>NC_056747.1:810097502-810447502 GCF_019279795.1 Protopterus annectens | reverse complement strand
CTCAGCTCTCTCACAAAACTTTTTGAAAAAGTTATTTATAAATAGCTGCTTAAACCCTTTAATAGCTAAGGACTTCTATATGATAGACAACATGGCTTTGGAAATGGTTTAAGCATAAACACTGTTTTTCTCTCAGCATCTGACACTTTCTATTGCAACGTAAATGTCTCCTTACAGCTGATATTTTTGTAGATATGAACCACGTCTTTGAAATTGTTCATCACAACATTCTGCTTTATAAAAATTCTACTTGTGAGAAAATATCATTGTCTAGTCTCACAGCCACATTGGCAGCAGGACTTAAGTTTACTGCAGCAACCTTTTGTCCACTAACGGAACCAAACACAACTCTTCTTCTCCCCCCTCCACCATCCCAGCTGCACTGAACAACAATGATGCACAATTTACTTTTCAACCTGTACCAACTGTCTTAACATTTACACAACCTTAGACAAATAAGCAATAGGCATGTATGATAACAGGTCAGCTGAATTTCTGGTTTTATGGAGTGGCATTATGGCATTATGAATGATTTCTTTCAGATGGTAGGGCCATGGCTTTCTTTTATGAAACAGTTAATTAGAATAAAGACAGAAAAACTAGAGAATCAGCTACAAGATGTTATATTCATTTATGAGATTGCCAGCAGCCAAGGTTATTGGTTTGAGGTTGTGTATATATTTTCTAATACAGGCAGTTGGTACAGGTTAAAAAGTAACTTCTGTTGCATTGTTGCTGCGTAAAGCTGAGATGGTGCAGGTGAAGAAGAGGAATTGTGTTTGGCAAGTGAGAGAATAGTACATTATCTGGGGAACATATTGTGTGGAAGGTAGCTCAGTCAAAAGCAAATTGAACAAAAATATTTAGTTAAAAGCACTTTCAGTAAGAGTGAGGAAGTCCATTTTCTTCACTGTTGTGAGACCTTGCTGTAAGTATATTTAAATTTCATGGGTGTAGGGGTACAGGAGAGATTATTTTTTTTTACTTTTTGCCAAAAGTGCTTTTGGTTAAATGTATTGGTCAATCTGTATTCAACAAAACTAATGTCAATATTTTTAAGGTATCAAAAAGTTTAGTAAGCAGTTTCAGTTTTGGTTATGGACCATACTTTCCAAACCCTTTGTTTTGGAAGTTGCCAAGGACTATTTTGCTAGCCAAAGTGTTGGTTTGACCTAAGATTTTGTGTTCCAAGTGGAGCATGTTCATTTAGTAAATTTAAGAAAGTTTTGTTGAATGGGATATAGCATCTTCCAGGGGCAGGACTATTAGTATGTTCCAGCTGTAATGTTGAAGGTTGGAGATGAAACTGAGTTAAATTTGGTCAGATTATGCACTTGCTTATACTGATAGCATAAGATGGAAGGTGGTCACTAACACTATCTGGTAAGTATTCAGAGGAGTTTGTGGTATTTGGTCTATTAGTTAGACTACAGTCCAATGTGGATTCCTTACTAGTATTTTTATGTACATTGGTGGTAACATTTAAAATAACTGTGATAAACCAAATAAGTTTATCGATGGCTGGCTGAATAGCTTTGTTTCCAGCTGATCATTAAGTAACCCAGCACTGTCCATTACAATACACTTAAATAACATCTCTGTGACAGGCACTGGACTTAAGGGATTTTTAAAGCCTGAATGAGGTGATAACTTTCAACAGTACAAACAGAACATACTGAAAGTCCCACCACAAGAAGATGCTGTGCCCATTTGAGCAAAATTTTCTTAAACATACTAAACAAATATGCTCCACTTAGAAAAAAAGAGTTAGGTCACTTAGCTATATATTAGGGGGACACCAGGGAGTGGATAAGATAAAAGCACGGATCCTAAGAAATTTTTGCTGTTATGGAATAATGAAAGAAACTGAGAACTTCTGTGTCAGATGCCTTGAGTTTTAAAAGACAGCACCTCATCTAGGCTTTCAAAATCCTTTGATTCCACTGCCTATCACAGAGGTGCCATTCAAATGTAGTGGGGTGGACAGTGGTGGGCCACTGACAATGGATTACAATTTACTATGTTATTTTGAACTATGTAAGATAAGTATCCATAAGCTACCCACAACTTTAAACCAATGCTAAATCTATAGCCAGATAAATAGTTTTCACCCTCTCCTGGAGCCCCCTTACTCATTTGAGCTACATTACATTACTAAAAACGCTTTCACTATAATTTCCACCAGACAAAACAAAAGGACACAGGACACACAGACACACACACACACACACACACACACACACACACACACACACACACACACACACACACACACACACACACAAAACACCAAACAGGCATAACACTAACCCTATCCCCTTACCTAATTCTTACTCTAACCCTATCTGCTAGACTCTCACACAACCACACTAACCTTTATAAAGAGATCTTGCACATTTTTACAACCACCACCTTTAGAAATGTTCATTTTCCTGCCCACTCCTACTTACCTACACTATGCATATATATATATATATATATATATATATATATATATATATATATGACTGATTTTATTTATTTCAGCCTGTAAATGGTAATGTTTCAACTTATTTTAAGTTATTTTATTTTTTTTATATTTTATATTACTTACTTCCTCTTCCTGCCTGCAGTGGCCGACTTCCTGTTTGTGCAGGCTGTATATCTAAAGTTATACTTTCTGTTTTATCAAAAGGTTATTATTAACATTTTAGGATGACTGTTATTGTTCCTAATCAGGTAATATACTTACATTTGACTTTTACTGATTTTATTTTTGTAAAATATTTTTTAATTTCTGTCAGAATCCTGACTGCTGTATTGTTTTATTTCAATTTTTAGAATTTTTGTAAGTAGATTTAGTAATATATTCAAGTTGGAGATGTTTATGGTGTGTGATGCAGTTTTTTTTGCTTTTTGGTTTTGAAGAATTTCTGGATTTGATTGTTTTCTACTATTAAATGATTTTTCAAAATTGTGACAATTTATTCTGAAAGGACTCTCTGTGGATGGCTCAGAGAATTCTTACTGCAGGTTTTTTTTTCTGGAAGGATCTTTTGTTTGAAAGGGTTTTTTGCATATATAAAAAAAAAAGCTTTGATATTGCCTCAGTTAGTCCAGTCAGATCTGGAGTTCTACTATGGCCACTTCCTAAATTTAATATATATATTTCTTTACACTACCCTCTATCTCTTGCTCTCTCTCACTCTTTCTCACTGTAAATGCACATATATGGATGTCATTCAGTCCCTCCTATCAGCTGCTTGTTGACAGAGTGAACGAGAGTGAAATGCCATTGTGTTCTATTTATTGACTTTTGGAGATTTCAGGTGCACAGAACATTGCATTGCATGCATGTGAGTAGAGTGTGTTTTTGGGAAAGTAATGTCAAAATTTCCAAAAATTCTAAAGGTTTCAGTACTGGGGTTAGGAGTGTTTGAGTGAGTATGTCAGCTACTGTTAGAGTAATGGCTAAGTAAGGGGACTGATTTAATATTATGCATGTGTGCTGGTGCACATATGTGTTTCTCAGTATCTTGTGTAGTAGGAGTATTACAGAAAGGGGTTTTATAAGGTAAAATATAGGGTTATGATTAGGGTTAGCATGCATTAGTAAGATACTGTGGGGGGGGGGGTGAAGCCCCTCTAACCATATTACTGATATGTGCAAACTGTAATTTTAACCCTGCCCCTAACCTACAATTTACCTTAGAAAAACTCTCTCTGCAACACTACTCAGGCAAATGTATGCAATCTTTTTTTTTGTGCAGTATTTGTTTGGTATGCTTATTTTCAAAATGGCAGCATTGATCACCTTTGTACTTGTGCATTTCAGTAAATCAACATATACTCGTATAGAGCTAGACAGATAGAAGATGTGAGAATACTGTTTTCTGCATAGTGGATGGTTACATAATGAAAAAATATGCTGTTTCTTTACTGTTTTGATGTAAACATACTGCTTACTTGTGTGACTTTAATATGTAAGTTTGGAAAGTATACCTCCCAAGAAGGTAAAGCAGAGCAATGAACAGCAGTCATTAAGTGAGTGAAAGCACTTGCTGTAGTTAAAAGAGAAGACTGTGGCCCAACAAGTCAGAGAAGTTGGCTAGTCAATGAAGACAAAAACTGGTATATTAAAAAACCTACATCTTAATAAAAAGTATGTTTTCTGGAGGGGAGACTTTTGCCTGAATCAGATTTATGCCTTATGAAGTAGAAGGAGTAATCTACAGAAGTGAGGTGTTTGTTGATACAGAGGAATAATATCTGAAAGAATGGAGACCCTTGATGATTGCCATTTGCAAGTTTACTAGAGGTGGAAACCTGTAAGACTTGTGTTTTCTGCTCACAAATAAAATTTTGCTTTGGTTTGATTTTGCTTTACTACTGCAAACAAAATGCAGCAAATGCGAGACTTCTTTCTCCAGTGTGTTTTATACACTATAAAGCATAATAAACATACATACATACACAAGTGTGTGTGTGTGTATATGTATGCATCTATGTATATATATATATATATATATATATATATATATATATATATATGTGTGTGTGTGTGTGTGTGTGTAAATAAACAGCCTACGTAGTGGCTGCACAGTTAATGTGCAGAATGCTGTCACTGTTAGCAGTGATAGCTTTGGCAGCTATGATTTCATAGAAGTAAAACTGATTCTGTCCTTTTAGTGCACCTCTACAAATGCATTGTAAAGCAATTTCAGAAGACAGCTTTGATATACACTACAGCTGACTCTAAACAGCAGTAACATCATTGCTCATGCTATGTAGGCTATAAGCAAATGTACTTGGGAAGCTGTAACGTAATGTAATGTAATGTTTAGAAAGCTGTACCATGTGCATTCCTCTTTGTGGGCAGACTAAATGTGTATATTCTAGATGTTCCCTAATGTAAGCACATTCACATTCAGCAAAATCTATTATCTATGTTTTTCTTAATAAATTTTATAAGTGGGACTTCTGCTCTCCTTATAAACAGTGTGGCAGCTATTACTACACTACTATTAGAGCAGCCAAACAGTGAGACAATCAGTGATCAGAAATTATGCTACCAGAAAAAGTTATTTATTTACACTAAGGTCATCCACAGTCTAGCATTTTAACAGCTGCTCAGCTACTTTCCTGATATGTAGCAAAGTACAGTTGTGTAAGTTGCACTTACCATAATAGTACATTTTCAGATTCTGAATGGACAGATGATAATTCAGCAAGCAAAGGAGAGTAGTATTGTTGAAATCATCCTCATGTCTTGGTGAGTACCTTCACGGAGGGGTTTTTAAAAAATCTCACCAAGGCAACACTGATATATAGACTGCATTTTATATAGCATATATCATGAACAAAAGAAGGTTAAAAAATAAAAAAGACAGCTTCATGCACAAGTCCCAAAATAAAAAAAGTGCTCAGTCCTGATAGGCACACTGGTGCCAAGACTGGAAAAAATGACACTGTAGAATCCTTAAGACACAAAAACATTCCTACAATGGGGCTAGGACTGGTTCAGGGGGAAGATGGCCTCCCTATTGTAGAAGCAAGTAGTAGTCCACAAAAAACACAAAAAGTAATAGTCCAAAAAAAGAGTAATAAAGATGATAGCCTGAATTATTGTGGGTAAGAAAGAGAGTATGTATTCTTACTATTATGCAAGAAGCCCAGAATTTCCAGACAGAAAATATACAAAAAGATTAAGAGAGAAATTACAGCAAAGAAAAATAGTTGCACAAGCAAAACTGTCAGAAGTTTCAAATAAAAATCTGTGCTCACTGTAACGTAATGTAATGTAATGTTTAGAAAGCTGTACCATGTGCATTCCTCTTTGTGGGCAGACTAAATGTGTATATTCTAGATGTTCCCTAATGTAAGCACATTCACATTTAGCAAAATCTATTATCTATGTTTTTCTTAATAAATTTTATAAGTGGGACTTCTGCTCTCCTTATAAACAGTGTGGCAGCTATTAATGAAAAACATTGCATAGACCAAGAAACCTTGGGCCATTTGGAAAAATAAGCGAACAAGACGTGCAAAAATATAAAGAACAAATCTAGAGATTTTGAAAGGTATAAAAAGAAATATGGACATGGGGAAAAAAAGAGAGATCTGATATGTTGCAATATTTATGTAAAGGAAAAGGCTAAATTAATCAATAAAAAAAGCAGCCCCAAAGATATTTGAAGAGAAATACAGGCGAAGGCATTCAGATATGGAAAACTTCACAGTACAAAAAAGATTACAAAGAGGGACAGTAGAACAGAAGATTAGTAAAGTAGAATTTAAAAAAAAACACGTTGAAGATGAAGTTATGAATTACCTGTGAAGTGAAGGATTTAGTGTAGAAAATCTAACACAGGTTATATTACATCATGCTGGAACAATGAGTCCCCCGAGTAAAGAGACAGGAGAAGCAGGAGACATCTGAAGAAGAAATATAGACATGGGAAAGAAAAAAAAAGAGATTTAATATGGTGCAATATTTATGCAAAGGAGAAAGCAAAACTAATCACTACAAAAGAGCAGCACTGAAGATATTTGAAGAGAAATTCGGGCAAAGGCATCTGGATATGGAAAATTTCACAATACAAAAAATAAGAAAACAGAGGAAAAGTATAAAAGAGGATTAGTAATGAAGAAGTTAAAGAAATAGAAACTGAGATTATGGACTACCTGTGAAGTGAAGGATTTAGTGTACAAAATCTCACAACACCACAGCAGGCTTGAGCAATGGATCCCCAAATTAAGGACAAACCAGTAGAGCAGGAAACATCTGATCATTTGCCATATGAAGATACTTTGGAGCCTTCCATAGGAAACCAGTACAAAAGTTAATTTGGAGTTGCACAGCAAGGGAAGGAACAGGAAACTATGGCATCTCTGATGCAGTCAATGTGGTGAAGTGATAGTTCAGTGAATTCCAACATGAAAGAGCAATGGATGACACAGGAGGAAACTGAAGTGAATGTAGCACAGAAAGATGCTCTGGAATTTTCTGTAGAACAGACAGCACCTCAGGTTCTTTAGCTCTTCAGCTCTTTATTAAAATAACAAAAATAAAACCAGTAGTAATACCAACATGTGAAGTTAAGCGCTTTTCATCTAGATAAATAACTAGACTTCTTCAGACAACTAACAGCAAATACAAAGTTGCTAAAATGTACTTCCCCTTCTTTCTCCTATTGACTTAATTGCTTAATAGATGTCAATTAGCCTAAGTAAATGGCTCTAGATTAGCAAAAGTACATCAGCTTAACAGTCAATGCTGCTTACAGGCATAGTGCAATAGATGAAACAGTATGCAAACATAGTACAATAAAAAGAAATTGAAACATACTTAAAAATAAAATTGATTAACATGAAATCCTACTTTACAAATAAGTAAAGCTCGGCCTTTACATTCACCTTGTAAGTTGTTTACTCAAAATCCATAAATCGTTAACAGATCCACCTATGAGGCCATTAGTTGACGCCCGTCAAAGCATACCCTACCCTATACCTAAGGTAGTAGACAATATTCTGAAAAAACATCTTAGAGACAAAGAAAAAAATTGTAAAGATTCCTGGTCCTTTCTATCAAAATTAAATGAACTTCCTTACCAGGAAGAATTCAATTTTTTAACTATAGACGTTAGAGACCTTTACACGTTAATTCCGCAAGAGGAAGGAATCAAATATGTCCTTCGGTTCCTCAGTGCCAAAGGGGTCCATGTAGCAGAGACCAAATTAGTCAGTACCTTGTTGGACATCATACTAACAAATAATTACTTTCTGTTTGATAATCAACTTTATTTGCAGAAAATTAGGGTGGTCCCCACATGGGGCCAGCTTTGCCAGCACAATTATGGCCTACTGGGTAAGGGAGTATATTTTCTCATAAAGTCATCTTATGGATAGGTCATTTTTCTATACACTCTTTTTGGATGACATTTTTGTCATCCACAAGGGTAGCTTGGATGAAGTTATGCAGTTCATTAAGTATTTAAGCCGAACAACTGAGTTTTTGAAATTCACTTACACTTTCCACAAATAAACAATAACCTATCTGGATATTGAACACTTTTAAAGATCAAACCCACAAGAGACTAGCTGCTAGAATTTTTAGGAAAGATACCTTCTCAAACACATATTTACATTTCAGTAGCTCACATCCCTTTCACCATAAAAAATCAGTAATTAAAAGCCAGTTGGTTCGGGCTATGAGGATGGTCACTATTGATACTGAATTTTTAAAGGAATGTGACAAAAAAGCTAACATGTTCCTTTCCAGGGGGTACCTGAGAGACCTCACTGATGAAATTGTGATGGAGATCACGCAGATTAGGCCTAATGGGGTTTATACCCCATTATTGCAGGGGAAAGCCCTTTCATATAACAACAATATTGACACCAAACATTTTACAAACAAGTCTCCAGTTTCTTTTATTCTAACATTTAGTCCAGAAAGTGGATGGATTATTACTATAATAAAGGAAAATTGGAACCTGTTAAGTAATAATCTTGAACTGTGTACACTATTAGGGCTATATCCCTCTTTTACCTTTAAGAAGGGTAAGAACCTGAAAAATCTTTTGGAAGGAAGCAATATTAGAGCTATAAGGAACCCAGGTATGACCAAGAGTGAATCTTGTAATTACTACAAATTCATGGATATCGGGTACACATATTCCATTAGGGACCACCGTTATAGCACTACCTCAGGTAGATTCAATTCTAATTCTACCTATGTTATTATATATTTAGCTCAATGCCAATTATGTCCTGCCTTCTATGTCGGGAAGACTGACCGTAGACTACGAGAGCGGATATATGAGCATCTTTATTATATCAGGAAAAAAAAGTACAGTTGTGTACACTTACCATAAATATAGATGCTCAAGTGTATTCACTGTTGCAGTTATTACATTTGACATCCATCACAGCTTTACTGAGAGGTGTTGTTTGTATAACTACATGATCAGCCATGCTGCCAGGTTCAGTGTCTGGAGTTGATTGTGCAGGATCTGTTTGTTTTGCTGGGACCATGGCCGGCCTTAGGCATAGGCGAACTAGGCAACCGCCTAGGGCGCCGTACAGGCCGGCCTCATAAGGGGCGCAAGATCGCAAAAAAAAAAAAAAATAAAAAATTAAACTTTCTTGAACTTTTTACATTGCGCTGATTGTTTCTTCACAGTAGTATTGCGCCCTCCCCCATGACTGACGACACGAGCACACAGCATAGAACGCCCCCTTCCCTACGTTGTTCTTCCATTCCCTCCCCCGTATATAATACAGCTCATGCCCACCTATCATTCTTCATGACGAGCTAGAGGCATGCGCATCCATTGGCTGATATTTGCTTCCTGGATGGCGTGGTGGATTATCGGCGGCCTGGTTTGCTTCACCAGTCACCACGCTGGCTTCTAAATGATGTTTCATAAATAGAGCTAGCAAGTTAGGCTGGTGCACGGCAAGTGAGCACAGTAGATCCAAAAAAGAAAAAAGCTAGCACCAAGGAGGATCTGTAGAATATAGTTTTATTATAAACTGAAACTATACCAGGAGACTGAAAAATCCAAAAAGACTAAAACAGAACAAGGATATTGGTTTTAAATTAACTTTCTGATACACTAAACCACAACATTTCCAAGTATTTGCATTTGTCTATTACAGTTGTATATTTCAGCAATGTATTGCAATGATTTACTTTTGACGTTCCTCAGCATTTTCATGCAACACTACATTGTAACATTATGTTCCAGTGGAAAAGGAGATTCCATCATGTAAATTTCTTCAATCTGGCGTTTTAGAGCTGTCCAATCCTAGTAAGACTCAACTGCGGTGGTGGTGCTGCGCTAGCGTTGTTGCCTCCCAGCAAGACGTTGACCGTTCGATTCTTAGCTAAAGTGTCTTCTGTGTGGAGGCATGCGCGAAGGGGCTTACCTTTGTTGAAGGTTGTGCGTCAGGACTGGCAGCTCAGCACATAAAAATCTTCTGCTAATTGTTAGCGGACCAGAGTTCCACTGTGGTGACCCCTAACCGGGAAAAGCTGAAAGACACAACAACAACCAATCCTATTAAGACTCCTTCTGCAGGTTTCCATTTATACTGAAGTCCCGAGTAATTTTTTTCCAACATTTTGTTCTTCGGTCCCTGTATTTTGTTTCACCTGCAAACGTGTTTGTGTTCAATAGTATATGTTTTCATTTTAGCCTTACTTTAGCATTTATAATTTATGTTTTGGAAATCCTCATCAAACTACTATAGAACCATTTTTACATAAATGCAGGTTTTTTTTAAATATTTGTTGCAATGCAACCTGTTTTTTTTTTTTTCCTGTCATTTCAGACACGGATTTATGCAGCAGGATACTTTGGGTTTGTGTATGCCACAGGATTTGGTTAACTAGAATGCTAATGACACAGTACTGTTATTAATGGAAGTGGTTTGCATCAAACTATGTATGGTCTTGATTTATTAGAGCAGGATAATTATAGTTCTGCTTGCACTGTTCTTCGTCATTTTTCAGCTAGAGCAAACTTTCAACAGAATGTCTTTAAGCAGTTAAATTATTTACTTGGCTGCAAATCTTATAATCCGTATGGTGAACTAGCTATTACTGTATTTAAAAATAATTTACTGTATAAATTGTGATTTTGTTACTATTTATTTTTTATTTATTTCAGAAAAGAGTTTGTTTACAGTTCTTTCACAATTTTGGTTAAGTTTCTTCTAGTTTCTAGTAGTAGGTTTAGGATTAAGTCCTGCAGATAGGTAAATGAACAGTAAGATGAACTTCTTTAATTCCATGAATAGTGATGTCTGAGTAGACATGGGTATTTCCTTCACACATTGAATCCTTTTATCCATGGCTCCTTGATAAAGAGGAATGGAGCTCTGACTGTGACTCTCAAGTGCCTGAGGTGTGATCGGTATTCCCAACACTGGAGAAGTCAGAGCAGTAGGGGTTAGAGATGAAAGATCATGGCCTACTTGCCTCACCTTGGGAATAGGTATTTATACATGCTTGGGGAGTATGCATGTATTTTGCTGACCTTGAAGCATTTTAAAATGGCAGGGAGACGAAGGCAGACTCTTGATGCCAGGTGTTACTGTTGAATAATTTTTTCAAAAGTTCTTCTGTAAAAGTTTCTCAGTATCATTACCCCATTTGGCAAATTCAATAAAACAAAATAAAAATGCCTTTTAAAGCCTTCACAAGTTAAAGAACATATACAAAACACTGCCCAAATTTTTCTTTTTAATTTGCCTGACTAGTATCTAATGCATTCAATTAATCTTGTATTTTTTTCCTATATGGAAAGGCATTACATGTGTTACATACTGCCAGATATACTAGTCTCCTTAGCTGATAAATTTTTGGACCCAAAAATGTATTTTAACTATTAGACCTGGGTGTTGTATCATTTAACCATTCTTAAATAAATCAACATTGTTGACGACTGTGCCCATATTAATATGTACCTATTTTTCTGTGATAGTACACATACAAGTATACAAAAGAATTCCATTAAATCCTTTATATTACTTGCTTTCTTGTCAGCGAAGGCAAACTCCTTGCCCACCACCCTGAAAAAAAATCGGGATGTCCTTTCAGAATATTTTATTTATTTCTAATAATATATTTAATGTTTCCACTTTCTAAATTGTATTCTGTATTCATAGCAAGACTTATGTCATTGTGTGCTCCTAGTTCTGGTTCTGCAGTTCCTTTAACCACGGTAGGGCCATGTATGGTGTTCCTAAGTTTTTGAACTTTGCCAAACTGTTTTTCAGTCATATCTTTACTACAACCTGTTCTGCTAAATAGTTCACACAAATATTTTAACTAATTCAAAAAAATCCACTCTATCAGTAATTAATCTAAAATGTTGTGCAGCTTGCCTCTTCACTAAACTTCTCTTCAACTATGCAGTGTTTGTGCTGAAAGGATGTATTAATGTATTTCTGACTACAGGAGAAGTAAAATGTCATATTTTCTTTGTTATCATGAAAATCAATATATTCAGATTAATATTGTATTATAAACTCTGAAAAGTCAGACGCATTCTTCATATATTATATCAGCTGCTCATTGGAATCTACAACATCATCAATAAACTTCATGTGTTAAACAGTACTAGGTTTGAAGGCTGAATTAAATTTATCCATCTTTTTGCTTTTTCATAGCACTAAGTTGACAAATATGGGTACTGCTACTGACCTCACAGCTACACTTTTTTTTCTAATGGAAGAATTGACCATCAAAAATTAATTGTTTTGTAACCCCACATCTTTAACAGAACATGCACTCTTGTCAGTGTTTGCTGCGGTGGTGCTGCGGTAGCGTTGTCGCCTCACAGCAAGACGTTGTCCATTCGATTCTCAGCTAAAGCGTCTTCTGTGTGGAGACATGCGTGAAGGGGCGTACCTTTAGTTGAAGGTTGTGCATCAGGGCTGGCAACTCCGCACGTAAAAATATTCTGCCAATCATTAGTGGACCAGAGTTCCGCTGTGGTGACCCCTAACCAGGAAAAAGCCGAAAGACACAACAAGTAACAGTTATTGCACTAGCTGTACTGCTATCAGTAACTGTGTACTATTTTATGTATCCTTTTCTAGAATATTTAAACCAAACCAACTCAGATAGCACTTTTTTTTTCTTGTTGACAGGAAAAGAAACATACTTAGGTGATGGTTTCTTATTAGCCCTTGCAGCATGCATGTCTGACTCAAGGCTTATGATTTCAGTTAACAACACATATTCTGCTAAGAAAGACTACTTTTTGTTCAGAAGACACAGGGTTATCTCGAAATACCTAACTTGCTAGGTAGGGAGTGCTTTTCTAAATTTATCTACAGCCAACATTTCAACATTTTATTTATATTATTTACATTAGGATCTAGCCACAGTTTCAAAATATGCAGTTCATTACCCAGTTTTGAACTTACTAGTCTGTCCATAGTGTGAAATGCAAGTGAGTGTGCCTTGAGTAAAGCTGCAGTCCTAGTCAAAATATTTTTTTTTCAGTTTCTGGTAGTTGTGTGCATAAGCATCCTTGTGGTCTGTGTAAGCCTTCAGCAAATCCACAGTTAGACAGAAGGGCAGTATTCTTGCACATTCATCATAAAATCATTTTTCCTGTAGGTGTTTGTCTCTGAAAAACCACTGAATAAACCAGCATATCACTTCTCTTCTGAGCTTCCTCAGAGGTACGATAAACTTGTTGATCCACAGTGAGGTGGACAGTTCATAGGTTAGTACTATGCTAACTGCCCTTGCGAGCCATTTTAAGCTTAGCCAATTATCCCTTGTGAGACTCAAACCCTGCACCTTGTGTTTGTAAGGTAAACACCTTCACCATTAGGCCACCCTCCCAACCCTGGTTCACTATCAATATCTATTGCTGAAGGCAATACAGATGCCCTTTTAATGTAGTTATTCTTCCTATGCATTTAAATAATTTAAGGAAATGAACACAGTGGCATTCTTGGGAAGTGACCCTGTGGGTCTGGCTCAAATAGGGGTGTTTCATGACTGTGGTGTTTTGGCGCTTAAGGGGCACCGGAGCACTACTTCACCTAGGGCGCCATTTTGGCTAAGGCCGGCCCTGGCTGGGACAGTAGCTGAGATCTTTGAGGTAAGGTCCAAGCTGGGTATTGAGACAAGTTCCTTATGATTGGGTACCAGTATTGGTGGGGCCAGTCTGGGGCAATTAGTATCATCTTTGGTTTCTCTTGTCTGACTTTTAGGAGGACCCTGGGAAGAGGCAGAGGAGGAAAGGAGTAAACTGATAGGTTTTTCCAACTGAAGGATAGGGTGTCCACTTTCCATGCTTGTCTGTGATAAGTCCTTGTGCAGAATCTTTTCAATTGATAATTTTGAGGAGAGGCAAACAGATCTATGTCCGGGCTCCCCCATTTCTTTGTTATCATGCTGAAGACTTGTGGATCTAGTTTCCACTCGTGAGGGTCCATAAGGTTTCTGCTTAACTCGTCTGCCAGAGTATTTTGTTTTCCTGGCATGAATTGAGCTTGAAGATTTATATGGTAAGTCAAAGCTGTGTCCCACAGTGCAATGGCTAATCTGCAAAGGGGGTATGAGTGCGTGCCCCCTGCTTGTTTATATACCACATAACCATGGCATTGTCCGTCTTTATTAGTAGTTGTCCTGGATGAAGTAAGTCCTTGTAGGCTGTCAGGGCATTTTGAACAGCTAGCATCTTTTTGATTGATATGTAGATGCATTTGTTTTGGGGTCCATATGCCCTGAATGCATCTTCCCACCATGTGGGCCCCCCAGGCATAATCTGATGCATCTGTTGTTAAGGTCTGGCTGGCAGGGGGTAGAGTGAAGGCCCATCCCATGTTTTGGTGACATGCCTTTGCCCACCATAGAAACTCCTGTTGTAGGCAGGGAATGAGAGGAATCATTGTTTCCAGACTTTGACAATGTTGACTCCATAAACTTTTTAGGTACCACTGAAGTTTCCTCATATGCAGTCTTGCATATGGAATTAGTAGGATGCAGGATGCATGAAGCCCAAATTCTGCAGAGTTTGTCTTGCAGATAACTGAGTTTTGTTGCCATCAGTTTGAAGTAAGTAGTCAGTTGCCTTTGTTTGCCTGGCATGAGGTAAGCCATTTGGGCAGTTGTATTCAAGCTTGCACCCAGGAATGTTATCTGTTGAGAGGGTACCAGTTGTGATTTCTTTTCATTACTGTGTACCCTAGGCATGTTAGAAGCCTTTTCACAAACACCAGGTGTTGAAGAAGAATGTCCTTGTTCTCTGCTTGAATGAGACAGTCGTCCAAGTAAGGATATATTTGTATACTTCTTTGTCTGCAAAAAGCAATTACTGGTGCCAGGCACTTTGTAAAGACCCTGCACACAGTAGATAAGCCAAAGGGCAGTGCAGAGAATTGGTAATGCATTAAGCCAGCCTTGAATCTGAGGTATCTTCTGCACGATTGCCTTACTAGGACATGCAGGTATGCCTCTTTTAGGTCTAATGTCACCTGCCAAGCATTCTTTTTATTTATTTTTTTTTATTTTATTTTACATTTGTTAACCGGGCTAGTCTAACTGGATATATTTCCATTTTCAGCAGAGGCCTGGGGAGAAAAGCTCCACATAGAGACAAAACAGTTACATAGTAAGCAAAAAAAAAAAAAAAAAATGAGCAGAATAAAATGAGGTGGGAATAGACAATATACAGTATAACATCATAGGATTCAACATTCTTGAAATAAAAGTGGAGAACTTATTTAACATTATTTAACATTTTAGAACGTAAAGAGAAAGTAAAAAAGAAAAGATATTCATAGAAAAAAGAGTGAGTAGATCAGTTAAATTTATAAACTGTCAGTAATAAGAAATGTACGAGATGGAGGAGAAGGATATTTGAGAGGTAACCCTTATAAAGTGGCGGTAGTATAACTTAGAAGTAAAAAGAAGGTAAAAGGAGAGGGAGAGGGAAGAGTAAAGGAGATTGTGGGAGTTAGAGTTTTAGTCGGGGTTAAAGCAAGGACATAACCAGTGATTTTTAAGGTAAAGTCTAAGTTTTTGTTTGAAAAGAACAGGAGATGGAATTGAAGTAAGTTCAATAGGAAGTTGATTCCAGTGTTTGCCAATGGCGTTGGAGAAAAGGGAGTCACCAGCAAGGTTATTGGATTTAGTTAAAGTTACTAGGAGTTTGCTAGAGGAGCGAAGTGAATTAAGGTTAGAGTAAGGGGTAAAAAGGTTGGAAAGTGCAGGTGTGTTATTAGGTTGATAGAAAGCTCTTTGGACAAAGGTAAGTTGGGAAAGAAGCAACATGTTTTTTAATTCCAGCCAGTGAAGTTGCTGTAGGTTCAGGCAGTGGTGAGTTCTGAATTGATTGCCAGTAACAAATCTAGCAATACTATTATAAGTGTTAGCCAGTTTAGAGAGATTGTTTTTCTTCAGGTTAGTGTAAATTGGTGAGGCATAGAGAAGAGTTGAAATAAGGTGAGAGTGGGCAAGAGTAACTTTGGCTGTTTACCCATTCTTACCCAGCATGAGCAGAAGCTGCTGCAAAGTCAGCATTTTGAATTTTGGAATGCCCAGGTATGTGTTCAAAATCGATAAATCCAGTACTGGCCACCAGGCCTTGTCCTTTCTGGGTACTAAGAACACTCAAGTAAAAACCTTGTCCTTTTTCCTGTTCTGGTACTGGCTGAATGGCCCCCATATCCATGAGGGACATAACCTGTTTCTGTGCCTCTGCCCATTGATTTTTTGGCAGATCCGGCCAACCGTTTGCCATTGGCAGAGTATGGAAGTGGAATCTGTATCCTTGTGATACTATGTTTAGCACCCACTTGTCCTGGGTTATTAACTGCCAATTTTGAGCAAAAAGTGCTAATTTTCCCCCTAAGGGTGTTGCCAAAAGGTAAGTGCTTGGTGAAGGCAGAGGGAAGTCATTGGGACTGTTTTCTGTACATTTGCGCTTTATCTCCTCCAGATATGGAGGTAGAAGCATCCCATTGCTTTGACCTGTAAGAATCTTGTGCTTGGTATCTGGAACCCTTAGGGTGTCTGGATTTGCCCCTTTGAGCTCTGTCTGACACAGGAAAGGACCAATTTTTTGTAGGCCAGTTTCTACTGAATCTTGGTGGCTGCACTTGTAAGAACTCTTTTACAGTTTGCATAGACTTAGCGTTGTCTTCCATTTTCTTTAAAACCTCTTCTGCCTTAATACCAAACAGAGTATCCTGCTGTGAAGGTGCATCCAGTAATTTAGCTTTAACATGATCAGGCAAGTTTTGCTCTGTTAGCCAGGCATGCCTCCTAATCACAGATCCAGTAACTGCAGCCCTGCAGGAGGCCTCTAAGGAATCAAAACCACATTGTAAAGTATGCTTTCCAACCTGTTCAGCTGCATGCAATATTTCCTGCAATTCTTTATTTTCTGCACATTCAGAAATCAACATTATTTTCTGTTTCAGCAATCCCATAACATGTTGTTGATACTTGAGCATATGAAAATGGCAGTTTAAGGCCCTAAATGCCAAGGTTGCAGATGTATAAACCTTTTTTCCCCATCTATCCAGTGCCCTTGAATCTTTGTCAGAGGGGGTTGATTTTTTGCTGTTGAGGCCTTAACTCCCTTTGGAACCTGTGAAATAGTTTCAGGATCAGCAGCAGGGTTTCTAAATAAAAATTTGTGTGAGTCAGGGACCCTGTAATATCTGTCAGGCTTGCTGGGAGCTGGAGGTAAGGAGTCAGGGGTCAAGCTTGACTCTGAAAACACATCATCCACAATGTTTACAACAGGGAGTATGTCTAAAGGCCTGTGTTAAGGGAGAAGAAGGAAATCCCTAAGCCTCTTTTTTGATTCTGAGAAATCTTGACTCTCCCAGTGAAAATGCTCCCTCAAAGTATGCAAGGTTTCTCCAAATGAATAATCCTCAAGAGATGATGCAGATGGTATAGATTCCCCTGCATCATAATCCTCATAGGGAGGTATAAATAATTCCTGATCAGAAGAGGAATCAGAAGAAATAGAAACCTGATCTGAAGATTCATAATCAGTGTCTTGCCTAGGCCTTTTATCAGGAGGGGGATGGGAACCCCTGATCAAGGTAATAAGGTCTTCAGCCACTTTGATCATCTGTTTTTTTAGGCATAGCGGCCTGTGCACGTGGCCCATGCGTCAGTTTTTTAGTTTTAGAAGTTGCTTTTGTCTTTGGTTTTGCAGCTTTGATATAAAAATGTTGAAGCCTGAATACACCCTCAGAAGCCGGTGCCTGCTCAGCGGCTCCGGACCCATCCGAGGGAGATACATCCGTGGGGCCAATACTTTGAGTATCTCGTGGCATGCCGGACTCCACATGGCTCTCGGTAGGAGCCTGCGACTCAAAAGTAGCGGGTATCAGGGGCTGCGAAAGAGCCTCACTGAGTACCGGCAAACCGGCGACTGGCTTAGGAGAAGGTTCGTTGCCGGTTTTGGATCTCGACTGTCTATCTCTGTCCTTTTCTTTGCATTTTTTATGTACTCCGGTAGTCGGATTGTTATCCGGCGACATTTCTGGGTAGTTAAATCTGTTTCCAAAATACTTTGAGGCAAAAATATACTGACGCTTAATAGTGTGTTGGTTAAATCTAGCACAAAACCGACAGCCAGGCACGTTGTGATCAGGGCCTAGGCAAGGAATACAGTATAAATGGAAATCCTTATGAGGTATTTGCTTCCCACAAGTAATACAATTATTAACTTTTTCTGACATCATTATGGAGCAAGAAGAAAGTTTCCCCAACGGGGTACTTAGCTTTAGTGAAGACTTCGGTTCTGAAACTCAAACTCGAATATTTCAGGAGTCGGCCCTTGCGAAATGCTTCTGCTTCGGGCACTGCGCGGCAAGAAAGACTAAAAAAAATGGGGTCGGCTGCTTGTTTTATACCCCTGATGACCTGACGTCATGGAAGAGGAGACAGCAACCAACGCAGGACCCAAGACTTTGGAATTCAGGCTGACTGAGGGCAACCTGCCAGCAGATTACCCAAATGTAATGACTGCAACACTGAAACACGAAGAACATCTGAAAATGCCCTAGCTAGTCACATTAAATGGAATCCCACTCACAGTTTCGCTTTTAGAGTTATTGATCATATTTCAAAAGACCTAAGTGGTGGGCCAAGATCCCTACTGTTAGAGAAAAAAGAATTAATGTGGCAAATCTGGTTGGATGCTTGCCACTACTCTGGGATTAATGATTGTTGTTCAATACAGTGCCTTTTAAAACTTAAAAACTTGAATAGGTAGTTTATAATATTTATGGTCAATGACCACCATAGGTTAGTGTTGCAAACAACTTACAAGGTGAACGTAAAGGCCGAGTTTTACTTATTTGTAAAGTAGGATTTAATGTTAATCAATTTTATTTTTAAGTACGTTTCAATTTCTTTTTATTGTACTATGTTTGCATACTGTTACATCTATTGCACTATGCCTGTGAGCAGCATTGACTGTTAAGCTGATGTACTTTTGCTAATCTAGAGCCATTTACTTAGGCTAATTGACATCTATTAAGCAATTAAGTCAACAGGAGAAAGAAGGGGGAAGTATATTTAAGCAACTTTGTATTTGCTGTTAGTTGTCTGAAGAAGTCTAATTATTTAACTAGATGAAAAGCGCTTAACTTCACTTGTTGGTATTACTACTGGTTTTATTTTTGTTATTTTAATAAAGAGCTGAAGAGCGGAAGACCTTGAGGTGCTGTCTATTCCTGGCTTGACTTGTTTTGTTGCAGTTTGTGGTGCCGTTTGTGTCTTTCAACTTTCTGTAGAATGCCTGCAGGAAACAGAGAACAAAGAATGTTTCCTCAATTTACAAGAAAAAGATCTAAGAGAAGAGTTGCTTGATTTAATAGCGATGGACAGACACATTAACATCAATGAAAGAAATAGACTACAGAAAGTCAATAAAATCCAAAAAGTTAGAAGGTTGATAAAACAAATAAACACAGTAATCAGGACGGTTCATAGAAATTAATGTGCTATAACAGAAGTAAATAGGATATATTACTGTGCAGCTACATTAATAACAGATAAAATTTTAGCACAAAAACACGGGGCACTATGAGAAAGGAACGGAAGAAATCAAATGCCACCATGGAAGTACTGAAAAGTGAAAACTCTAAAGCAATTAAGACAAGAAATGGCACTGTTTAGAAGAGTATAGAAGAGGGGAAAGATCAACAAAACACTCAGAAAGATAGACATGATAAAAGCAATGTACAGTATCAAAACAGATCAGGATCTATCGTGCACTATTGCAAATAATACACTAAAAATATCAGCACAGACAGAAAAACTTAGAAGATATACAGATAAATATAAAGGAAAAGTACAAAATGAGCAATTTATTTATGACCCAAAAACATTTATAGAGAATTGGGAAACAAGGCAAAAGGAAAAGAAACACTACCAAAAAAAGAGAAATAGATAGACTTTGGAAAAATATCTGTGAAGACCCCGTGGAATATAACAAAGATGCTGAATGGATAAAAGAAGTAAAAGAAATAATAATAAGTTCAAATGTACAGGATACGAAATGGGATGAAGTAACAGCCAGAGAGATTGAAATAAAATTAAGAAAAGCTCCTAATTATAAAACCCCAGGCCCAGGTGCAGTACCCAACTTCTGGCTAAAAGTATTAACATCTTTACATAAAGATTTAGCCATGAGTAAAAACTATTTATATGTGCACCCTGAACAGTTACCAACTTGATTAACAACAGGAAAACAGTACTCCTACTTGAGTGAACCTGTAAGTTATCCTAAAATCTATAGACCAATAACTTGTCTTCCATCGACATATAAACTCATCATCATCATCAGTCCCCTTTTTACCATTTTTCTACATGGGGTCAGGGTATCATTTTAACTGTCGCCAACTCTCTCGATTCAGTGCCACACGCCTGCCTTCTTCAACACTCATGCCTGATTGTCGCAAATCTTCTTTCACACAATCCATCCACCTCTTTGCTGGATGTCCTTGCTTCTTCTTACTTTCTTCCTGTCTGTCCCAAATCTTCCTCACCAGATTGTATTCTGCTTTTCTGCACATGTACCCAAATCACTGTACTCTGTTCTCTTTCATCTTTTCTGCAATTGGAGCTACTTTGGCTTCTGCTGTTATGTCCTCATTTCTTCAGCTGTCCCACAGTGTGCATCCTATCACCTTTTTCAAGCACTTCAGTTCCATCACTTCTAGCTTCTTCAACTGTTCTGCCTTTACTGCCCAGGTTTCTGTACCATACAGTAGTACTGGTTGCACCACTGTCTTGTACACCTTGCTTTCAGCTTCTTTGGCATTCTTCTGTCAGAAACTACACCTGATACTCTATGCCACTTCGCTGCATCCCCTCTGATTCTAGCTTTGACCTCTTCATTCAGACTACCATTCTCTTCAACTATACCTCCCAGATACTTGAAGTTGTTTACCTGTTCCACTATCTTCCCTTCTAGCTCTATTCTCAGCTTCTTCTGATTTCCCCAATGTGCTGCCATTATGCCATCTTATCTGTGCTTAGTTTCATCCCATGTTCCTTCAGATTTGCATTCCATTCTCCTATCCTTTGCTGAAGTTCTAACTCAGAGTCTGCCTGTACTGCCACATTGTCTGCATACAGCAGCTTTGTTGATCCGTCCCCTCCAACCTGTTTGCTAATGTAGTTCATCACCAGTATGAACATCAGTGAGCTCAGAGCTGAACCCTGATGTACACCCACACCCATTGGGAACTGTTCATACTTGAGTCATTGGGTTCTTGTACATAGCCTGCACTAATTCTACCAGTACTTTTTAAGTCTGAAGAAGCATTCAGAGAAACGTGAAAGTGCTTACTGGCCATTTTATTGTGTGCTCTTTGTGTGAATAAACTGGTTTTCATCAGGTCGGCTCCGATTGTCGTGGTGTGCCTCTGGAGTTTCTTTCATTGCATTTAGAAAAAACACAATCATGGCAATAGAACAAAAGGGCAACAAAAGAAAGTCATATGGGGTAAAGGACCATTTGCTGTTAAATAAAGTCATAATGGAGAATTGTAAAATGGGAAGAATCTAACTATAGCATAGACAGACTACAAAAAAGCATTTGACAGTATCCCACATTCATGGATAAAACAGTGCTTAAAACTTTATAAGATACACCCTGCACTTATCAATTACATTACAGCGACCATGAAACAGTGGCAAACCACTTTGAAGTTAAGCTATTATAAAGGACAATTTATTATTCCAGGGATAGAAATTCAAAAGGGGATATTCCAGAGTGACTCTTTATCACCGCTGCTCTTTTCTCTAGCCCTTTAAACTGTCTACTTAAAAAAATAGGTCAAGGCTATAAACTGGCTCCCAAAAAACAACAAAGCTTAAAGACTTCTCATCTTCTTTTTGTGGATGATTTAAAACTGTACAGTTCATTAGATGAGAAACTGAAAGTACAACCGCAAGTGGTCAAAACTTTTTCAGATGATATAAGAATGTAATTTGGTCTTGATAAATGTGCAAAAGCAGCCTTTAAAGCAGGAAAGATCCAGCACCAGGAAGTTATTGGCCTTGAACAGGAATGTGATTTAAAAGAACTTGAGCATGAGGAAGTATATAAATATTTGGGATTTGATGAAGTATCAACAATAAAACATGAATAAATGCATACAAAACTTAGTAAGGAATATTTTAGGAGACTAAAGTTAATACTGAAAACAGCACTGACATCTAGGAACAATGTCCAAGCTATAAACCAACTTGTTCTTCCTGTCCTAACATACAGTTTTGGAGTGACTGACTGACCTCAAAAGGTACTGGATTGGTTGGACAGGAAAACAAGAAGGATGCTTCATGCTTATCAAATGATTTATAAAAAATCAGTGTTTATACCAAGACTATATATTCCCTGCTCTGAAGAAGGTATGGGCCTCCTCGAAACTGATTACATGTATAGATCTGCAATCGTAGGACTGCATACATATCAACTGACCTCACAAGACCCAAATGTAGTGAAATTTTTAAAACATGAGGAGAATAAGTCTAAGATGGCTTCCATGCTTAGTTTAGCATAAACATATCAGTATCAAAGCGGGAATGGAAATCAAACCAAAAGTAGATAAAAATCAGGCAGCAACTGAATGTGCCAAAAGACAAAATAAAGAATATAAGGTGAAGGATCAGATGAGAAGGCAAGAAATTTGGAAAATGCATACATATAGTTGAAAGTATAGAAAATTCTTGGAACAGCCTCATCTTGATCCAGACTGAATGCAGGAGTTGTTAAGGAGAGGCGAATTTTAACCAAAAGATAAAAGGTTAATATCAGCATCCAAAGATAGTGGACTACAGACATGCTGGTATACAAAGTCCATTGAACATGTGGGAGAAACAGACAAATGTAGGTTTTGTAAAACAGAATTGGAAACAGTCACACATCTTGTTGCTGGTTATGTTATAATAATGGCCGAAAGACTGTATACTGAAAGGCATAATAATATGGCAAGAGTGCTGCACTGGGGATTGTGCAAACATTATAATACGGAAGTAGCTGAAAAACATTGGAAACATTAGCCACAAAGCATTATAGAAAAGAATGAAGTTTATATCACATGGGATCACCCATTATTAACAGTTCAAAAAATAGATGCAAGGAAACCTGATATTGTGGTCCATGAAACGAAGACAAAAGTAGCATTGATCATTGAAATCACTACACCAAGTGATTACAGTGTTTAATGTGCAGAGGGACACAAAGTCATAAAATACAAGGGATTTGCAGACAGAAACAAGGGCGATGTGGAAAAAAGATATCCAGACAATTCCAATAGTAGTAGGAGCAATGGGTCTTATAAAAAATAATTTACAATCGAACTTAGATAACTGCGGTGGTGGTGCTGCGGTAGCGTTGTCACCTCACAGTAAGACGTTGTCCTGTACGATTCTCAGCTAAAGCGTCTTCTGTGTGGAGACATGCGTGAATGGGCGTACCTTCGTTGAAGGTTGTGCGTCATGGCTGGCAACTCGGTACGTAAAAATATACTGCCAATCATTAGCAGACCGGAGTTCCGCTGTGGCCAAAAGATACAACAACAACTTAGATATGTTACGTATATATGTAACTCCATATGAACTGCCAAAATTGTCATTTCAGGGCACATTGCAGGTGCTGTGAAGAGCACTTCTAGCTAACATCAAAGATTGAAACAATACTAGTTCCATGAACTTTAATCATACTTTGACTTAGGAATGGGGTCCATTCCCATCATGGTATTAGAAACCCAAAAACTTGGAGAAATTTAAAAAATGGGACAATCAGTGATCAGAAAGTATGCTAACATAAAAAGTTTCTTATTTACACTGAGGTCATCCACAATCCAGCATTTTTAACAGCTGCTTTTTGACATGTAGCAAAGTACAGCAAAGGACGTTGCACAAACCATAATACTAAATGTTCAAATTCCTCACTGCTGCAGCAGTCTTTGGCTATACAGGTTGTATCCTGCCCGGGGATACAACAGCTTTCAGTGTCACAAAGCTCTGGCTCTCTCATACATTTACACTCTGACTACTGATTGGCTATCCCCTTGAAGGGAAATCAGTAGTTACAGTGTAGTCAGTTTCAGTAAAAGAAGATGTTACCTGCAGTAGTACATAACAAAATAAACATATCGTATAGTCTCTAGAAGAAATAGGTTTAGCGTGTTTAGGACTATACAGAGGATTATGATCAGGTTTCCAGTCATAACGATATTATTATGTGTTCGAGACATGGATACCAAGAAATTCAGCTCAAATGCAAAGAAACGTCCCTTGTTTGAGACCCCACCATAGCAGCACTTAAGTGTTGTTACAATCGAGTCTCGTGCTGCAATAGCACATTACAAGTTTATCTTTATTCCAATTCTGAAGCATAATCATGGTGCTCCATGTACTACATCACAACTTTCTGCTATGTAAACTGGCACAGAATGACAACTATAATTTGATACACGGAATTGTGATTATATCCCATATATTACTAGTTATCTTATTTAATTTTAGTACATTAGGTTCTTCACAAAACTTCAGAAAAATGCTCTCAGACCACTGCACGTAAAGGTAGTTGATTGCTGTGCTGTTGAACAGTTCATCATATACAAAGCTGGCTGATTATACTGCATCAGACTTTTTATTCATATCTTCATTTGCATTTTGTTATTTAGTGTAACTCCCACATCAAGACACTAGTTACCACACTATGTCTACTGTCTCCTACTACCGTCTCAGAAGCAGGATCCCTACTAGCATCTTTGTTTGTACAGATGAAGGCAAGTTACTAATAGCTGAAGGTATTACAACAGTTTTACATAGGTCTCACTCAACTCCTGCATGCAGTAGAGCAGAGCAGACATAGGTACCCATGTCGTCACACAGATGGCTGCCAGTAATAAAAAACAACCTAAATGATTTATACACTGCAGATTCCAAAACTTTTAGGAGAGCACCTGTCTGACTCTTGGTTATGGGTCACTTTACTGAACAAAGAAAACCATCAGATTAGTTGGGAATAAAACTTTGGTGCCAGTAGAGTGGTCATTCTGCATGAGGATACACAACAGAATTAACAAAAAACAACAATAATTTGTTTTCAGAGTACTATGTGGGTGTGACAGTTTATTTTGTACCTGTGCTGCCTATGACAACAGCAGCAGTACATATATAAAAGGCCATTAAATGTTTTCTGTGCAGCTGGTCTTCAGTAAATTCCAGCCGATGAAAGAATTAATACATTATAAGCATCTGTTGATCTATTATAGGTTCATAGGTTCATAGGTAGGTACTAGGCTATCGGCCCAAGGGCCTACGTAAGCCTAGCCAGCAAGGTACCATAGCTTATGCCACCCAAGAAAGTTATTTTCCTGTGCCACTGTCCAGCAGAGACACAGAAGTGATCCCCGAGGTGTATTTCCTATTTCCCATCCACTCATCAAGTTAAAAATATATTGTCCTTTGTTTTCTCTTTTTGTAAAGTTTGTCATGGATAGGGTACAGTAGACAACATACAGCAGGTTAATAAGATAGGTAATCACAATTAATTTCCTTGTGAGTATTTTGCCAGTTTTAGTCTGTGCATCAGTTATTTCCCATCATGTTTTATCACTTGCACAAAAATCTAAATCTACATAAGACATTTTTCTTAGTTCCCCCTCCCCATGTATCTCATGTTTTACCTGCCCACAAGTTTAAGAAAGACCAATGTACAGGCAAGAAATATAATGCAAGAAACAGTATTACTGCTCCATTATGCCCACCATCAAACCTCAAAGTGATGTTCACCAAAGTGAATTGTCAATCTTGTTTTAAAATTGTTGACATCTGACACACACCTAATACCATCAAGCAGCATGTTCTACACTTCAGCTGCCCTTTGTGAGTACCAGTTGCCTGTAATATTATTTTTGTCAGGAGTCTTAAGTAATCTATTCTGTCTGATCAAAGTTCTCAACAGTCTAATACATTTGAATAATGATGGTTCTTGAAGCCACCAGTATATCATATCACCTCTTAATCTTCTCTGTGTAGGAAAATTAGTTCCAAGTATTGTAACCTATATGAATAGTCCATTTTACCTAAATGCTCCTCTGTTTGTCAATCTTATCTGTACTAGCTCTTTCTTATTTTCCTCCATTAATACCACATCAGGGCCCCATATTTTAATTTTTGCCTCACCAAAGTTATAAATAAGTGTCTATTAATTTCTCACTGCTTCCTTTAAATAGTCCTAATATACTGCTGACTATTTTACTAGCATCCAAACTGAATACCTCAATATAGTTCAGAAAAGATGATCACTGGGTAACTGGGTTCTACAAGTGACAATTCTGCAACAATAACAGCATCCTCCTTTGGAGTAAAAGTCAATGCATTCACTACTCATCCTAGGTGGAACCTGATACATCCAAGTTTTACACAAGTCATATAGACACACACACAGACAAACACACACAGACACACACACACACACACACACACACACACACACACACACACACACACACACACACCAATACCCTGGTTCAAAGTAAGTTTTGTCTTTACCTGTGTGCTGTGGGAATATGAGACAAATAGTAATGATTTTGTACTGGAAATCTAGTGTTATATTGAATGGAATAGAAACATATAAAATAAGAAATATCTAGTGTGTTCCACTAATATTTGGTCTATTACTGTCTAAATGTAGAAATGAAACTGTCCTGTGCACTTGTTATAAACCGAATGTAAGATATGTTTCCTGTCATTTTCAGATTTAACAGAAATCACCATTTTTAAAGTGAAAGTTGCCACTGACTACTATAAAAAATTAATATCTTAAAAATTCTCAAGAGACTCTTACCAGAGAGTTCCAGACTCCTTTGGGAAATCATTCAGAAGCATACTAATTAAACCAGATTATACTTAAAGCTCACATATCTCATAAAGGCTCAGCCTTCTCGTTCTTTTCACCAGACACATATTCACATGAAAAAAACAAAGATGGTGAGTTTTACTACAGCACAATTGTAACATCATATGTCACCTTCAGAAGAATGACTGTAGAAGGACTAATGAATTAATACTGGTGGTCCTGGTGTCAAGTGTATGAAAATAAACAAGAGCTAATAACAACTAGCTCACAGAAAAAAAGCACAGAGGGCTTGTAAGCAGTTCTCTGCTCTTTACGCATGGAAAGAAACCAGACAGATATACTGCTTAGTCTACCAGAGGAAGTGCAGAGCAGTTAGAACAGCTTTAAATGAGACGGGGAAGGACAATGCCGAACCACACTCTGCATTCTGCATCCTCCTGTTTGCAAAAGCCTCATGTTCCTGAGGAAAACAAAGTATGGGAAATCCCAGCTCATTCTGAGTGCAAGTATAGACTTAAATAGACTCAATCTGTGACAAAGCTTTCCTCATACTGCTGGACGCAAGGCAGTTTAGCACTGAAGCTGTACTGTTCCATTTAAAAGAGTAGGTCATTTGGAAGCCAAAGGCAAGCAAAAGCCCTCAGGCTGTCAAATATTGAGAACAGAGGACAATACAGAATAGACCTTCACCAGCAAATGAGAATATTAAGAATTAATTAAACAAAAAAGTGAATGAAACTCAAGATGTCAAGCAGAAAGATATGGAATTATATACAGTTTCCATCAAATTTAGCAATTATATTAACAGAACTAGAAAAACTGAACAAAATACATTTACACAGCTTGCAAGATCTGCTCAAAAGCCACTGCTTCAGAGTCAAACAGCAGATATATTTTTTTCAATTTTAAACAACAAATGCAAAATGAAAAAAAAAGTACTAACTAGGCATGGCAGTACAACTAAATACAGAAATTTTAAATTTGGCACATAAGGTACCAATTTCTTAGCCTTTCCCAATAGTCTTAATCCTACCTGCATTTTCCAGTTTAGTTAACAGTGGCATTGTTTTGTTGTCATAATTATACTGTTTTTGTATCCGAGTGTGTGTGTATAACTGGGATCCATATAGGCTGTTTTTTTTTTGCTGGATGTATGTTCTATTTTAACATCTCAGAATGTTTAGACCCCATGTGTTTGCAAGCTTGATTTGCAGATGAATTCTACTATTATGCCATGATTATTGCTGAACAAGTTACTGCACACCAATTTTTTTTTACAAATATTCCTTGTTAGTATACATCTTTATGAAAATTCTGCAGTATATGTTGTTGACCTTTTCAGTACTGGTGAATGCATGCTTATAAATAAGAGGATGTTACAAAAATGAGAATCTGAGTTTGTTAATGGGATAAATAGGACCAATTTATTACTAGCATATTTTAGTTCTGCTGTTGCAAAATATGAGATGAGAATCACAACAATGAAAACCACTGACTGCAGATAAGAACAAGATGGCCACTTTGCTCATTATACAGTGGATATACTGCAGATCTTTCTTGTTCAATAGCCTACCCCTCCCTTAAGTCCTCACAAGAATGCCTTTATGCCTGTCCCACATATTCTTGAATTATATCACTCAATTAACCTCACCATCTCTTCTAGAACACTATTCAAATCATCCTTCACTGTTTTTGTAAAATAATACTTCTCCACATTTCTCAGAACTTTTTCCTGTATAATTAAACTGTATAGCCTAGTTCTCATACATCTCTCTCTCTCTCTTTATATATATATATATATATATATATATATATATATATATATATATATATATATGTGTGTATGTATAGGTTTACTATCAAAATCTAGAATTGCAGTTCTTCATTTATGCATGTAGAAGAAAATAAATCTCGAAAATAAAAACAGTTATTTGTTTAAAATGTCAACAGCAGTTATGCCAACAATTTGCAATTCGATAGTTTTGATATTTCCCAGGTTACCTTGACTTCTGGTGATGTTTGTATTTACGTTATTGTGGGGGGGGGCTGCATCCTCCACACCCCCTGCATATCATATATACAAACTTGAGATCACACTACAGTGAGGAATAGGGTAAATTTCCCAAACCCCACTGTAGTGCCATCGTCAGTCAGAACGTCTACCTCATATGAGCGAATGAACACTAACATTCGCTAAAGTGAATTTGAACATTTTCAGATCAGCATTACAGAAACTGGGAGAAACACATTCTACCATCCCAGTTTCGTATAAGTGCCATTCCACATTTTAATAGTAAACCCTCTCTCTTTCTCTCTCTAAATATGTATTGTTTTTGAATGATAGCACCCACTTGAAATATGTAGATTCCCTTGAGATATGCAATAGCCCTAATATGTCTAACCTCTGTTTCCCATCATGAAGACTATACAAAATGTAAGCTATTTTGACTGCTCTTTATTTTGCTTCTGAAGTATAAAATTCACAAGTTTCACTGCATTCCACTGAAATATTTCTCTCTCTCTTTTCTATGCTATTTTTCAAAAAAAATCTTTCAGAGCTGCATGTGTTACTCTAGACTGGATCTTAACAAGCTGTACATATATATATATATATATATATGTGTGTGTGTGTGTGTGTGTGTGTGTGTGTGTGTGTGTGTGTGTGTGTGTGTGTGTGTGTGTGTGTGTGTGTGTGTGTGTGTATATATATATATATATATATATATGTGTAAATATACATATATATATATATATATATATATATATATATATATATATACATATATATATATATATATATATATATGTGTGTGTGTGTGTGTATGTGTGTGTATGGAAAATAACTTCTCATTTCCTGCTGATGCTTCCTATACATCTCAGTTATGCATATACCTTTTTATTGCTTTGTAACACTGCTTGCTTAACTTAAGGGTATTTGTTGTAGTTATCTGCAAATTCTTTAACATTTTCTGTTGCTGCTACTAAACCCCAAAACACACACAAACACATAATTGCATACCCCTTTCCTAAGTTTCTGCTTATCAGATGCATTATTTTGATTTTCCCATTGAGAAAATTGAAAAAAAATGTCATGTTTTACACTATTCTTCCAGTCCTGCAAAGACTCTTTCCATATTTTTACACCTACTTTTATAACAATTCACTATCGTAACACTGTGTCACCAGTAAAACATTATGTTTTCATTCCAGGCTTTCTGTAACATCACATATAAAAGATAATCCATTATAATGACCTCTCTGGATCTCAACTGGTTATAATCTCTTCATCTGAGTGAACTGCATTACAGTTACGGTAACTCAGTGTGCCATATTATTTAACTAGTGTTTTACACATTAGAACTTTAATACCAACTTCAATGTCTCTAATTTGCCCATTAACCTTTTTTTACTGTGACAAATAAATTGCTAAACTGAGCAGAGGTCCTATTCCCTTTCTGATCTAATACACTCATTATCTAGCGAAAAAAACGATCAATTCTCTTCTTTTCATTTTACATACTTCAAAAAAACTTACCAAAACTCATGATACATGTGTACTCAATTTGTTTTACTTCATTTTAGCACTCTGGTACTATGGCATTTTGCCTTCATTGTAGATTTACACTTTATATGAAATCAACAGACTTTGTACTCTCAAAAAGCATAGCAATAATTATTCGGTTAATTGTTTAGAGCACTGGCCTTTTTAAAAAACACTGCTAATTTAAATTTTCATTCAGAATCTTGGATATAATGAACAATACCATAAGATAGAGGTTTCTTTTATTTCCAACATAGTCTTTTTTCACTCTACTTGAACTACTTTGACTAGTCTAACAGCCATGGAAAGGACAATAATAGATATATTAAATGACAACCTAGGAAACCTACAGACACTAGATCCAACTCAGTTTGTTTTCCTCAAGGGCAGGTCATGCCTACTCAACTTGGTAGACTTATTTGTCTATGATCATCAAAGCAATGGACAAGGGCTATATAGTACTCACCACCTACCTCGATCTGGCCAAAGAATTCAACACAACACCCAGCCTGGGCATTGTAAACAAGCACTGTGAATTAAGTATTAACTCTTATGTCACCCATTGGATAGCCAACGGGCTTACAGAGAAGACCTAAGAAGTTAGGATAGGGGTGTCTACCTCCACAAAAAGATAGGTCACTGGTGGAGTGCCTCAAGGCTCAATGGTGGGGTCACTCCTGTTTGCCTTTTATTTCTCGGAAGTCAAGGCTAACATCAAAGGCCTCTTGGTGACCAGCTTCCCAGATAATTACAGATTAGTTGCAGAACTGAATCCCTCCCAAAACACACACACCTCCCCTAAGAAGGCCCAACACAGACTAATAACTGATATTAAACTCAATGCCAAGTGCATAAAAGCATCTTTCGGTAAGATAGCCACCCTCACAAATTAACTACATTGATAATACACCCCTAAGAGTAGACCCAGTAGCTACAGTGAGGTTAAGTTAAGCCAAGAGTATTACTGTGGAAGTAAAGGGGTGATTTACATTGTACGGTGCCAGCCATCCACTTGTTTTTATATAGGCAAAACTAAGTAGGTACTGAGAAAGTACAGTTGTGTACACCTACCATAAATGTAGATGTTCGAGTGTCTTCACTGTTGCAGTCATAACTGTAGGGTGCTCCTGCCGGCAGGCAGCCCGAGGTCGGCCAGAATCCCAAAGTCTGGGTCCGGCGTCGGCTGTACAAGCTAGTACCCTGACATCAGTACGCTCTGGTACATAGCCCTCAGCCGACGCCATGTTCTCCAGCCTTTCTTGCCCTAGATGTCAGAAGCCCCAATAAATCAGAAATGAATCCAACAAGGAGACACAAATACACCACAAATAAGAGAAAAAGAAGGGATAGGAGGGAGGGAAACCCCGACTGCAACAGTGAAGACACTCGAACATCTACATTTATGGTAGGTGTACACAACTGTACTATGTTCTTCGTGTTTCACTGTTGCAGTCATAACTGTAGGGTGGAATCTCAAAGCAGTGAAAAGGGGAGGAGGCTTAGACAGAAGAAGGGGCAGCAAGAAGACCCTGCAAAACAGCAGAGGCAAAGCCTGCCCTGGTCTTAGAATATAGAGGGAGATTGTAGTGCTTGGAAAAAGTATGCACAGAACTCCAAGTGGCAGCTTCCAAGATATCCTTGGTAGGAACTCCTCTGAGAAAAGCTGTAGAAGTGGCAGCTGCTCTAGTAGAATGACTTCTCACAGTACCTGGAAACTGTTTCCCATGATGAAGCTGTAGAAGTGGCAGCTGCTCTAGTAGAATGACTTCTCACAGTACCTGGAAACTCTTTCCCATGATGAGTGTAACAAAATCTTATTCCATAAGCAATCCATTTGGAAATAGTTTGTTTTGAAACAGCTTTTCCAAGAGAACTGGAGGCAAAAGAAACAAACAATTGATTAGATTTTCTGAACTCTTTAGTCTTGTCCAGGTAAAATCGTAACTGTCTGTGCACATCCAATGAATGCAAAATCCTTTCCCCTTTATTTTGAGGATTAGGAAAGAAAGTAGGAAGGTGAATTGTCTGATTTAAAGCCACTTTCGAAATCACCTTAGGCATGAAAGTAGGATTAGTCCTCAAGGATACTCTGTCCTGGTGGAAAATAAGGTATGGTTCCACAGCCATGAGAGCTTGCAACTCTGAGACCCTTCTGGCAGAAGTCAATGCTAACAAAAGAACTGTCTTCCAAGATAAAAACTTAATATCTGAAGATGCAGCAGGCTCAAAAGGAGGCAAAGTAAGTTTTTCTAAAACATAATTAAGATCCCAAGCAGGAACAGGAGGGGTCCTGGGAGGTCTTAAATTCTTGGCCCCTCTCAAGAATTGTCTCACCAAAGGATGAGAAAAACAGGAGGATCAGAATTGAAATGAGCAGAAATAGCAGAAGCATGAATCTTAATGGAAGAAAAGGAAAGTCCTTTAGACAAAAGATCCGAAAGGTAAAGCAAAATAGAAGAGAGATCAGGCACCAGAGGGTCCGAGCCTCGGTCCTGCATCCAAATACAAAACCTCTTCCATTTAGAGGCATAGGATTTCCTAGTGCTAGGCCGTCTAGCTTCTAGAAGAACATCCAAAACTTGTTTGGGAAGGCTAGAAGAAATCAAATTCCTTTGAAGAGCCAAGCTGCCAGGCAAAGGGTCTTGAGGTTGGGATGTAGTAACCGACCCTGATGCTGGGACAGAAGAGAAGGGTTCAGAGGGAGAATCCAAGGAGGCTCCAAGAACAGGTGCTTTAAAGTGGGATACCAAAACTGTCGAGGCCAATTCGGAGCAATCAAGATGAGGAACTTGGGCTTGTCCTGTTTTATCTTCAGTAATATCCGAGGTAGTAGAGGAAGAGGAGGGAAGGCATATCCCGAAAGGCTTCTCCAGCTGAAGGACAGGGCATCCACTTTCCAAGCTGTTTTGTGGAAGGACCTGGTGCAAAAGCGAGGCAGCTGATGATTGAGATGGGATGCAAACAGATGTATCTGGGGACATCCCCAAACTGCAGTAATCCTGTTGAATAAGTTGGTGTCTAGCATCCATTCGTGAGGATCTGAAATGTTTCTGCTCAGGCTGTCTGCTAAGAGATTCTGTTCTCCTGGAATGAATTGAGCCTGGAGATGTAGATTCAGATTTAGAGCTGTGTCCCATAAAGCCATAGCTAGTCTGCAAAGAGGGTACGAATGAGAACCCCCCTGCTTGTTTATGTACCACATGACTGTGGTGTTGTCTGTGCGAATTAACAGAGGCTCTGGTTGCAAAAAGTTCTTGAAGGCTAGAAGAGCATTTTGAACTGCCAACATTTCCTTCAGATTGATGTGCCAGTGAAGATGGTCCTTTGTCCAGATTCCCTGCTGGCAATTGTCTAGAAAGTGTGCTCCCCAAGCATAATCCGAAGCGTCCGTGGTTATGATTTGAGAAGGTTGAGGTAGACGAAAAGGCTTTCCTTCGTTTAAAGCACACACCCTGGACCACCAGAGGAACTCCTTCTGGAGGCAGGGGATTAGAGGAATCAGAATGTCCAGATCGTGGTAATGCTGTGACCATACACTTTTCAGATACCATTGAAGCTTTCTCATATGAAGCCTTGCATTTGGAATCAACAGAATGCAGGAAGCCATGTAGCCCAGAGCCTGCAGGAATTTCCTTGCAGTGAGCTGAGATAGAGTTGCCAAGGTGTTGAAAATTGTAGCCAGCTGTGATTGTTTTTCTGGAGTGAGGAAGGCCCTTTGTAAGGTCGTATTTAAGAGGGCTCCCAAGAACACCATTTGTTGAGAAGGGATCAAATGTGACTTTTTTGTGTTCACTGAGAATCCCAGAAGGAAGAGAAGACGTTGAACAAATTCCAGATGTTGAAGTAGAAGTTCCTTGCTGTCTGCCTGAATAAGGCAGTCGTCCAAATAGGGGTAAATCTGAATCCCCTGAAGTCTGCAATAAGCCACTACTGGTGCCAGGCACTTGGTAAAGACTCTGGGCGCAGTAGATAAACCAAAGGGCAGTGCAGAGAATTGAAAGTGTCTCGAACCTGCCTTGAATCTGAGGAATTTCCTGCATTCCTGCCTGATGGGAATGTGCAAGTAGGCTTCCTTTAAGTCCAATGTCACCATCCAGGCGTCCTGAGAAAGCATTGGAATTAGTTGCTGCAGAGTAAGCATCTTGAATTTTGGAATTTCCAAAAAGGTGTTTAACACAGAAAGGTCCAGAATAGGTCTCCATGAGCTTTGTTTTCTTGGAACCAGAAACAGTCTTGAATAAAAACCTTTTCCCATCTCTGAGAGTGGAACAGGCTCTATGGCTCTCATGGCCAGAAGAGCATCCACTTGATTTAAGGCATCTGACCATTGATGTTTTGGCAGATCTGGCCAACCGTAAGCCCTTGGCAGAGTATGAAAGTGGAATTTGTAGCCTTTTAAAATCACGTCCAATACCCATCTGTCCTGGGTAATATGAGTCCAATTTCTGTAAAAAAGAGACAGTTTTCCTCCGAGAGGGGCATCCAGGTGAAGGGTTCCTGTAGCCCAACCGAGAGAGTCATTGAGTTTGTTTTCTTTGAGATTGGGATCTGTCTTCTCCCCTTCTAGGTGAGGAAGCAGTCCATTGTCTAGATCTGTAAGAGGCCTGAGCTTGACCACGACCTCTGGAGCGTCTATATCTTCCCCTTTGAGGCCTGTCAGACGTGGGAAAGGACCAATTTTTGGAGGGCCAATTCCTGGAAAATCTAGGAGGCTTGACTTGCAAGAAATCTTTTACAGTTTGCATAGATTTTGCCTTTTCTTCCATCTTTTTAATAACCTCCTCAGCCTTAGATCCAAAAAGAACATCGTGCTGAACAGGGGCATCTAATAACTTAGCCTTAACCTGTTCAGGTAAACTTTGTTCACGAAGCCAGGCATGTCTCCTGATAATAGTGCCCGAGGCTGCAGCCCTGCAAGAAGCATCCAAGGCATCAAAACCACAATGCAAACTATGTTTGTTCACTTGTTTAGTTGCATGCAATACATCCTGAAGTTCCTTATCCTCTGCACATGCAGGAAGGGAAGCAAGCTTTTGCTTTAAAACAGACAAAAGAAATTGCTGATACTTAAACATATGAAACTGGCAATTTAAAGCCCTTACAGACAGGGTAGCAGAAGTATATACCTTTTTTCCCCACCTGTCTAAAGCACGAGAATCCTTCTCAGAGGGAATAGGATTCTTAGAAGTAGCAACCTTAGCAGCCTTAGAGCCCTGAGAAATAGTTTCAGGATCCGCAGAAGGGTTCTTAAATAAGAATAAATGAGAGTCAGGAACCCTATAAAACCTATCAGGCTTAGAAGGAGCAGGAGGCATGGAATCAGGATTCAAATTAGCCTCAGAAAAAGCATCATCCACAATGTCAAGAACAGGAGGGATAGCTAAAGGCCTATGTTGAGGAAGAAGGAATTCTCTAAGCCTCTTCTTGGAAGCAGAATACTCCTGACCCTCCCAATGAAAATGTTCCCTCATCTCATGCAAGGTTTCCCCAAAAGAGAAATCTTCAGGCGGAGAGGCAGAGGGCAAGGAGTCCTCAGCATCCGAATCCTCATAAGGAGGAAAAGAATACTCCTGATCAGAGGAAGAGACAGAAGATACAGAAGCCTGGTCAGAGGAATCCAGAGGAACATCCTGTCGAGGCCTTTTTTCAGGTGGGGGGTGAGAACCCCTAATCATGGTAAGTAAATCTTCAGCCATCTTTAATAATTGCTTCTGTGTCCTGGGAGTAGATTCAGAAGTAGCTTGGGCAGGAACTTTAGACTTAACAGGAGTCTTTGTCTTTGCCTTTGCCTTTGAAATAGTGATGTGAGTAGGCCTGAAAACCTCCTCAGAAGCCGGTACCTGCACAGCGGTTCCGGACCCATCTGAGGGAGCGACGTCCGAAGGTCCTGCAGCAGTTAAAATAGTAGGCCTTGATGGCTCCCCATGGGAGTCCGTATCGGCCATCGGTTCAGAAGCGGCGGATGACAGGGGCTGCAAAAGCGCCTCACTGACGACAGCCGAACCGGACACTGGCTCCAGCTGCAACGAGTCCTGTTTGGACCTCGGAGGCCTGTCTTTGTCTTTGCGCTTCTTTTGAATTCCGGTAGTGTCCGACGACATTCTATAATTGAAGCGTCTGCCAAAATAATTTAGAGCCCAATCGTACCTGCGCTTGATAGTACGAGAATTGAACCTGGCACAGAACCGACAACAAGAAATGTCGTGGTCAGGGCCTAAGCAAGGTAGACAGTAAGAGTGGAAATCTTTATGAGGTATTTGTTTCCCACACGATATACAATTATTAACTTTTTCTGACATCGGAGGAACAAGAAAAAGATTCCCCAACGGGGTACTTAGCTTTGAGAAGAGAAGTAAGAACTTCGGACCGACAACAACAAAATAAGCTGTTCGAAAATCGCCAACCAATGACTTGCGAGCTGCTTTCCACCGCACGGCAAGAAAGACTGGAGAAGATGGCGTCGGCTGAGGGCTATGTACCAGAGCGTACTGACGTCAGGGTACTAGCTTGTACAGCCGACGCCAGACCCAGACTTTGGGATTCTGGCCGACCTCGGGCTGCCTGCCGGCAGGAGCACCCTACAGTTATGACTGCAACAGTGAAACACGAAGAACATCTACAATTTACCAACATTGTCATGACATTCAGAAAAATGATGAAAGGAATGCTTTATATAAACACATTAGCAATAATAGTAGACATGAATTAAAATTTTTGTTACTGACCATGTCAACTTGGGTCAACGGGGTGGTCCCTCTAATGATTTTTAGAGTTAAAGGGAGTTAAAATGACAATTGAAATTAAATGCAACTGTTTTTCCATGTTTGAATGAAATGGTCTCAATCAGCAGTGATCTTAGACTAAAAGCAGCTTATGCAATTTGACAAGTTAGGATGAAATGTTTCAGCTCTCATTTTTTCATTTATTTGGCCTGATTTTTAAAGTTTGTATGGTGTTCTTATAAGATCTGAGATTCATTAGGGAAGGTGTTTATATAATCTTATACATTTTTACATAATTTTAACTTTGTGTCTTTAAATGACTTGGTAGTTTAATTGTTTTATTGGATCATGTGATTTTAGAGGTGCTATAAATTGTCTTAACTTTTTGAGATGGCATTCTGATGAAGTCCATTGTACCGGGACAAAAGCACTTAATCTGTGAGTAAATAAACCAGTGCGGAGTTAACGGGCTCTCAACTTCTGTGCTTTGTTTTGTGGTTTATTCTTGGCTTTCGTGTTCTTCAAGCTCTTGGTTTTAAACATTACCATTCTCTCATGGTTTATTAAAATGCATAGTGGTTCAAATCCATTCTATTTGAATTCTGAAGCGAACCCTATCAAGTGTCACTGCATTCTGAGCAAAATTAATTATTTATTTTTGTTTGTTTTATTTTTCTTTCAGACAGTTTTCCTCTGAGAAAAGAATGGGATCATACCTCTTATCTATGCGTATTCCTTTAGATATCAAGCATGGGTGGCTATAACCATATTGGCTACAGGAATCTATCAGTGACTTACTGGGGAGGAGGAGCCTTTCTGTTTCTCCAGAACCACACAGGAGAGATTCAGCACCATGTAGGCATTATATAATATTGCCCATTTTCCCTCAGCTCCTGGGAATCATAAAGTGCATACACACTACCATCAAGACTCCACCTGGTCCATAAAGACTATGATACCTTAAGAGAAAGGGCTTGTACTCCCTTATCTGCTAGGTAGTCTGCAATACCAGGACATTATTTATAATATGACTCTGTGCCACACAGGTAATTCCCATGACTCACACATCTGTCACATATCTAACCTATAGCAAAGGCACCTGTAAGGGGATGTTCAACCCCCAAAAAACTTCTCTGTCTGCCAAAAAACAATGACCACCTCAAGGCAAACTTCTCCATCTCCTCTCTAAATAACACGATAATCAACATAGACACTCAGACAAAATTATTAGGAATGACTATTGATGACCAATTAAAAACTGACTTACACATTCACCTAGACAAAATTATTAGGAATGACTATTGATGACCAATTAAAAATTAACTTACACATTCACCATGCAAAAAAAAAAATAACCAAAACCTTGGCTTGTTATACCGCAACTCAAAATTCCTCTCTGCAGAATCTAGACAATCCCTTGCCTTAGCCTAATTCCTTTCTAGCCTCCTCTGCAGTTAACCAGTCCTCACCAATCTTCAATCCTGTTTGCTCTCTAGACTTGAGCAGACCTACAATAAAATTGCCAAATTTGCAGCCAACCTTCCTAACCCAACCCACCACTGCTTAGCCCTCCACAAGCTGCAATGGCTTGAATTCTCCCATCATGTAAAACTGTCGCAGCTACATCTAACCCACCGCATACTTAACAAACCCACTAACTGCCCCTCATTCACAAATCTAGTTTCATGCTATTCCCCCCTACACCCCCTCCGCAGCTCTGAGGAACTTCTCCTAGAAACATACACACCTAAACTGAACATAGGCAATCTTCTATATAAATCTGCTATTACAAAAATCTGGAACAGCCTACCCTCTAACCTACGAAACATCACTCAAGCAACAAGCTTCAAAAAAGAACTGAAAGTATTCTTCCAAACTAACTGAATCTGCCCATGCCAGGATCCCACCTGACCACTCTCATCCTACTACATAACTTCTATATCTTAGCCAAATTTACCTAACCTCTGAAATTCCTGACTGGTAATTGCATAATCCTTCTGCCACTATTTGTAATTACCTGTTTTGATACATGTATCACCAAAAATCCCTCTTCCAATTCTGTAAGATAAATGTTTTTCAACCATAGTATGCACATATCTTTTTACACTGTTTTTGCTATGCTTTTCTTATTTTGTATTAATATGCTGTTATACTTACTCTTATGTTACTATGTATATATCAATTTATTGGAGCTTTTCTCCTCGGGTCTCCACTGAAAATGGGCAATAACTGCTCAGTTGAACTAACCCGGTTAACAAATGTGAACTAAATAAATAAAATGTTCAACAGGGTCATTTAGTTGTTAGATGCACACATATGTTATATAGACAGGTCTATGGAGACAAGTACAATGCAAGCAGGGAGCAGGCCATTTGTAATATGTCATTTGTTGTATGTTGCAGGTGATGTCAGACATATCTCTGGTTGATAACACCATCCGCAATCTCCAGGCTAAGCAGGGAATGACCTATAATGCAGTACATGCCAAAATGCCGAATATAGTGGAGCACGTGTTCAACTCAAGGTATGACCTCTACTGCCTAGACATGTCAAGAGGAGCACTGTAACTACTGTCCAGACATTTGCAGCAAGACTTTTATGGTTTGTGCCATTCTGCACAACATGACATTGTGTAAATAGCTGGAGCAGCAGGTCAGCATCTTGGCATGATCTTCCATATTAGTTGTACAAGCAGCAGGAGGTCAAGGTGAAGAGTTAGGTGAGAAACATGCAACATCATTACCACAGCTAAGGCAGAGGTGGGTGCAAAGTACTGAAACACTGGCAAAGATGTGTCATTTACTGTGCAATTTTGGGCCTTGACACATAAACACAGAGCAAAATGCTCCATGTGTTATCACACCCAGACTATGCAGGGCAGTGCACAGACTGGCCATGATTTGCATCAAACATCATCATACCTACACATGTTATGGGGTGTGTAAGGCACAGCCAACAGCACCTGCAGACATGCAGAGAGGCACAGTGAAAGAAGACTGCAACACTATTAGATAAGGGTAGTGGCAAGGGAAGTGAATGCAGTAGCCACATACTCTGGGAGCTGTAGACAGTCAGGGATCACATTCTCCAGTAATGGAGTCAATCTGTATGTTTAGACTTCCCCTCATTTCTGTATTAAAGTTATGGGCACAGCCTTCTCCTAGTTACCTACTGCAGCCATAACTTAGTATAATACTATGGAACCACAAACTCCCTGCAGTATGCCCTTCACAATGTTTCTACTGTACATGTTCCCTCACACACAACAGCCATAGGCAGGTGATGCAGTGACCTGCCACTTTCCTAGGTTCTCAGTTACATGTATAGAAAAAAGTTGGCCTCAGGGTAACTAACATCTACTACAGGGTTTGTTGCTCTTGCTGAAGTATCAGGCAGAGCTCACTCCTTAACTGTGAAGTTGCAAGTCTATAGAAGCTTGAATGAGATTCCAGTATACAATTATTAAATCTGTGACATACCTCTCAACTATCCAGATTTTCACTGAATGTCCAGATGTTTGCCTCATATTTTTGGTCTGTTCCTCATACAATGTGTGGCTTTCTGGCAAATCACTGAGGATTGAAATCACTAGATAATGATTTATATTTGAGTTTCAGACTCCATATCCTTCAGAAAATGAGGGCTAACACAAATCTTGATACTGCAGAACATTTCTACATTTATAAAAGCAATATTTAAAATCTGTCCCTATTTATGGGCCTTTGTCCCCATTAGTTTAGGCTTTGTCCAGATTTCTTGTGTTAAGAGATTGAATGGTATGGGGTGTGGTGCTGCATAAAATGATGCCAACGCTCTAGATCTCACTAATGAGGGCCAACAAGAGTAGTGGCTGTGCTAACAAAACTACTTAGTGCCACTGTTTCTGAATCATTGCCATAGCACATTACACTACCCAAACCTGCAGGCAGTGGTCATGGACATCATGGTGCCATGAGGTATGTGACCAGTATGCTCGAACATATGGCATTTGTATGCCTATGGTAAAGTGCAGCACTATAGCTGTTCTTAGCAGTACTAGGGACATACATTAATGCCACTGTTCAGTGTTAAATTATACATCATATGATGCACAAACTTGCATCCATGCAGAAGGACTTACAATTTTTCTCCTCAAGTGTACCTGAGTGAGTGATCATAGCTAATTTCAGGCACTGTAGAATGCAGGGATCCAGCTTGGTGAACTAGGGAGATCAATATTTTCTTGTTCTTTCTGCCCAAGAACTTTGTTGAATACCTACTAGAGCAGTATAATGAGCCCTTTAGAAGGGTGGTGAGTGATGTCACTCGTATCACCAGTTCTGATAAGTAGTGTCAGCATTGCTGAAATTATATGAGGTGCACCACTCTGAACTGCTTCAACAGTGGAAGGAAGAGTTTAGGGAGGCATTGCCAGACTTGTAAAATATTTTTTTCAGTACTACTGTCTTCTGATATCTTACCTGTATTACATGTATAATTAGGAGTGCCTACTTTGTTCTCCAGATTCAGAGGAATGTGAGCTTAACATAGCTGGGTGTCACAAAAGATAGAAACTAGTCTCCCAGCAGCACAGTGTATATGACAACTGTGTCAAAAAACTGTACAACTTTGACTGTATTTCTAGCAAATATGTGCAGCATTTTTCCCCACTGTGTCATCCTTCTGCAGATCCAGTTGTGGAGAAGGAGATGAACCAAGGCTATGTTTACCATGGTCTGTCCAAACTAATGCCTCAGTAGCCATCACAGTTGCCTCTCAGCATAGAAATAATGGTTACTTTGCTGGAGGTGACCTGGAAGAGTCACTGGTGTTCTCCATGGACTCTTCGCAAGAGGAGTGTGAAAGCATTTCATCTGAAAGTGGTCTAAATGGGTTGTCCTGGTCTCTAGGCATCCATTGTGAATTCTGGTGGTTCCTGACATGCATTAGCAACTAGATGCCCATCTAGGCAATGTGGAGTGCCTTCTGCTGCAGCTTGTGAAGTCATCACCTTTCTAAAGACTAACAGACCCTATCCACTGAGCCATGGGGGAGCAACCACCCCATAACATCAGAAGATTAGTGTCTGGGTTTGATGCCCTCTGGACCAACTTTACACAACCATATCAGGCCACTACCCTATCCCTATAAAATACCACAAAGAGAAGGCCACTGATACAAAAGTGGAAAATTTAATAGTCACTTAGCACCTCGACATAAAATGCCTTCCAAGAGTCACTACCCTATCCCTATCCTGGTATTTTCCCTTATACATCATTCCTCATTTCTTGTTCAATGTCCAACCCTCCCCATCACTGCTTGTCCACCCTCTGTATCTCTGTGTCCATCCACTGTGTCAAAAGTCTTTTGTATGTCTACTATCCAATCTGTCTGTATCCATGTTTTATGTTTGTCTGCCTGTCCCTGCCACCTGCCCTTTTCTCTCTGACTCTTCCACAGCCTTTCCTCACTCACTTCTTCACCTACTCCTATTTTCAATTTATTAGAAAAGGGACTCTTCCCACTTAAAAAAATACTTCCCCCCACATCTTTCATACCTTATGGTTATCCTTTGTTTCCCTCTGCTTGTTGTTTTCTCATCTCTTACTTTCCTATCTACCCAATTTGCTTTCATTTATATGATAAACAGGGTTGGCAGATTGTAGTGGACACCCAAAGCAGTCTATCTGGTAGCAACTATGCTGCCATTCTTCTAAGTGATTAGTGTGAAATGCAGGTATCTTGTGCTACATATGAGCACAAATTAACTCAGTTGTACTAACCTGTCTTCATTGTGACATGTCACATTGGTCACATGCCTTACTGTAGTGTTGCTACATGCATGAAAAAGCGTACTGCTGCTACTACCATAAGCACTACACTTTCCTTTAATTATGTTATCCATTGCATGGACAACTGAAATTATTCAATGCCTAATACATTTCTGAATAACTATGTGCCTTTTCACGCAGTAAACCCTTAAAAATGAATGCAAGTCTTGAATTCTGGTGGTTGTCTGGGATGGATGATGCATTTATGTGTGTGTGTGTGTGTGTGTGTCTGATTATGTCTGTGTCACATAATACAATCTGTCTGAATGATGCTAAATTGATTTAAAAGTATCAAGTTTCTTTTGACCAACAGGTTGTTTCATTAAAAATAACACGACTTAAATATAATTTCTCTGCAGCTTACATAAAGTTGGTAGCCCCACTGGCATCCTCTTATTAAATTAATACATTCCAACACTGACCCAAAATAAAACTGGTCAAGCTCTATCCAGCGGTTAGCAGCCAGAAAATATAACCAGCCCCTACAAGATCTTCCATCAAATAACCAAGCAGTTCTACAGACTAACCCAATTAATGCAGACAATTATGACTTGTGTGGTAGCCTGGAAGAAGCTTGACATATAACCTGCTGCAGAACAAACAATATATAGAGTTAGTAATATTGTTAGTCTTCCATGAAATAGTTAATAATCAAATCCTTGTGAACTTACTCTACATTAATGCACAAGGAGATTATTATTTATCCTGGGAAACAAGACAAAAATGAGATAGCATGTGTAAGTTTTATTAATATTTCCAGCAAGAAGAATTCACTCCACAGAGACACACATGGGCAAACACTCAGCAAAAAATAAATAAATAAATAAATCAGAACCTACTCTGATTTGTCAGCATAACCATATAGTATTATCTTATTATGTAACCAAACACAATACCTTTAATAGGTTTGAGACATGCTTATGGCCCTGTGTCAGTCTGGCAGTCTGGAGCCAGAGGCAGTTGCTGTACGTAGAGATGTTAACGCAAGATCTCTGTCACCAGCCAGTGGCAGTCCAGGTATAGGTTAAACATTACTTGGCACTTATATGCAAACACAGTGTATTACTGAGGAACCCATCAAAGAGTTTTGGCCCAATACTACAACAGCAACACCAAAATAAAATGTTGTTCTAGGCCTAAAAGGCCAGAGAACCCACAAAGTCAGTACCATCACAGTCATAGGAATCAAAGGCAAATTCTTGACAACAGTTTAACCACAAATATCTAACAATCCAATATTTTATTCAGACTAGCCTGTCAAGTTTGCAGCAGACTAGCGTATTTTTAAGAAAACTGTAAGATGTCAAAAGGTTTCTCTAAGTAAGCGACAGGAAAAGCAGGTACATGCACATGTTTCACCTTGTCTAGGTGTCATTGGTTTATCTATAGCTAAATTATGACTCTGGAAGAAATATTTTCTACGCTTATGAAGTAGATAAATACTTGGCACCTAATGAGATGGCATATTAAAATTAAAAATCAAAACATGAAAAAGCTGTTCAAAACCTACTTGTATGATTGATGCATTGTCTGGAATATAATGCACTGCATCTATGTACAAATCAAAACAATTCTCCACACTTGATGGCTCTGGTAAGCTTCTGTTGGGATTGTGCTGGATCCAAGGTACATGAAGAAAATATATCTCATATTGCAATGGCAAGCTCCTGAAAGACAGGAATAAAAAAATATATATTGAGTTTCTAGTCATTGAAGCTAAGGTGCAATTAACAGCATACTTTGTACATCAAAGATAAGGCACAGTTACAGAATATTTTGCAGACCAAAGCTATTATAATGAATCTTTATTTACATATTTTAATTATATACAGGATTAGTAGAAATTCTTGCTTGATCTAATCAAATCTTTCTATTCCCTCTTTCTGAATCACAGGTAAGAATTTATACCAGCAAATTGCACACACAATTCCTCATGTGCCCACAAGACATCCACTGTATTCCACCCTCACTCCTCTATCTTAAACCAACAGGTCAGATATCAAGAGGTTATTATATGCTATTAAAATGTATACTTCTCTGTTATGCACTTGAAAATGCCACACACAGAACCTTGTATAAAGGAAAATGTTCGCTTAGAAATTATTTTTTTTATGGGCCATGCATTATATGGTATATGTTTGGCTATACTCATGTAGTGTTTATGGGTCCATATCATATCACTGAAGAGGGATTGTAGTGAATACCTCTTCACTGACACATACACAGCGAATGCACAAAACCGTGAACGCTGACATCTGCAATATCTTTCCCAGGGAAAGAAATCGCTTGCCTCAAAACATAAACACATCATTACAAACATAACAAAGTGGGGGGCTTCACCCACCATATCACCCACACCCCCCCTAACTAAATATAACAACTCCAAGATTGCACAGTGAGGAAAACGGTAAACTTACAGGGATGGCCAAGTGATTTCTTTCCCGTGGTTTTGTGTGTTCGCTATTTATGTGTTGATGAAGAAGCATTCGCTGCAGTGCCTCTTCAAGTATTTGATACAGACCCGTGTTTATAGCAGAACTTGAAAGTGCAGCACAAGAGGTATTATTTAACTGGCTAAATCCTAAACACAATAATATTAAAATCTCAGAATGACATCATATATACAGCCTTCTGAAATGTATGACAATTTGTGTTTGCCTACCTCAGAAACTTGATCCTTTTCACTTTTTAAGTGAATTAGAGTAATGTTTAAAAATTGTCACAGCTGTGAGGCCTTCGTACCCCCATTATGTTTAGCTTTGTCCAGAATTCTTGAGCAAAGAAGTTGAGAGACATAATACACATTCAAGAATCAACTATAGATATCAAGTATATTTTCCATTAATTCTATTTGTGATACTCATGCCCACTCTTGACCTCCCTCATAGGTCAATAGGTAAGTACTAGATTGGATGCGCAGCATTTTAAGCCTAGCCGATATCCATTCTGGTGCTCAAATTAATCCATCCCATTTGCTGTTAGATTGGCCTTATCCATCCCATGGTTAATAACAAGGATCATGCATTAGACAATTTGAGGGGACCAATGCATGGGTAAAGCATTTAGGAGCTGCTTCTGTCCATTAGTGATACAGGGGACAGTCCTGTGGTAAATTTTCTGTTTCCCATCCATAGTTCAAGTTGCACTTGAATATAGACAGGTATGAGCTTTATTTTACATGGATGGGGAATCTGTTCCAGAGCAGTGGTATCTTCTATGAGATATACTTGATCTTCCAAACCATTCTGTTGATGTTGCAGAAGAGGTTTAGATGTTATTTATTTATTTATTATTATTATTTATCCTTTGCTAACCAGGTTAATCCCACTCAGCTAGTAGACTCTTTTCTGGGGGGACATCAGCATCATCATCAGCCCCCTTTTTTCCTATTTTCTACATGGGGTTGGGATACCATGTTAACTGTCACCATATCTCTCGATTCAGTGCTAAACTCCTGCCTTCTTCAACACTCATGCCTGATTGTCGCAGATCTTCTTTCACACAATCCATCCACCTCTTTGCTGGACATCCTCATTTCCTCTTACCTTCTTCCAGCCTGTCCCAAATCTTCTTCACCAGACTGTCTTCTGCTTTTCTGCACGTGTCCAAACCACTGTAATATGTTCTCTTTGATCTTTTCTTCAATTAGAACTACTTTGGCATCTGCTCTATTGTCCTCATTTCTTCATCTGTCCCACAGTGTGCATCCTACCACCTGTCCAAGATACTTAAAACTATTTACCTGTTGAAAGAAGATCTGCGACAGTCAGGCATGAGTGTCAAATAAGGCAGCAGTGTAGCATTGAATTGAGAGAGATGGTGACAGTTAACATGATATCCCAACCTCATGTAGAAAAATAGAAAAAAAGGGGGCTGCTGCTGCTGCTATCTCCCCTGAAAAGAGGTTGCTAGTCGAGTGGGACTAACTGTTCTATATTGATTCTCAGGTTCTTCTGATTTCCCCAATTTTCTGCCATTACCACTGTCTTATCTGTGCTTAGTTTCATCCCATGTGCCTTCAGTTTTGCATTCCATTCCCCTTTCCTTTGATGAAGTTCTTGCTCAGAGTCTGCCTGTAATGCCACATTGTCTGCATACAGCATCTTTGTTGATCTGTTCTCTCTAGCCTGTTTGCTAATGTAGTCCATCACTAGTATGAATAGCAATGAAAGCAGAGCTGAACCCTGGTGTATACCCAGTCCCACTAAGATCCCCTCTGTGAGGCTAAACACTGTTCATACTTGAGTCACTGGGTCCTTGTACATAGCCTGCACTAATTCTACAAATGTTTCTGGGAATTCAAATCATCACAGCACTGCCCAGATCAGCTTTCTTTGGGTCTTGTCATATGCTTTCTCCAAGTCTAGGAATGCCCAGTTGGACTCTTTCCTCATCTCTAGCTTCTTCTCAACTATCTGTCTCACTGCAAACATCAGGTCAGTTGTGATGCATCCTGATCTGAATCCGAACTGCTAATCTCCCATCTTACATTCTGCTACTCTGCATATACATTTATTATTCACCCTCTCCAGAGCTTTCACGCAATGTGATAGGAGTTTGTGCACAGTTGTTGATGTCCCCTTTGTTCTTGTACACTGGCACAAGTATGTTAATTCTCCAATCATCTGGGATATGCCTTTCTCTCCACACTGCTATGAGTACTGACAGAAGCCATTTTTCCCCTATCTTGCCTAGCACCTTTATCATATCTGCTGTGAACTCATCTGAGCCTGCTGCTTTCCCTGACTTAATTTTCCTTAGTGCTGTTCTTACTTTTTCTAGGGTGGGCTCCTCTTCTTCTCTCATCTTAGGCTTTTTCTGGGTCAGTACAGCTTCTGTGGGGATTTTCCTCATTCAGAAGCTGCTGGAAATACTCATTCTATCTGCCTTTGATGTCCTGTGGACTGGTGAGCAGGTTGCTGCTGGCATTCCTTATGAATGGTGTCTGACTATCTTCTTTATCTTTCTGTATTTGCCTTGAGACCTGATATAGTTTCTTTCTGCCACCTACTGAGTCACTTTCCAGAAGCTGGTAGAGTGACTCCGATGCCCTATTCTTTGCCATTGCAAATCCTTTCTTAGCTTTTTTGTTAGCCAACCAGTATTCCTTCCTAGCCTGGTTGGTCTCTTCTATCTCCCACTTTTTCCTGTACTTCTTTCTTTTGATGACTTCCTGGACTTCTGCATTCCACCACCAGCCTGCCTTATGTACCTTATTTCCATACCTGGCTTGGCCACATATCTGTTTTGTAGTAATCACACATGCTGTTTTGAGGCCCTGCCATTCTTCTTCAACTTCACCGATTTCTTCCTCTTCTTGGAGTGCTACAGCCCTGAGCAATGTCTTGAACTGCTGTCCTTTCTCTCAAGTCAACTTAGACTTAGGGCCTTCGGTAACCACTGCCTGCAGCTGAATGTGGCAGCCAGTGGTTTATGCTGTGGGCTGACTGTTTCACTGGAAGATTACTTTGCAATCACTGATTCTACCACAGTGCCTTTTCCTAACTAAGAGGAAGTCTACCTGAGTTGCATGTTGGCCACTCTTGTATGTGATCTTGTGACTGTCTCTCTTTCTGAACCATGTGTTGGCTACTGTGATGCCCAACCACTGGACTTGTAATCAAGGAGTCTCAATCCTCACCACTGGCACCAGTGGGGGACGTACATTGGGAGGATGACAGGTACACACACAGTATTTCCAGATGCAGCTCACTGCATCAAGAGCAATTCCCTTAAGAGCAGACAAAGACCACAGTCAGTCAAGGGCTGGGTTCTCCCTCTTTCTCCATTTCCCCAATAAAATTCCCCACTGGCACAGCTATAGAGTTGAAATCTCAGCTAAGTGACCAAGCCAAGACCTCCAACAATCTCTCTGTCCAACCAGTGCTTCATGTCCCTGCCCAAGTAGCTAACACACACACACACACACACACACACACACACACACACACACACACACACACACACACACACATATACACACACCTGCAAAAGGCTGGCACAGGTTTACTAGCTATGCCCCCTTCTTCCCAGACTATAAGGTAGTTATTACTGCCACCAGCCAGGTCCATATCAGCTGCTTTAAGGCCCTTAACAAAGGGTGTCCAATCTTACTGTGTAATGCTACTATTAGTACAAATATTAGTTTGACCAACAGCAATGCTACTAGGAGTAGTCTACACAGTGTCACCAAATAAATATGCAAGTACTCTCAGAAAGTACAGTTGTGTACACTTACCATAAATGTAGATGTTCGAGTGTATTCACTGTTGCAGTCATTACATTTGGGTAATCCTGCTGGCAGGTTGCCCTCAGTCGGCCTGAATTCCAAAGTCCTGGGTCCTGCATTGGCCGCTGTCGCCCCCTCCCTGACATCAGGTCATCAGGGGTATAAAAGAAGCAGCCGACACCATTTTCTTTAGTTTTTCTTGCCCCAGATGTCAGGTGCCCCCTAAAAGGGTAGCCAAAATTTATCTCTATATATAAAATTACATGCACCAATATAAACTTTACCTTCAGCTACAAGCAAATACACCACATAGGTTGTATAAATCAGAGAAGGAAAGATAGGTTCCATCAGAAGAAAAGGGGGATGGTGGGTGGGTAACCTGGACTGCAACAGTGAATACACTCAAACATCTACATTTATGGTAAGTGTACACAACTGTACTATGTTCTTCGTGTTTCACTGTTGCAGTCATTACATTTGGGTAGAGTCCCAAAGCTATGGTTGGGAGGCTGGAGCTAAACAGCATTAGGAGCGGCTATGAGACCTTGCAGAACTGCAGTGGCAAAGCCTGCCCTGGATTTAGAGTAGAGTGGCAGATGATAGTGCTTTGTAAAGGTGTGCACTGAACTCCACGTAGCTGCCTCTAAAATGTCCTTCGTTGGTACTCCCCTGAGAAAGGCTGCTGAAGTGGCTGCAGCTCTGGTGGAATGAGGCCTAATGCCCTTAGGCACTGGCTTGCCATGGTATAAGTAGCAGAAATGAATGAAGTGGCCTATCCATTTTGAAATAGTCTGCTTTGAGATAGCCTTTCCTTGTGATCCTGCAGCATATGCCACTAGTAATTGCTCTGTCTTTCTGAAAACTTTAGTTCTGTCCAAGTAGAATCTAAGCTGTCTGTGTATGTCCAAAGAATGCAGAATTTTTTCCCCCTTGTTCTGTGGATTTGGATAAAAAGTTGGCAGATGAATGGTTTAGTTAAGAGCCACACTGGACACCACTTTAGGCATAAATGTTGGGTTTCTCCTCAGGGAGACCCTGTCCGGATAAAAGATGATAAAAGGTTCCACAGCCATGAGTGTCTGTAGCTCTGAAATCATCTTGCAGAAGTTATTGCTAGGAGCAGAGCTGTTTTCCAAGATAAAAACTTTATATCAGCAGTAGCAGCTGGCTCAAAAGGAGGCAGGGTGAGTTTTTCCAATACATAGTTGAGGTCCCATGCAGGCATTGGTGATCTCCTTGGAGGCCTTACATTTTTGGCTCCTCTGAGGTACTGTTTCAATAAGGGATGAGAAAAGATTGGTGGCTCTGCATTGTAATGAGCCGAAATGGCAGAGGTATGAATTTTAATAGATGAGAAAGATAGGCCTTCGTCCAGCATCTCAGTTAAGTATTGTAAAATCTGAGGAATATTTGGCACAGCTGTATCTGTTCCTTGTGCCTGGTTCCAAGCACAGAATCTCTTCCATTTTCCATCATAGGATTTTCTAGTACTAGGCCTTCTGGCTTCCAAAATGACATCCATCACAGCTTTGCTGAGAGGTGTGATTTGTATGACTACATTATCCGCCATGCTGCCAGGTTTAAAGCCCTGAGCTGGCTGTGCAGGATCTGATTGTTTTGCTGGGACAGTAGATGAGGTATTTGAGGTAAGGTCCAAGCTGGGCATTGAGACAAGCTCCGTAATATTGGGTACCAGTGCTGGAGGAGTCAGTCTGGGGCAATCAGTATCATCTTTGGCTTCTCCTGTCTGACCTTTAGGAGTACCTTGGGGGGGGGGGGCAGAGGGGAAAGGCATATACTGATAGGTTTTTCCAGCTGAAGGATAGGGCGTCCACTTTCCATACTTGTCTGTGATAAATCCTTGTGCAGAATCCTTTTAGTTGGTAGTTGTAAGGGGAGGCAAATAGATCTATGTCCGGGCATCCCCATTTCCTTGTTATCATGCTGAAGACTTGTGGATCCAACTGCCACTCGTGGGGATCCATGAGGTTTCTGCTTAGTTCATCTGCCAGAGTATTTTTCCTTCCTGACAGGAATTGTGCCTGCAGATGTACTTGGTAAGTCAATACTGTATCCCACAAAGTCATGGCTCGTCTGCAAAGGGGGTAAGAATGTGTGCCCCCCTGCTTGTTTATATACCACATGACTGTGGTGTTGTCTGTTTTTATCAGTAGTTGTCCTGGATGAAGTAGGTCCTTGAAGGCTGGCAGGGCATTTTGAACAGCTAGCATCTCTTTCTGATTGATATGTAGATGCATTTGGTTTGAGGTCCATGTGCCCTGAATGCATCTTCCTGCTATGTGGGCCCCCCAGGCATAATCTGATGCATCCGTTGTTAGTGTCTGCCTGGCTGGGGGGTAATGTGAATGGCTGTCCCTTGTTTTGGTGACAAGCCTTTGCCCACCATCGAAACTCCTGCTTTCAGGCAGGGAATGAGAGTAATTATAGTTTCCAGGCTGTGGCAATGTTGAGTCCAAACACTTTTTAGGTACCATTGAAGTTTTCTCATATGCAGTCTTGCATATGGAATTAGTAGGATGCAGGATGCCATGAAGCCTAAAGCCTGCAGAATTTTTCTTGCAGATAACTGGGCCTTTGTTGCCAACATTTTGAAATGGGTAGTCAGTTGCCTTTGTTTGTCTGGCATGAGATATGCCATCTGGGCAGTTGTATTTAAGCTTGCACCCAGGAATATTACCTCTTGAGAGGGTACTAACTTTGATTTCTTTTCGTTGACTGTGTACCCTAGAAGTTTTTTCACAAACGCCAGATGCTGTAGAGAAATGTCCTTGTTCTCTGCTTGAATTAGACAGTCATCCAAGTAAGGATATATCTGTATTCCTCTTTGTCTGCAGAATGCAATTACTGGTGCCAGGCTCTTTGTAAAGACCCTGGGCATGGTAGATAAGCCAAAGGGCAGTGCAGAGAATTGGTAATGCATTGATCCAGCCTTGAATCTGAGTTATCTTCTGCATATTTGTCTGATTGGGACATGCAGGTATGCCTCTTTTAGGTCTAAAGTTACAAGCCAAGCATTTTTGCCCAGCATGGGCAGAAGCTGCTGCAAAGTCTACATTTTGAATTTTGGTATATCCAGGAATGTGTACAGAATAGATAGGTCCAGTATTGGTCTCCAGGCCTTGTTCTTTCTGGGTACCAAGAACAGTCGAGTAAAATCCTTGTCCCTGCTCTTGTTCTGGCACTTGTTGAATGGCCCTCATGTCCATGAGGGATGAGACTTGTTTTTTGTGCCTCTGCCCATTGATTTTTTGGCAGATCTGACCAGCCATTTGCCTTTGGCAGGGTATGGAAATGGAGCTTGTAGCCTTGTGACATGATATTTAGAACCCACTTGTCCTGGGTTATAATGTGCCAATTTTGAGAAAAAACTGCTAATTTTCCCCCTAAGGGTGCTGCCAGGAAATAAGTGCTTGGTGCAGGCAGGGGGGGGGGGGGAGTCATTGGGACTGTTTCCTGTAAGGTTGTGATTTGTCTTCTCCACGTTTGGAGGTAGAAGCACCCCATTGCTTTGAACTGTATGAACCTTGCGCCTGGGATCTGCCTCTAGGTCATCTGGATCTGCCCCTTTGAGGTCTGTCTGACACAGGAAAGGACCAATTCTTTGTAGGCCAGTGACTAATAAACCTAGGTGGCTGTACTTGTAAAAAATCTTGACAGTTTGCATAGATTTAGCTTTGACCTCCATTTTCTTTAACACCTCTTCTGCCTTAACACCAAACAAAGTATCATGCTGTAAAGGTGCATCTAATAATTTAACTTTGACATGATCAGGCAGATTTTGTTCTTTTAACCAAGCATGCCTCCTAATTACAGAACCCGTAACTGGGGCCCTGCAGGAGGCCTTCAGGGAATCAAAACCACATTGCAAAGTATGTTTTCAAACTTGTTCAGCTGCATGCAATAAATCCTGCATTTCCTTGTTTTCTGCACATTCAGAGTTTAACAACATTTTCTGTTTGAGCAATGCCATGACATGTTGCTGATATTTAAGCATATGAAACTGACAGTTTAAGGCCCTTATAGCCAAAGTAGCAGATGTGTAAACCTTTTTTCCCCATCTATCCAGTGCCCTTGAATCTCTGTCAGAGGGGGTAGGGTTTTTTGCAGCAGAAGCCTTAACCCCTTTAGGACCCTGTGAAATAGTTTCTGGGTCTGCAGCAGGGTTTTTGAAAAGAAATTTGTGAGAGTCAGGAACCCTGTAATATCCGTCAGGCTTAACAGGAGCTGGAGGTAAGGAGTCAGGGGTCAGACTAGACTCTGAACACACATCATCTACAATGTCTAACACAGGTGGAATGGCTAGAGGCCTGTGTTGAGGTAGAAAAAGGAAGTTCCTGAGCCTCTTCTTAGATTCTGAAAAATCTTGGCTCTCCCAGTGGAAATGCTCCCTCATGGTATGTAAGGTTTCCCCAAAAGAATAGTCCTCAGGAGGACAAGCTGAAGGAATAGATTCTTCAGCATCAGAATCCTCATAGGGGGAAGAGAATATTCCTGGTCAGAAGAGGAATCAGAAGAAATAGAAACCTGATCTGAAGATTCATAGTCTGTCTCTTGCCTAGGCCTCTTATCAGGAGGGGGATGGGAACCCCTGATCAAGGTAATCAAGTCTTCAGCCATTTTGAGCATCTGTTTTTTGGGCATGGAGGCCTGTCCACGTGGCTCTTGAGTTTGTTTCTTTGTCTTTGAAGGTGCTTTAGTCTTTGCCTTTGAAGCTGAAGTCGGTTTAATGTATAGATGTTTAGGTCTGAATACACTCTCAGAAGCCGGTGCCTGCTCAGCGGCTCTGGACCCATCTGAGGGAATACTGTCCGAGGCTCCAATACCTTGAGTTTCCAGTGGCATAGCCAACTCCATGTGGGAGTCGGTAGCGGCCTGCGACTCTAAAGTAGCGGGCATCAGGGGCTGCGAAAGCGCCTCACTGAGAACCAGCGAACTGGCAACTGGCTTAGGAGAAGCTTTGTCATCGGTTTTGGGCCTCAGTTACCTATCTTTTTCTTTTTCTTTGCGTTTTTTTGTGAACTCTGGTAGCCGGATGGCTATCCGATGACATATCTGGATAATTAAACCTGCATCCAAAGTAGTTTAATGCAAAATCATACCAACACTTAATAGTGCGCTGGTTAAATCTAGCACAAAACCGACAACCTGAAACGTTATGGTCAGGGCCTAGGCAAGGAATACAGTAAGAATGAAAGTCCTTATGAGGTATTTGCTTTCCACAAGAAATACAATTATTAACTTTTTCTGACATCGGTCTGGAGCAAGAAAAAAGTTTCCCCAACGGGGTACTTAGCTTTAATGAAGACTTCGGATCTGAAATTCAAACACGAAAATCTCAGGAGGTGGCTGACCGGCACTTGTGAACTGCTTCTGCTTCGGGCACCGTGAGGCAAGAAAGACTAAAGAAAATGGTGTCGGCTGCTTCTTTTATACCCCTGACGACCTGACGTCAGGGAAGGGGTGACAGCGGCCGATGCAGGACCCAGGATTTTGGAATTCAGGCCGACTGAGGGCAACCTGCCAGTAGGATTACCCAAATGTAATGACTGCAACAGTGAAACACGAAGAACATCTTAAATATGTCTCACAAAGATAAGTCACAATTAAAGGTTTAAATGTATTTAATAATAAATAAAAGAACAAGAAAAGATTCAGCATATATTTACAGTGACATCAGAGTTCAAAATTACTGGAAATATTTAAAACATCGCAGGACAGTCTCAAATAAATAAAGAAAATATCTAAACTAAGCCTTGCTATATTCCTGACTATATCTAAGAGAATTATTATACCCTAGTACACTTAATTACAGCAGCAAGGCAGATGTGTGGTGAATGGATCTTCTCTGATGTTGTCAGGTCAAAGACAGAATACAGAATTCTCAGTCTCACTCTCAGAGACTTCTTAAATTAATATCTCAAACTTTACTGCTAGGATAGCTTGCAGAATGACATAATTTCTTGTCATCTGACTTTAGCCCAGGTAAACACCCCACTGCTGAAAGCTAGCAGTACTTAGCATCTACCTGTGAAAATACATACACAAGGGCTTTTCCTCAGATCTTGGTACTTGCTGGAAGTCATAAAACAATAAAACACTTCAAAGACAATACGGAAAGTTACCTAGTTCTAGACATTGTGTCTGTTACTGCACTGAAACTGAAAGACAACAAATTTTTATTATGTCCATAAAGTAATTTAATTTCAGCTATTTTTCTGAATAACCTTCTGTATTCCTTCTGTATTCTGGTTTCCATATATACAGCTAAACAGTTACAATAGAGCAGGTACCCTTCTGTTCTATTCCAGTAGGGCATGCTTTGCAAAAACCTTTTCAACACACATTTCTGTACCAGCAGTTTGATATACACCTGACATACAGTTCTAATACATTTGTAACACAAGTATCTTATCTGCATCATGTTTATATTCACAAATGACATACAATTATTTACAAAATTCCAGATAGCTGTGCTGGCAGTATCTCCCTTTGTCGCAGCTACTATCAAGACATTTGCCAGACAGAAGTTTAGAATGGCCTCTCCCTCTTTATTCCTGTTGCCCCACCCATGTGGACCCAGGCATTCCTCATATCCTCTTCTGTCTGCCCTGATATGTGCATTCAAGTCACCCATTATCAACACCAATTCATGTGCTTTATCTAGAATGTCCTGCAACTACTGTATGAATGCACTCTTTTCCTTACTATCATAACCCTGCTGTGGGGCATAGGCTGAGAAGACAGGAGACCTGGGGTAGTATTTATACCACTAGGGGAAATTTGGCCAGGACCTCAAGGAACTTGTCCTACTCTTTTTGGCAGGTGCCATGGGATCTTTTACATCCACCTGAGCTACCACCGACTCAAGCAGATGGGTCCTTGGTTTAACATTGCATCCAAAGGATGGCACACTCAGGAGTGCACCCCCCTTATGCTGAACTGCAGTGTCAGCAGTTGATCTACCTGGTGTGGTAATAGAACCCATAGTCGTATGCACTAAAGGTAAGTGTGCAACTTGTTGTACCATTAACACTGCCATGCTGATGTGCAGTACATCCATTAATACTGGGTTGCAGGGTGCTAGACACAGGTCACTTCATAGCAGTCTACAGTTAATAAGTGTAGCGACAAGACTTTGAGTTGATCCATGTAAAACATATTGCTAAGGTCTTGTATCTTTTAGTAAGATATCTCTGTTGGCATTCCAGTTGCTGCATGTGTCTGGAGAGATACATGGCAAAGTGGACATTATTCTCAATGACTGGTCTAATGAGGGCTGAGTAAAGGGGAACAGTGGCATCCCTAGGTCTAGACATAATCCCTTTGTTTATAAACTGTGAATTATAGAAGGACCGTGTTACAACAATGGACACATGTCGGTTAAAAGTTAGGTCACTGTCCACATAAGTTCCCAAATCTTGAGCAACTGGGTTAAATCTTAGGGGTGTATTGTTAATGTAGTAGTTCCCTGTGGTAAATGGCTTCCCAAAGGATACAATAATGCATTTTCTGGCATTTAGTTTCAGTCCGTGATTTTTGGCATCAGTTATTCATCTGGTGATAAACCTCCTGCATGATGGCTAAGTCATTTGGGGAATAAATGACTGTTCCTAGCTTGCAAGTATCTGCAAACTTAGCCAGCCAGAGCCCTTAGGTATTGGCTTTTACTCTAGAGAAGTAAATGCCAATTAGCAGGGGTCAAATCACAGAACCTTGTGGGACTCCATTGGTGACTGCTCTTCTGTGGAGGTAATTTACCCTATTTTGATTTTATTAAGATCGATTCGTCCTCCTTACAACTGCATTGCATTAATGGAAAATACAACTTACAGGTATGTTTCATCAGAAAAAAATGTTTACATTGGGACACCCTTGGTTCCTACTTTGTAACTTAAAGTAAGATGTCTGTTCATGATTTAAGTGGTTTTACATGGCAGATGGCACACCTGTACTGAGGCTTGCTAAGACCTTTTAAAGTCACTCAGCTGGTAAGCTGATTCACTTCTTAAAATAATACACTTGGAAGTACTATAAAAGTATGTTCTTTATTTACCATTCTACCAGAATGTTAATCTGCAGTATATCTTTATTGTCAGCACAATGATAATGTAGGTTAGAGACTATGCAACTCAAGGCTTCAAAGCTACTTTTGTTACAACTTAATAAGAAACCAAACACACGATGCAAGACAGATAGGCTAACTAATCCTCCTTCAATAGTTCAAAATGGTCACTAATTCAAATGTGAAAATCAGCCCTTACACCCAAAAAAGCAGCAATTTTGGAGCTGATTGCATTAAGCAGGAAGTGCAGTTGTAAGCTGCCTGCATGAGGCATATGGAGAATTTGCCCCTTAAAGAAAACAGCAAAAAAAGAAATTTCCAGGGCAAATACTGTTTTTGACATCTGGATTTGTCCTAACAACCTTTTCATTCCAGTGCAAATTAATATACTACAAATGGTTACAGAAACAGCTTTAATGCCCAGGAGGGTAACCATTTTAAAAGTTGGGACCAGCATGAACAAGTCACAAAATACTGAGACTGAATGGCTGAAAAAACAGTCTTGTGTGTACCAAGTCCATGATGGTCATTTCTTGGGATATTCCCTTTGCTTGGAGGTATGGCAATCTTAAAGATGGTGCATATAAGTTTGGGGGCTGTGACAATTTGCCCTCCCCCACATCGGTGGTGCAGGGGGGCACCCCCCCTGCAAAAATCAAGTTTAAAGGAGAACAGCAATATTCAGTATTTGTTCTTCTCCTGCATTTCCAAACATTTTTTTCAGTCTGTATGCACCTGACATTACAAGTTCCGATATTTCATTAGGGAGCCATCAAGAAGGCCTTCTTTCTTTTAAAATTATCCAATTTTTTTCTTACAAATTAGACCGAGTACGAGTGCTGCATTATTTAAGAAACAGCTTCATACATGCATCTGGTAGTCCAGCAGAAGTCTATGTCATTCCTAAACAACTGCTTAACATTTTAAGATTTATTTATGTGAAGATAAAGAAAGCATTTTCTCTAATGGTTAGCATGGAGGCCAGGATAGAACAGCAATCTAGTTTTTCTAATGAGTCAGAGATTTCTGTGTGACACAGAAGCATTTCTTCTGTGAATGTTATTCTCTGGTCAGGCCACACTGTACTGGAAAATGAATCTTGCCAAACATATTTCCACTTATTATTATTGTCCTTTTGCTTGAAAAAACTACTGAACTGGTAACAAACAAAGAAAAATTCACTCATCTTGAAAGTATTAAATACAAACTGAACCTGCTAGTTAAAATTGCATCTCACAGTTCTAAAGCTATGAGCTAAACTGCTTCAAAATAAAAGAAAAAAATCTGAAAATAGAACTAGAACACATTATGCAAAGATAAATGGGAAACTGAAAGCAAACAAAAAACAAACATTATCAGCAAGATCGAAATACAGGTAAAGAAGCTGAAAAATAAATTGAATTTTGAAGCTAATATATATATTTAAATACATATATATATATATATATATATATATATATATATATGTGTGTGTGTGTGTGTGCGTGTGTGTGTGTGTGTGTATTTCTATTTTTTTTTTACAATTTTACGTATGAGACAAAGATCTCTCTCTTTTTTTTGTTCACTGTTTACCAAAAATGTAATTTTGAAAACAGTTAGCCAAAAAACCTATAAGAACACACAAAAAAATCACCCCCTAAATGTTACATATATGTATGTTTGTGTATTTATATATATATATATATATATATATATATATATATATATATATGGTTTCATATGAAACCATCAAAATTACATTACTTCGACGATTATAACATCGAGACTAGTACATCGGAATCAGAAAGCAGCGAAAACGGAAATCGTTGACATTCACAACATCGACTTTATGGAAAGTGCACAACATACAGCATGCAAGTTATGAATATAGTCCATACATACTGCAATGGTAGGAAAATAAGCAACGGATTGCATATCCGGTTGGTTCAAACACCGAGTTGAGGTGTCAGTTTATATTTGAAAGTTATATATATGTTTAGTTTCAGCGTATAAGTTTGCTACTGGAAATATACGTTTTAATTTGGAGTTCCTGACACAGAACAGTAATGGGATTTTAAGTGGAAAGTTGTCCGTTTTTCAGAGACTACTATTGTGGATGTATGATTTACAGATAGTGCTGTAATGAAAAAGGCACGTTTGCTGCAGATATGTTTTGATTTACTGTGCGTATGTCTGAACCATAAACAAGAGTTGTTCTTCTTCAGTTTCGACGTTTTGACAGTCGACGATTTCCGTTTTCGATGGTTTCTGAATTCGATGTACTCGTCTCGATGTTGTCATTCTCGATGTAATGTAATTTCGATGGTTTCATATGAAACCATATATATATATATATATATATATATATATATATATATATATATATATATATATATATATATATATATATATATATATATATATGTGGGTCTACGTCTAAATTTAAAAGTTTCAAAACTTCAAATTTCTTATAGTAACGACCATAAGATCGAAGTTTTGAAACTTTGAAATGTAAATAAAAAAAATAAAAACAAAAAATATATTTTTTTAAAGTTTTTGCAAGCCCTCCTGCATGCACCCCCACAACACTGCTAATTAAATATACTAATTACGAGATTGCACTACAGTGAGGAAAACAGTAAATATACCATTCCGTACTGTATGGCGATCTCCATTTAAATGGTTAGATGTTCTCGACCATAAAACATTCTGAAACTTTGAAATTTAGAAGTAGACCTATATTTATATTTATATATATATATATATATATATATATATATATATATATATATATATATGTATGTATGTATGTATATGGGTCTACCTGACAACACCGACGCACTACAACACCGACAATGAAATCACCGACATCACATAACCGAAAGTTCACAAACACGAAACCCCACATGCCTGACACACCACAAACCCGACAATCAACAAACAAAATAAATCCCCTGTCCAAAAAGCACACACACAACACAAGCACACCAAAATCCTTACAAACCCACACTAAACCTTACACACACAACTATCTACAACCTTAACCCAAACCCTAACCCTAAGGTCCGTCACTATCGCACATTCACCTAACCCGCGCCCTAACCCTAACTCACTTAACTCGCCCCTGACCCTAAAGACTGTCACTATCGCACACTCACCTAACCCGAGCCCTAACCCTAACTCACTTAACCCGCCCCTAACACTAAAGACTGTCACTATCGCACACTCACCTAACCCGCGCCCTAACCCTAACTCACTTAACCCGCCCCTAACCCTAAAGACTGTCACTATTGCACACTCACCTAACCCACGCCCTAACCCTGGCTCACTTAACCCGCCCCTAACCCTAAAGACTGTCACTATCGCACACTCACCTAACCCGCGCCCTAACCCTAACTCACTTAACCCAACCCTATCCCTAGAGTCCGTCAATATCGCACACTTACCTTACTCGCACCCTAACCCTAACGTCTGTCACTACCGCATACTTACACAGCTTTTTCACATGTCGGTGTTCTCAGCGTCGGGGTTTTCATCCGTCTGTCATCTCAGTTTTCGATCTTCTGGTGTCGGTGTTCTCATCGTCGGCATTGTCAGGTAGACCCATATATATATATATATATATATATATATATATATATATATATAAAAGCAAAAATGTAGAGCACAGCACCACAGCAAACCAATGAATAATGCAAAATGCAGGAAACAATATAAAATAATACCTTTTAATCAGTAACAAGTAAAGGTAAGCACTTTCGTAATAAAATCGCTTCTTCAGACCATATAATTGATTCTTCCATACTTGAATATTTAAAATACAATCAATTAAATGCTGACCAATAAAAAAGGCAAAATACAAATAAATTACTATAAACACACAATGATGCATTTAATTAAAAAGCCTTCTATCTTTCAAAACTGGTTTAAGCAGAACAGATTCATTTAAACCTGCTCCTTTATGTGCTGACAATCTTAAAATCCACCTAAGTTCGTTCCCTTCAGTAACATTGGTTATGTCCCCTAGCCTAAGACTTTCATGGACTGCTTCTACTACCATAAACTTAAACCTATGGTTTGTGCCTTTATCCACAATATGGTTTACCAAAGCACCATAGCTATGGCCTTTATTAATGCAGTAATAATGGTCCCTAATCCGTTCTTTAAGTTGCTGATTAGTTTTCCCTATGTAGAATTGGGAACAATTTACACACTGTGCTAAATATACCAAGTTTTTTGTATCAGAGTTAGCTCTGACTCTAAATACATAGTGGTTCCCATTATCTGGGTCTTATTTTATATTGTTTCCTGCATTTTGTGTTATTCATTGGTTTGCTGTGGTGCTGTGCTCTACATTTTTGCTTATTTTACTTGGTTTGAGGGTAAGCACAACTTTGCAGTCAGCTGGACTTGTTTTACTGATATATACATATATATATATATATATAGATAGATATATACACATATGTATATATAGATAGATATATACACACATATATATATATATCTATATCTATATATATATCTATATATATATATATATATATATATATATATACTAACTTCACTGACACACGCCAATGGAGAATGGAGAAAATAGGAAAAAAAAAACCAAAAAGCACATTGCCATGTTGCACAGTGCAACTCGCGGGATAGCCTAAATATATATAGGCAAAAAGAAGGTGCAGCTAGCATTTTTGACATGAAGGAAAAAGATCTGCACAGCAATAAATGGGATTTTCGTAGACTTTTTAGACCAAGGCATTTAATAATACATATATTAGTACAGTTTATTCCATTCTTTTCACTTTACTATCACTATGTCCCTAAACCAAAAATATATTAAGCATTTCTATTTGAATGAGTTTATTAAACTTTTAAAAGTAAACTTATTGCATGAAGGAAGGGTTAAATAAGGGAGAGGCAGAGAACAAGGAATAAAATAAATGTTCCAAAGGTTTTAACAGATAGTAATAAACCTGTAATAAGTCAAGAGGGGATGTGTATAGTACATATATTACTGCACACTCCCAATTCAGTTGTTACCATTTCAGTAATTTTTTCAATTTTTACATTTAGTACCTTATGTGTGATAATTATAGGTCCTGAAATACATTTTAATGAATTGATAGATGTGCAGGGTTAACATTTTTTAACTTTGTAGAAAATTTGGTCTGAAAATGTCAAGGTAGTCATTTAAGAGACTTTTCTGTCAGGCTGCTGTGTGCTACTGCACTCTCAGGTTTAAAAACTAGTCCAAACACTACACAGTATCTCAACCAAATTCTGGGAATCAGTCTATATGAGGAGGCTAACATATCAGGAGCACAGTGATTCATAAATAAGTGTACTGCTTCCCAGGTAACACAACCTTAAAGTTATTCATAAGGTTCATAAGGGGAATCATTATAGTAGCAACTCGAAAAACAAAAAGAAACATATATGCAAGCAGTAAGGCTCCCCCACATCATTTTACATTGATTTAGCTGATTATATACTTGTCACACTGTAAAAATGTTCACAAGGGTAGTATCTAGGTGGCAACTCCCACAAAATGAAAAAAATGTAAGCAGTAATGTTCCCTCACCACCATTTTTCTTAAGCTGGTTTAGCTAACAGTATACTTAACTGAGTTTCTTAACTACTTTTTCTGTGTCTTTTATTTTTGTTTTAATGTGTATTTGCATTTATGCAATGTTTTCTTTTTTTATTTTGTGTACTGTACCTTCAGATTTAACTCTTTGATCAGGCAACACCCAGTATATTCTTTCTATTGCGTGTGTGTGTGTTTGTGAGTGTGTGTTTAATCTGAATCCATGTGATGCTTTCTGTTGGTATAATGACTGTTTTTATTTTTATATTATTCACTTTCTGTCTTGTCCTACACTCATTCATTCTCTTTTTGTGGCATTTACGATTTCACTTTCCTCAGGAGATTTTTTTTTACCTTCTTTAGTGTCTTTACTGTTCCTTGTTCAAGTAATGTAATTAAACTTGAGTTCTTAGCTTTTTTATAACTGTAGAGCATGTTTAATGTGTTCCACAGTTCTACTTCCTGTTTTATTTAAGCAATGTTTATTATTACTTTTATGCAGACCTAGAAATGTATTTGAGTTGGGGATGTGAATTTCAAGTGTTTTTATTTGTTTTTTTATTTATTTAGTGCTTTTTTTTTCTTTTTTGTAGCATTTCTGTGTTTGACAGTTTTTCTTGATGAAAGAGTTTTCAGGATGATGGTAGTGTGTTGGATTTGAAATCAATGAGAGAACAGAGATTTATAAGTGAATGTGAGATCCAGGTGGCCTCACTAGATTATAGGTTCATAGGTTCATAGATTAGTACTAAGCTAACTGCCCTTGCAAGCCATTTTAAGCCTAGCCAATTATCCCTTCTGAGACTCAAACTCTGCACCTTGTGTTTGTAAGGCAAACACCTTAACCATTTGGCCACCTTCCCAACCCCTTTTTCTCATATACAGAACTGAGTTAATACACATGTACATAGTAATTTGTATGGTCAGTTTTTCTTGCCTATTTTACAATACACAGTTAAGGTGAGTTTTCTGATATTATTTACAACTGCTAGAGTCTGGTCATCAGGGCAAAACACAAGAGATCAAACATAGCAGGACTGAGCACATAACACCAGAAGCCACACTCTATGTATTTTTGTTAGTGTACAAAGATCTAAGTATAAGTTACATGCTGTGTTTGTATATCTGTAGTCAATATTAGAAGCAGGAAAGTACAAGATTCCTCCCCAGTATCATTTGTAACAAACAAGTATTTAGCATTCAGGAATGATGTGCAGTCCCTTATTACATTATGATATGTTTTAATCTGATTGTTCTCAAGTCTTTTCTTTTTCCCTATCAAATTGATTTTTTTATATCATATGTACACTGGTACATCCTGTTGTGTCCCAGCAAAAGCTTTCTTATTGTGTTAAATCCTAACCTAATTAACAGCTCGTTATGAATCATGTAGCTAATTAAAACCCATCCTACTAGTCGGCCTCTGGAGCTGATGTAGATTGCAAAAATATCTCTGGGGAGCACTACATAGTCCCTAGTTCAAATAGTCCGTTGTACTGAAATATACATGTGTATATTCAGTACCCATAATGCTAGTAAATGTGATGCATCATGTGATCTCCACCATCAGTCAATTCTCTGCACGACAGTAAAGATTTCAGATACATCCATACAGCTCTCCTGTTTGTGTATTTGTTGTAGTAATAGCCAGCAGTCAGTAACCGTCACCTGCCATGCTTACAGTGAACAAAAATGAGATGGTTACAGAGCAGCAATGTCTGACCATGTTACACATTTTCAGCCAAGAAAATAATGGATAAAATAAAAAAATTGACACTAAACTGCCACTAGGCCACAAAGAGAAATTCAGAGGCAGAAATTATTTATGTATGTCTTTCGGCTTATCTCAGATAGGGGTCGCCACAGCAAAACTCTGGTCCGCTAATGACTGGCAGTTGATTTTTACGATGCTGAGTTGCCAGCCCAACGCCCAACATTCAAGGAAGGCACACCCATTCATGCACCCACCTACCTGCATGTCTTTAGACTTAATTTGGCTGCAGGGAGGACATGCAGACTCCACACAGAAGGTGCTCCAGCCGAAAATCAAACGAGAGAGCCTCTTGCTGTGAGGTGACAACGTTAACCGCTACACCACCACGGTCCCTCAGAGACAGAAATTATTATGTTGGCTTAATGGTAAAATAAGCAAAACACAAGAAAACATGAACTGAAACAGCATAAAATGCTACGACAAATTTTAAAAGTCTTAGATGACAACACTTCTTCAGGGAGATCTGGCAGAAATTGGAAATTATAACTGGGTTTGACATCTTGCATTGCATTTAGTATGTCAGTAAAAAGCCTAGGAAATATAAGTAGCCATATTTTATCATTTAGTGGGAGATTGTGCAATAAAGGCGTTTAACAAATTTTATCTTATTAAAGAGCAACTAACTGACTTAGTAATAAAAGGCACATTCAGAGAGCACTGCAGTCCTAAGAAAACTCTACCACATATGTTATTTATTTTTAGAAGAAATCAAGAGCCCTGAGACTCTATTTATACATGTGTAATTGAAATGAGGCGTAACATTAAAAAATATGATTTTGACGAGCTGCCTGATTTGTTACTCATAAATAGAATTGTCTGTAGCATAAAATATAAATCAAGAAGAAAACCTTTTATTGCAACAAAGTTGATACTAGCTAAAGCAGAGAATGTCTACAGAGCAAGAGAGAAAAAGAATTTACAGAGGAAATGGGTAATATTAAAATAAGACGAACAGAGAGAAATGAAAAAAATATATCTGTTGCTACTTATAATAATGTGAAAACTGCAGAAACTACAAGGTAACGAAAATGCATAACATGAAGCCATGTCATGGTTCTGTAGGTCAAAATAAGACAGATTCAATCTGGGAGGGGAAGAGGGCAAAAGTTAAGTGGGATAAGTTGATCCTTCTAATAGAACAAGGTGGTATAGTATTATTGGATTTGAAGGGATATTTTAGATCTATGCAGTTAAAGCTCACATATAAAACACAAGCAGAAAGGTATAATTCAAAGTGGAAAGGGAAAGCAGGGGGGAGTTCAGGAAATAAGGAGAGAGTGGGATTTTAGATATAGATCCTTAAGGAGAAAAATAACAAACACACAGAATATTATATATATAAAGTAGTAGAAAGTATTCTAGGAACTAAACCAGCACAAGAATGAAGAAAGGAGAAAGTAGATTTTGCCAATAGGATGACTGCAAGAGGAATTATAGAAAATAATCAACAGGGGGTTAGAATTTACTGGAAAAAAATGGTAAAGGAACCAAGGTATTGGGAGGAAATAGCTAGACAGGGAAAGGTAACAGAATGGGATGACGCCAAGATGTCTGGACTGCAAACTAGAGACTGTCTTCCCTACCAGGGGTTGACATTAGAGTATAAACAAAGAGAAAGGGCTAGAGGAATCCTAAGTGAAAGAACTGCTCTGGTAGAGTTTTTAGTTGAATCTAGAACAAAAGCTGATGTTAAAAAATGGATAATTAGTAAGACATATAAAATAATGTACAATAACTATAAGAATCAATCAGAGAAGCTTAGAAGAGAGACTGGAAAAGCAATTTACAAGTGGACATTGAGGGGACATATGTATGGCTCTCAGGTATGCAACAAAGGTTTAGGATTTTTACTTGGAAGTGTTTGCATAGTTATTACTGTACCCCAAGCATACTTCAAAAAACTTTTCTTCAGGAAGACAGCAAATATTGGAGGTGTGATGGGGAAGTAACTAGGAATATACGTTTTGGGAGTGTAATTAGTTGGTAGATTTTAAAAATCTGTCTGGCAATTGGCTTAGACGATTAAGGAGCTGTTGATGAGCTGTTTCCTGAGGTCCAATGGTGCAAGGATTGATTTTCTCAGCCTCCATTGCCTAACTGTGTGACTCTGAGCAAGTCAGTTAACCAGACACCGCTCCCAAGCTAAGAATGAAAATAGTCCATGGAGATCAGTGCTCCACCTAGAAAACAAATACAAATAAAATAAAATTCCTTACTGAGCATTCTGTCAAACATACGAGGTGAACAAATCACTGTAACTAAGGAAATGATTCATTTGAGCTGGGACATAGGATCTGAATTTCCTAGACATAATATGGTACTGTTAAGTTCAATTCGGTTGGCTGCCAAAAAAGCAATTACCAGAAAATGGAAATGAAATTCTAAACCAACTGTATTTGAATTATTGAATATTATAAAAACAGATACAAGAACTGGGAGAAGGTTCTTTAGAAAAGGGAAGGAGCAACTTATGTAGAAATAAATGGAAATTCTGGGAACACTACAGGAGGAGGAGTGAGGTTTATGGGAAAGCAGGAATTCAGTAAATTATGTATTGTTGGACTAATGATATTTATAAAGAAGGAAATGATAAGTGATATATAATATATGAAAAGGAAACATGCTAAAACTGTTTGTTTTATTTTCTGTTAATGTATGTTTATCTATGCCTTAAGTGATAATTTAATAAAGGGGTTAAAAAATAAGGGGTAATTGACTGAATGGATCCCATGCTGTTCCAGATGTTTACAAGAATGAGGGCAAAAACCTGTCCAGTTTTGAATACTTAACGCAGAAAATGCAGTGTATTGAATTTTTTCTCAAAATGTATAAACCAAAAAAAGAAAATATGATGAACAGAAATTTTTTTGCATGTAACTGACATCAACGTAATAATTAAACATAGAAGCACTGAAATGAGAAGCAGCCAATCCACAACGTGTACCACACAAACGTTTATTGCACCAACATTTTTTGACATCAACAGAGGTTCAGTTTCTTTGTTAACTTTAAAGTAGAACAGGAGCTGTGTGTGAATGTCACAAATACAAGTGTGGTAAATACTGTTACCTCAGAAAGGGCAAAAATATAGGAATGATGTCAGAAAATGAATCACTGGACTGAGAAACCGTGTATTAATGACAAAAAGTAAATTTTTATGTTATATCTGGTGCATAGTAAACTAACTTGACAGAAAGTGGATTCAGAGACCTGGGTTTACAAAACATAGAAAAGGGTTCACAAACAACAAGACAAAATCAAAAGGTCAAAAAAGCAATGCTGTACTTATAAAACCGACCATACAATCTTTTATTCCAAACTGTGTCACTACAACAATAGAGAATACTGATGTACATAAATTACTATATACACAGTGTACAGATGCAGTTACAGTGTGTCAAGAGACAGTGTTCAGTCAGTGAAGCCAAAAATTCACGTTGTAATGCCCAGTAACATACACATGTTCATGAAGGCAAGTATTTCCACAGTCAAGAAGGGTATAATTCACATGTCTGCAGAGAAGATTATACTCATGTTCATGAAGCTGATATCACACACATTTGAGCAGTACAATCTCAAATAATACAGTGTTAACCAATTAGGGTGTCACCTAGAAATATAGTTTAATGAGCCATAGTAAAAGCTATTCAAATCAAAATAATGTCAAAACGCAAGGCTGGAGTTTTTTAAAGTTAGACAGATTTGTTTTTTAATCTGCTACATTTCAGTTTAGCACAGCATTAAGATAAATTCAGAAATTTACACCAGTTGTTAATGGCCTTGAAGCATTTGGAGCAACTAGATGTGGTAGTAAAAAAACTGAGCAAACTCCATGGCTGAACAGTATGACAACTGTAGTTAAATCAGACAAAATTAGAATATATACATAATTTCATTTATTTGTTAACTAGTTAAGCTCACTTGCCACAAGTATCCTTTTCAGAGTGACTTAGGTGCTCTCTCTCTCTCTCTCTCTCTCTCTCTCTCTCTCTCTCTCTCTTGTGAAGTGACTTCCTCAATGCCACACAGAAGTCAAAAGGAATCAATCACCAGACTCTAGGGAGCAGTTTATTAGCAGCGTGTACCATTGTGCTGTCAGTCTACAAAGATCTGAATATCTGGCAATTCTAAGGTGTATTATCAATTTGCGGCTACTGAAGAGGCTGTGTCCATTACATCTAGAGCTAAATATTTCTCATTGCTTGACGCTAACATAAGCTTCTGGCAAATCAACTGATTAAAAAAATGTGAAGCACTGTACATTCAACATGCCATTAGAAATATGTAGATTTCTGAGAAGCCAAATGTTGTTTCTTCGGCATCCGAGGTTATTCAGAGAGCTGCTAAACAGGTTATTTAGGGTCTGGAAATTGTCATGTTGACTTTGAATGATACCAAACTGGAGCATGATGAGACACTGAGAAAGTTGTTATAAAAGCTTAGGAAATAATCTCAAATAATTAGCAAAGAAAAATGCCAAATATGTGTATTTAGTATCAAAATACATGGGACATGTTGTGACACATTAAGATGTACAATCTGAGCCACATAAATGACAGCAGTAACTCAAATGAAAATAATGAGAAAAAGAACAATTTCTAAGGTGTCTGTCAGGTTTATTCCAAAATTGTTGAAGTATTTATGCTTCTAAGAAGATAATAGCACTGGAAAATAAAACACAAAAATGCTACAAAACATTAAAAATAGTGAAATTAGTGAAAAAAAACTTAATATCTTCATTATTATGGTGTAAGAAACAGGTTGTGTTACAAATGGATGGCAGCTAGTTTGGTATTGCAGAAATGTTGCTACAAGAGAGAAACCAATTACCTATTGCCACAGTGGAACACATTGTCACCTTACCTCAAGAGGATCCATGGTTCAATTCTCGTCTGGGGAGCCTTTCATGTGGAGTCTGCAGGTCCTCCTTCTCTTTATGTGGGTTTCCTCCAGGTGCTCCAGTTTCCTCCCACATTCCAAAGATAAGCAGGAGGTGAACTGGACTCAGTAAAATGGCCACTGGTGTGAGTATACATGCGTGTAAATGATGTAAACGAAAAAACGCAGTCCAGGCTAGCCACCTGGCAGTGTAAACTTTGGCTTTAGAAGATTGTCACTTCTGAAGTGCCACCCAGACCCCATGTGCAAAAATGGGAAAAATTAGTTGTGGATGGATGGACAAAGCATTAAATAAGGCACAAATAATACATGCTCATAGTTTCATAGGTATTTACTAAGCTATTAATATATGAGGATTTTTAGAAGCCTAGCCATACATTCAAATGAAGGTTTTAGAGACAAGCATATTTTATATGCTGGTCCTATCCATGATGGTCATAGGTGCTAAACCAGGGTTACATTTATGGTTACACATCCATTCATCCAGATGAAGTCTAAATAGTGTAAGAGAAGTACGTTGCTTTATGTGGAGAGGAAGGCAATTCTAAAGAAGTGGTATTCTCTGTGATACATATCTATCCCCCAGCATGTTCTACTTATATTGCAAAAGAGATTCCAATGCCTTTAGTGGGTGTTTATGCCTCTATTGTACTTGCAAATGTGCAATAGGTCTGATAAAATATGATCTGTTGAGGTTCTGTACACAAGACATTAACTGCCTCACAGTATCCCGTATGACCCTGAAAAGAGGGATAAGGCTTTGAGATGATCCTCATATTTTTGTAGGATTTAGGTCCTTGATTTTCTTTGTAAGAACCCATTTTGAATCTGTAAGTATTCAAGTTGAGTCAGATATTTGGAAAGGCACATAGTGAAGGGGGCATTATGCTCAATGATCAGACTGGTGAGTGCAGAATACAGTGGACTGCTTATATCCCTGGACCTAGACACCAAACCCTTAGTAAAAACTTGTGCAATAAAAAAGGACTTTCTTAAAATAATGGATAAAATAATGGATCGAAGGACGGTTCATTGTCTACATAGATTTCCAGGTCCCTAATTACTGGGTCAATTTTTAGGAGTGTGTTGCCAATGTGATAGTTACAAGTGACTTCTTGTTTGCTTTAGGATACTATTATGCATTTTATGACACTTAGTTTTAGTACATGGTTTTCACAACAGCTACAGGTTTGTGAAAGACCCTCTTGAAACATCTTGTTATCCTCTCGGGAGTTTATAATTGCACAAATTTACAGTCATCTGCAAACTTGGTCTGCCATAAACCTTTAACAGTAGCTTTAACCACTGATAAGTAAATGCCAAACAGAAGTGGCCCAAGTACTGAACCCTGGGGTACACCATTAGTGACTAGTGGTTTGTAGGAGGAAGAGTAGCCTACTTAACTTCCTGGCTTGCATTAGTGAGCCAAATTGCTATCCAATTAATTACATTAGGATGAATATTTAGCTAGTACTTTATCTATGATATCTGACTGTGGGATGGTGTCAAATGCCTCAAGTAAGAAAAGTGTTTCTAGTTATTGTGAATTGCTATGAGGAATTTCTATGAGTGTGTGTATGGAGTTAAGTCTTTATTGGGACAGATCATAGGCTGTTACAGAGTATTTTCCTAAAATCTCTACATAAAACACAGACAAGTCTTCAAAGAATCTTGTTGATCTTCTAATGCATGACTTGGCAATTATGTGCAAACCATGAAAAGAAATGCATATTGCAAATGTATTGAGAAGAGCTTATCTTAGAGAAAACTAGAAAGAGTTATTGAACCAATTCATAAAAATATCAGCCACTCATTACTGACCACTATCTAATATCAAAAAGGCTGCAAAAATCTATGATGTAAACAGGTTGTCTTGTGCAAGTATAGTGGATGAAACTCACGGTGATATCAGGAAGGCTAGCTGAAAGAAAAACAACTCTAGTGCTAATTTAGACATACTGTAGATATTGCAATTCGTTTAGCTATGTGCAATGTCTGTTGTCCAAACAGAATAATAGTGCTTATAACCACAAGAAAATCAGCCCCAGCAAGAAAGAAAGCCAATCCAATAAAACATACTGGAACATGATACTGGATGGAAATAATTTTAATAAAAAACACACAAGTATTAGTGCTTTTGTCTCCATAAAACCGAGACTTCATCAGAATACATAGTTACACTCAATGACCTTGTTTAAATACCTCCCCAAACAATGCAACTGGTTAGCAATACAAATCACCTGCCCACTTTCACTTACTATTAATGACATAAAAAATTCCTTAAAGGGAATAAACATGAAATAAAAAATATGGTGTACACACAATAAAATTCACAAAATAAGCTATATATACAGTGGATATAAAAAGTTTACACACCCCTGTTAAAATGCCAAGTTTTTGTGATATAAAAAATGAGACCACAATAAATAATTTCAAAACTTTTCTGACCCTTAATGTGACCTATAACCTGTACAATTCAATTGAAAAACAAACAAATTTGTTAGGAGAAAAATATAAAAAATAAAAATTGCATAATAAGCTGGTTGCATAAGTGTGCACACCCTTAAACTAAGACTTTGTTGATGCACCATTTTATACTGTATGGAATATGCTTGCAAAACATTTAAAAAAAATTGTCTCTAACATTTTTCAGTTTTCTCCTGCAATACAGGAGATATAGAAATAACTTAATTCAGACCTGGGGGAAAATTAGCAGGCAGTCTCAATTGCCACTGCATCTCTTTCTTCATCAAAGCATTCTTCCAATTTCCCACGTTCTGCTCAATAGCAACAAAATTCAAAATGCTAAAAACAAATTTATCAAACCCCTCACACACTAAGGAGTGTTTATATAGGGCGTTGCTCTCCTTTTTGTTATTTATGTCATATACATGTTCATAAAGTCTACTCCTCATTGGCCGTTCCATCTTGCCCACATAATAACTTGCACACTTACCACATATAGCAAGGTATATCACCCGTTTAGTGCCACAATTCCCAGATTTAAACCTAGTATTGGTTTTCATAATGTTTCCTAACATCAAATGTGTCACCTTGTTGATGTATGTGCACTGCCTACAGTGTCCACAGGGGTTAGTCCCCTTACCATCTTCCTCTTTGGTCTTAGTTTTATATTCTAACAACTGTTTAAAACTGGCACACGTTTTATGAATAAACACTGGCTCGTTGCCCAATACACCAAGAATTTGTGGGGTTACCTTGAATATATTCCAGTTCCTTCTGATAATGTTTTTAATGTCACCAGACAAGTAATTATGTATTCTGATGAAGTCACTTTTGTGGAGATGAAATCGCTTAATACTTGTGTGTTTTTTATTACAATTATTTCAATCCAGTATCCTGTTCCAGTATGTTTTATTGGATTGGCTTTGTTTCGTGTTGGGGCTGATTTTCTTGTGGTTACTAGTCCTTTTGTTACTGGCATTGGGACTGGACGGATACTTTGGACACCTTTGAAGTCTCTAGTTCAAGAGCTACTGAGTCGGATGTAGCTAGCTTAAGACAAGAAGTGTCCATTTTAAAAGGCTAACCAGCTACGCTTATTGCTTTGTTTTCCTCCAAAGACTCAACTGTAACTGTGAATCCTGGTGCTGTTAACTGTCATTTACCCTCCAAAACACAATCCAAATGGCTGCTGGAACCATCTGACCACACAAGAAGAAACTGAAGGACAGAATGGAGTCAGGAGTTTTTCTGATGGCTGTGGGTCTCAAAGTGCTGATAACGACCTTATTCCGTGTGCACAACATTCTGTTTCATCTGACAAGCATGTCGCTGGCATTGGACTTTCAGGGACTGTTTTTTCTAGATGTCAGGCCTAGAACAAACAGTTTTTTAGTTCGTAGCACCCTGGTTGCTTTACTGATACAGCAAATATGGCAAATAATAGGGTTATGAATAACAGGGGAAAATTTAAGGGGTTGTTACATAACAAATTCTCCTTTTCTACTACTTTGGGATAAAGTGGGCAAGAAAGTCATTTGGACTCTGTGACCCACCATGGTTTTCGCTCACTTAAAGACATGATTTATGGTTTTGAAAAAAACTTTTGAAATATAAAACTTTACAAATGGATATCATGTATTTCAAAGAATGTATTGTGTTGAAAATTCCACCTCAGGGCTTAAGGATGTACAAATTTCCCTTTGGTGTAATTTATGATAAAAGTGTTGTATAAGATTTTGTTAGCTTTTTGATGTATATGGCTTGGAGTTTCTTAAAAAAATCTTGCAATACTATGAGAAACAAGTTACTGCTTTAGGTAATGAAGTTGTAGGAATGGAGCATTTAATTTGTGATGATTTGTTTCCGCAATACTGTGAATTTTACTGCAGAACTTTAGATAAGGTAGAAAAAAAGTTATTCGTTGTTTCTTAAAAAGAAATGGAAATTGGAAAGGGATGCTAAGCGATATAAAAATAGGGAAGTATACCCACTGCCAAGTTCAGTAGACATTCACCCTGTAGAAAATGGGAGATTTGAAGTGAGACAAGGTGATTCTATGAAGGAAGTACAGTCTGGAGTGGAAGAGGAATGTGAAAGATATGATAATTAAGAGACTATTAGTTATGATGTACCTTATGAAAATCCTGAACAGGATTTTCAGGTATTAAGGTGCTCAGAGAGACTGGCAATCAGATATATGGAGAAGGGACAATACCCAACGAACTATACATTTCAACCACAGAACAGGAATCATTACAGGGGCAGGGGCAACTTCAGAAAGAGATAATTAACACATATAATGGGTACACCATTTATAATTACACAGAGAGGGTGGTTACTGAGGAATATTTCAGATTATTTTCCAAAGGTTTCAGATTTATTCCCAAGAGGGGAGTGGATATAGTGGACAGCTTGGTAGAATTTAAAATGTATTTAAGGAAGCTTAATTTCAGCATTATGTTTTTTGAATAATATGGGAAGGGGTGGCAAGGTCCTGAGCATAGGCATTATATACTTAAAAGAAAGAGTAAATTTAATCCACCACTACACCCCCTATTGAATGTGTATGAAAAAATAGTTATGGAAGACATTTATAATCTTCACTGTAGGAACAGGAAGAAGGATTACAACCTTTCCAGGGATGAAATGTTGTTGGAAGATCTGAGACAGAATAGTATATCCGTATTATGACACCTGATAAGGGGGGTGGATTGATGATTTTCAACTCTGTGGATTATTCTAATAGTATGTAGGATATTCTTTTTGATGAAAGAGTTTACAAACCTGTATCTAACAATGAAATTAACATAGTCTATTCCAGCATGGATTTATATGAATATGTACTAACACAAAGAATTAATGTGGAACTGTATGAATTTCTAAGCCACAAACTCCCTATTATTTTTACTTTCTTTGAGATACCTAAAATTCATTAGAACTTTCAGGAACCCCCTTTTAGATCCATTGCAGCTGCAAGTGGGTCCAAAACGCATCTGCTTGCTGTTTTCGTGAATGGATGGGTTAAGCCTTTACTGAAAATGCTCCCCATATTGTTAAAGACTCTTGGGAATTCCTTGGTAAGTTAAATAAGGAATTATGGAAACAAGGTTTGTCTTTCCTGACTGTGGATATCAAGGACCTTTTTTCAGTGATACCTAAGGAGGAGGGGTTAGAGTTATTTGAAGAAACCTTATTTTTAATCTCCTAATTTTTTGCACAATAGGATTATGCTTTTATGAGAGATAATGTCCTTAATTTTGGAAAACAATTTTGTGCGGTCTGAAGGGGAATACTTCCAACAGATTAAGGGGGTAGCTATGGGGGCAGTGTGTGCCCCCATATATGTAAATAGGGTTCTGTTGGGATGGGGAAAAAAATTCTTGTTTAGTTGCCCCTACTGGGAGAATGTTGTGTTATACACTAGATTCCTGGATGATTTGTTTTTCTTGTGGAATGGCTCTAGTGATGATATTCCATTATTTTTGGATTATTTAAATAATACCACACATTATTTGGAATTTACACATACATGCAACACACAATATATTAATTACCTGGACATTACTATTTCACCTGTTGAGAATGGATTCAGGTCTAATGTGTACTGTAAAGAGACTTTCAGCAACTCTTATTTACATTTTTTTAAGTAACCACCCTTTAACGCAGAAGAAGAAGAGGCTGGTTAAAGGTCAGGCCATTTGGGTGGCAAGGATGACCTCCCATTTCCAGGATGTGAAGGGGGAACTGGATAAGGTGGGGGAAATGTTTAAGCAGAGAGGTTATACTAGTGGACTAGTTGAAGGAATTCTTCAGGAAATTTATAACAACTGGGGCCTTAAATTTAAACCACTGTTAGGTGTGGGGTTGAACACTGACAAATCTGAAACAAATGATGGTGGTGGGAAATTTGAGAAAGCTTGTATACTACAGTATAATTACTTGTCTGGTGACATTAAAAACATTATCAGAAGGAATGCAAAAATCCCAAAGGAACAGAAGATGAACACTGCTGTATAACTCGAATAAATTTTTTTATTGCGGAAAGTAAGTGCTTTCGCAGTGCGAATCACTGCTTCACAGACATAAAACCAACTGACAGAATCACTACTTATATACACAATCAAAATAGTCATTAACTAATAATCAAATATAAATTTCCCTCCAAAAAAACTAATTAAAACAGGAAATAAAATTTAAAGCAACAATATACTCTTAAAAACATAGGTCTCCTAACTTCTATATTATTCTAATAAATACAAACTATTTAAGCCTCTTTAGCCTTAAAACAGGATAAATGTAAACAAAGTCATTAAGACCAACTTCTCTATGTGCACCAAGTCTTAATATCCATTGTAGCTCAATATTCTCAGTAGCATTAGTAATTGGCCCTAATCTCTCATTATCATGCATAACATGTAGAAGTTGAAATAAAAATGTGTGCTGACTCCCAAAGTCAAGTGTATGTTTAGCCAAAACACTATATACCAAACCCTTTCTGGCACAATATATGTGATCCCTAACTCTTTCTCTTAATCATCGGTTAGATTTACCAACATAAAAATGAAAGCATGTTACACAAATTCATGGTGTTACAATTAGCTGCAGGTTGTAACTGCCATAGCCTCCCTGTGACTGGATGTTTAAAAAATTGGGTACCAATTTTAAACAGTTGTTAGAATATAAAACTAGGACCAAAGAGGAATATGGTAAGAGGACACTCTAGGCAGTGCACATGCATCAACAAGGAGACACATTTGACATTAGGGAACGTTATGAAAACCAATATTAGGTTTAAATCTGGGAATTGTGGCACTAAACAGGTGATATACCTTGCTATATGTGGTAAGTGTGCAAGTTATGTAGGCAAGACGGAACAGCCAATGAGGAGTAGACTTTATGAACATGTATATGACATAAATAACAAAAAGGAGAGCAATGCCCTATATAAACACTTCTTAGTGTGTGAGGGGTTTGATAAATTTGTTTTTAGCATTTTGGATGTTGTTCCTATTGACGAAAAAGGGGGCAATTGGAAGAATGCTTTGATGAAGAAAGAGATGCAGTGACAATTGAGACTGGCTGCTAATTTTCCACCACGTCTGAATGAAGTTATTTCTATATCTCCTGTATTGCAGAAGAAAGCTAAGAAATGTTAGAAACAAAATTAAAAAAAAAATGTTTTGCAAGCATATTCCATATATATATATATATATATATATATATATATATAGCTTATTTTGTGAATTTTAATGTGTGTACGACATATTTTTTATTTCATGTTTATTCCCTTTAAGAATTTTTTATGTCATTAATAGTAAGTGAAAAGTGGGCAGGTGATTTGTATTGCTAACCAATTGCATTGTTTGGCAAGATATTTAAACAAGGTCATTGAATGTAACTATGTATTCTGATGAAGTCTAGCTTTTGTGGAGATAAAAGCACTTAATACTTGTGTGTTGTTTATTAAAATAATTTCTATCCAGTATCCTGTTCCAGTACATTTTATTGGATTAGAATAATAGTGCTTAATCAGCACTGAGACAAAATATTTAATGGAGTGCTTGAAACATATCTTGGAAATGTAAAGTGTTAACAGACAGCATGAGATATATGTCCTCTTCAGGTATATCTCATAAGACTGAGATAATGGTAAAGAAATGTCAAGTACAGAAAATGCTTCACAAAAGTAATGCAAAGAAGGATATGATTCTGTGTAAAATTACAGAAAAGGTATGGAACAAACTTGCTACTGATGTGTTTCAATTAAAAGATTTACATCATATGATTTGTGTGGATCACTATTCAAAGATTGCAGAAAAGATTAACAATGACAGCCCCCTCGTCTAATCATTCTATTACTAAAAGTAATGTTCCCTGCACTTGGGATTCCAGATGCCCTTATATATAGACAGTGGTCTACAATCTGAGTACTGTTTCACAAATTTGCACAAAAATGTTAATTTAAACATGCTGCTACAATCCATATCTACGTTCCGATGGCTTAGTAAAAAGTATGATTCAAACTGTTAAGAACATTTTAATAAAGTGTGCCACTAGTGCAAACCAAGACTGCTAGCTAGCCTTACTAGAGTATTGGAATAATCCACTACAACCTGTTAAGCAATCTCCTTCACAGCTACTGATGGGAAGAATCAAGATGAGTTTGTCAATGTCTTCATTAAAGCTTTAACCTGAGGTTATGCTGATTAATACAGCTTAACAGAAAGCTTAGCCAAAACAAAAGGTTTATTGTGACAAAACAGCAAAATGTTTATCTTGTTTACATCCAGGGGAAATAATGAGTGTGCAAAATCCAGCTTGCAAGCACTCAGAGCAGCATGAATCTGTAGAAGTAAGAACAGCAACTACTAGATCTTAATTGTCCAAACAAAGAGGTCACCTACACAGACAAAACCAAAGACATCAATACAAACAAGACTGCCTTCACTTCAGAGCAATAACATTTCATTTAGATTACCAAATTAGACAGCAAAAATCAATATGACACAAGTATCGCATAAAGGAATATGTATAGAATCTTCAAGAGTTTTCTGAACAAGACACTCTACCAGTATTCCTGCCAGAACTCACCTGAACCTGGCACTCAGCTATCTGCTAAGATAACTCAACCAGATATGACTTTACCTATTAGATGTGTCACCAAAACAGCTGAACATGAGAAACTTGTGAAGACTCCAAGAAGAGGATATGATTTTAACATGTTACACATTGTTCCATATAACAGCAAAGAGAGCTGATAGTAAAATATTGTTGTTGTTGTTGTGTCTTTCGGCTTATCCTGGTTAAGGGTCGCCACAGCAGAACTCCGGTCTGCTAATGATTGGTAGTGGATTTTTTTACGTGCCGAGTTACCAGCCCTGACCCACAACCTTCAATGAAGGCACGCCCATTCACGCATGCCTCCACACAGAAGACGCTCTAACTGAGAATCGAACATGACAGCGTCTTGCTGTGAGGCGACAATGCAAAATATTGTGATGTTTTCAAAATGCTGTGGGTTGCCATTGTATGCCACATGACAAATGCATTCTAGTGTAGACAGTATTAATTTAAACAAAGGAAATGTACAAATTACAGCTAAAGAGGAGATATTTAATATTCGTATATGTAGTTAGTTCCTCTTTAAATAGCTAGCACCCATAATGTTAGAGAATGCAGTGTGTGATGCGGTCTCCACCATTTATCAGTTCTCTACCATGGGAGTAAAGAGTTTAGACAAATCCATATGCTCCCCTGTGTGACTTTGTTTTATCTGATTAATCCTGTGAGGTTAAAAGACAAAAAAGAATAAAAGATTGCTCTTACAAACCTGTCCCTACATCCCTTATCTGTACCCTTATTCTGAAACTCAAACCTACCACCCCCGCAGCTGATCTCCTACTTACAAAATATCTGCAAAAAACTACAAAAGCCATAGCCTACCTCATCTCCATTCTGATTAACAGAACAATCTCTGAGGGAACTATTCCATCTATTTGGAAGCTCTCACATATTATCCCCCTGCATAAAGGTGGAAACTCCAGGGAATTATCCAACTATAGACCTACTGCTATACTACCTCCACTGGCAGAAATCATGGAGAAATGCATTCATAGGCACCTGTTAAAACACCTAATAGATAACAACTTATTAGCTAACTGCCAACATGGCTTCAGGCCATTTCACAGCACTAAAACAAGAAGTTATGTACTCACCATAACGTTCGATGTATGTAGTCCATCTTGCCTCACATTCTTACCCGTGGGTTCGGAGCCGACTCGGCCAAACTTTTCTAGCTCGAAGTCTTCTATTGGCTGGGCTAAGAAGGTATCCCATGCTGCACTGCTCCATATCCCCAGATCTAGTTTGCTGCGAACACCACACTCATACTCCATGCATAACAACATCCAAGTAAAGAGGAATAAACTAAAGGTGAAGGGAGCTCTAAAAACCAGACCTAACCCCCAGATCCTCCAGGAAGGGGGAAGGTGGGAGGGTAAGTAAGAATGTGAGGCGAGATGGACTACATACATCGAACATTATGGTGAGTACATAACGTCTTGATGTTATGTAGTCCAATGTCACCTACATTCTTACCCGTGGGACAGCGTTCCCAGCACCTACATCCTGGGAGGCTCAGAGGAAGATACTCCTGAGTACTGCAGAACCAAAGGAAGACCTGCCCCTAGATACCACATCCAGCTTGTAATGCATAACAAAGGTGTGAGGAGATGCCCAGGTAGCTGCAGCACAAATATCATCCATAGACAATCTTGCCTGATAGGCTGTAGATGTAGATACAGCCCGAGTAGAGTGAGCCTTGACTGGAAACTAGGTCTTTACCCCTGAGGAATAAGTGAAAGAGATGCAATTTGATATCCATCTGGATAGGGTGATTTTGGAGACAGGGGACCCAATTCTGTTTTCCGAAAAGGAGACAAACAGCTGATCAGATTTTCGGAGATCTTTGGTTCTGTGCAGATAGAAACGTAACTGTCTGTGTACATCCAATTGATGAAATTTAAATTCTGCCTTGTTTGAAAAATGGGGAAAAAACACTGGCAACTCAATAGATTGATTAAGATTAGATATGGACGCCACTTTAGGAAGAAAAGAAGGGTTTGGTCTAAGAGAAACCCTGTCCTTATGAAAGATCAAGTATGGAGGTTTGATAGAAAGAGCTTGAATTTCTGAAACGCGTCTGGCTGATGTGATAGCTATTAAAAAGGCAGTTTTCCAGGTCAAGAATTTTAAGTCACAGGTAGCTGCAGGCTGAAAGGGTGGTGAAGTAAGGGCTTGCAGAACAAAATTTAGATCCCAGGGCATGATCGATTCTGAGACAAGAGGACGGAGTAACAGAGTGCCCTTCACGAAAGCCTTAAAGAGTCTGTGAGCCATCAGACTAGGCTCATTAGCAACATGAAAATTAGAAATCGCTACCAATTGAACTTTAATGGTAGCAGACGCTGAGCCCTGCTGGAAAAGCATAGACAAAAACTCCAAGACGGAAGCAACTGGAGCTGTGTAAGGGTCAATTCCTTGGGTATGAGCCCAAATAGAAAACCTCTTCCATTTGCTGGAATAAATCTTCCTAGTAGAGGGCTTATGAAAGGAAGATAAAATATGAGCTACCTCAGGTGAAAAGTGATGAAGCCTAACTAACAACGGAAGTGGAGTAGCCAGGCTGTCAACCGGAGAGTCCGCAGAGAGGGGTGGAACTGTCCTGACATGTGTGTCAGTAAGCCTGGTTGTGGGTCCAGAGTCCAAGGTGTGTCCACAATGTAGGGATGGAGAAAGGGGAACCAGACTTGATGAGGCCAGTGTGGAGCAATTAGAATCATTCTGCTTCCCAAGGATTGTACTTTCTGAATCACTTTTGATAGCAAGGGAAATGGAGGGAAAGCATAAAGCAGACCGGAGGGCCAATCGTGGACTAGAGCATCCCTGGGTGACTCTCCCTGTGGGGGGATCAGCGTGAAGTAGCTACTGCATTTGGCATTGAGGGGGCTGGAAAAAAGGTCGCAGCAAGGCTGGCCCCATCTGCTGAAGATTCGTTCTGCAACTAGATGATTCAGGGACTACTCGTAAGGCATCAGAATAGCTCTGCTTAGCCTGTCTGCTATCATGTTGGACTTCCCCAGAATGTGCGTTGCCACCAGAAACCGTTGGGAAGATACTGCCCACTGCCACACTCGCATGGCCTCTCTGCACAGGGGGTATGATCTGGTTCCTCCCTGCTTGTTCAGATACCACACCACTGACACATTGTCCGAGTGTATTGTAATAGTTCCAAGAGGTAGAAAGCTCTGAAGTGCCTGCAACCCAAGTATCACCGCTCTCATTACTAGGACGTTGATATACAGATGTATCTCGTGATCTTGCCACGTGCCTTGGACTGTCCTGCTGAGATAATGCCCCCCCCCACCCCATCTGGGAGGCGTCCGTGTTCACTGTGGCAACCGGGGGTGGTGGAACGAAGGGTTTTCCCCTGTCCAGATTGTTGGTGCAAAGCCACCAACTGAGATCCTGTTTGCATCTGTCCATGAGCAAAATAGGGTGGGGAAAGTGGAAGTCTCTGAAGAGACCATTGAGCAAAGAGGAGCCATTGAAGGAGCCTCATGTGGAATCTCGCTAGAGGGACTAACATAATTGTTGCTGCCATAGTCCCCAGGAGTTGGAGAACCCATCTTGCCTTCACTTTCCTCAGGTGTAGCAGGGTGTGCACCTGTTGCTGTAAGACTCTGATTCTTTCCTGCAGTAGAAAGTCTTGCATTTGAATGGTGTCTAGCTCTGCACCTATAAAAATGACACGCTGTGAGGGCAACAAGGCAGAATTTTTCCAGTTCAGTGTTATGCCCAACTGTTGACAGAGAGTGATGGTAGCATACCTGGTTTGGATTAGTAGATGCCTGGTGGGGGCGGTGAGGAGCCAGTCGTCCAGATACAGAAACACTTGGAATCCCTGATATTTCAAGTGAGCTGTCACCACCGCCATACACTTGGTGAACACCCTGGGGGCTGTGGTGAGACTAAAGGGCAGGGCTCGAAACTGAAAATGACTGGCTCCCAGCTGAAGCGTAGGTGACTCCAGGATGCCCTGTCCATTTTGATATGGTAGTAAGCGTCCTTGAGGTTGATGGAGCACATCCATACTTCTTTTCCCAACAATGGGAGAATTGACTGTAGTGTGACCATACGGAACTTGGACTTTTGTACATAGTTGTTCAGTTGGCTGAGATCTAATATGGGTCTCAGGTCCCCTGTTCTTTTCGGCACCAAAAAGAATATTGAGTAAGTCCCTAATCTGATCTTGTCTGAGGGGACATGCTGGATGACTCCTTTTTCTAGCAGCTTTGAAACCTCTGAAGCTGTGTGATCCCTTTGACTTGGTGGAACATCCGGGATTTTCCTGACTGGAGGGGGATCTGATGAAAAGGGGATGACATAACCTCTGGAAATTATTCATAACACCCATCGGTCCTGGGTGATGCTTTGCCAGGCTTCCGGGTATAATGATATTCGACCCCTGACTGGCTCCGGAAACGCACAGTCGGGCATCTCATCAGGAACGACGGTAGGGACAGCCGTGAAAGGAATCGCGGTCTCCCAAATTGCGGGGGCCCCCTCTGCCTCTAGGGTGGCATCTCCCTGAATAACCTCCCCCTCCTCTGCCTTTGGAGGGGGGCTCACCTTGTGCACTGGGAAAAAACCTCTGTGATTTTTTGAACCACATCTGCCCACCCCTCTGGGCCATGGGGTAAGGCCTAGAGGGAAGGGAAAAATGGACCCCTACAGCAGACAGAGTCTTTCCCTCTTGCTCGCACCTGGTGAGGGTGTCTTTCACCTTGGTTCCGAACAAAGAAGAACCATCAAAGGGGGCATCAGTGAAAGAAGACTTGAAGGCCTCAGCAAAATGACAAAGGCACATCCAGGCTTGCCTCCTAAGGGCGACTCCTGAGCTTGCTGCCCTACTCGCTCCCTCGGCTGCATATGAAATGAGCCGCATGGAGGAGTTAACGATGGAATTGAGGGTAGACACCTGGGCATTAACCATCTGGGTCACCGCCTCAGGAACGTTACCCATGAGAGTATCTCCTAACTCCTTGAGGAGATCTCTCTGGAGCCAAGTAAAATGAGACAGGTAGTTCAGCGACCGTAAGGTAAAGCTGACGAGAGGGTACACTTCCCATACCAGTCCATGGTCCTAGACTCCTTGTTAGGAGGATGGACGGAGGAAGAAGTCTTGGCTAATTCCTTCTGAGTGGCCACCACCACCACCATGGCATCCACTGGGACTCCTTTGGACAAAAACTCATTACCTGGGGGAGCAGACAGAAATTTATTGGGTCTCCTGGGTACGGGTTCCACAGAATCAGGGTTCTCCCACACCCTCCGACAAATTAAATCCAGGAGCTCGTCAAAAGGTGGGGACACCCAGGAGGCAGAGGGCTGAGCACCAAAGGCCTTCAAAAAGACTGACTCCTCCTCGGAGGGGGCTTTGGATGGCCAGTCACCTCTTTGTTTCAATATCTCCAGGATGTCAGAGAAAGAAACATCGTCAGAGGATGAATTGGGGGACAGCTCCCATTCGTCGAGGTCAGTATCTGAGGTGAGAGACTCATCCTGGGAGTCTATGTGCTTCCTCTTGCACATTTTCTTTCTAGGGGGCTCCTCAGGCAAAAACTCTGAGGGGCCCTCAGAAACTTGGGGACCATTCGTGAGGGTATCCCTAGGCCTTGGGGCTCCACTGTCTACAGATAGGTGGTGATCAGAGGCTCTCACCAGAGTGGTAGGGGACAGAACGACCGACCTGCATGATGTGGCTGAAGGTCTGGCCAGCGCACTCTGCATGGCCTCAAAGGCTGGCACCCCCGAGTCCGAGGACCGGCCAGCCTCCGAGACCATGACAGGAGTCGGGATTCCTCGAGCCGAGGCACTGAGCGGGAGACTAGGAACTGAAAGGTGTCCACCTCGGGCCCGACTGAAAAACCCTGAGTCCCGAACCCCGTGGACGGCGCCGACGGGGTCGGAGCTGATGTCGGCACAGATGAGCCCGGAGAGGCCATCGGAACCAACCTAGGAACATCACATGGAACAGAGCATTCTGGCTCCAAAGACAGAGATGCGGTCGGAGGAGGAATAATCGAAGAAGGTATTGGGATGGGCTCCGGAGCCGACTGTGATGGAACCGAGAACAATTTAGCCAAAACCGGTGACTGAAGGAGCATCTGCACCACCCTATCAACATCCACATCTGAAAGTGCCTGGAGGATTTGGAGGACAGGGAGGGAGATCGGGATCTCCTCTCAGGTGACACTGGTCTAGTACTGGGCGATCGGCTCCGAAGAGGTTCCAATATAATTGGAGCCGACGCCGGTTCCATCAACACCAACACTTCCTGCGGCCCCGAGGACAGTGGAGCCAAGGAGGTCGAAGCTAGTTTCATTACTTTCTCCGGTGGCTCCGAGGAGACTGAAGGAGCCGGAGATCTCTTTTTTGATTTTGTGGATTTTGATTTTGAACTGGAAGCAGAATCCATGGTCTCTTCGAATGAGGGTTTCAAGAGTCCCTTCAAAATTAACTTATTCTTTCTTTCTTGGAGCACCCTGGGACTAAAAGCATGGCAGGAGCTGCAGGACTCCTACAGGTGGATTGCTCTCAGACAATAAACGCATACTGAATGTCCATCAGTGATGGACATCTTGTAACCACACTTAGAGCACTTTTTAAAACCCGAAGGTTTGTGCTCCTTAGAATCTTTGGACATCTTGAAAATTAATCACAAATACCAATACAACGAGCAAGTCACTGCCTGACTGGAAAAACAACTACAGTCACACAAAAACACCACACTTAAGCGCGGGAACAAATTTTTCCACAAACAACAGCACACACAATCCTCAAAAGGGACAAACACTAGGACAACTAGGGCTAAAAACCTCTAACTAAAATGGTTTTAGACCAAACTCGCACACAGAACAATGAAGACAGACACTAAAACCTCTAATTCAAATGTTTTTAGATAGCAAAAAACAAACACAGGGATAAGTAAGGGGACGGACTAGGTCCTCTAACTGAAACAGGCCTAGCCCGTTGGAACAGCTAGTGGTATACCACAAAAAACAATCACACTACAGATTATACCCAAAAAACACCAAATAGAAATAGCTATTAAAATAGCTTTTGTTTGTAACAAATTCTCTCAAGAAGAAGAAGAAAAAAGGGTACTTTGCCACAGCCAGGAGCGAGACCATGTCCGAGCTACATGAGTGGCAAATGAGATCTGGGGATATGGAGCAGTGCAGCATGGGATACCTTCTTAGCCCAGCCAATAGAAGGCTTCGAGCTAGAAACGTTTGGCCAAGTCGGAGCCGATATTCAGCTCTGAACCCAGGGGTAAGAATGTAGGTGAGATTGGACTACATAACATCTGCCCTTTTATCCTTCTCTGACTGTATTAACAAAAATCGCAATAACAACACTCTATCTTCAGCCCTCTTTATTGATCTCGCTAAAGCCTTCAATATGGTTAACCACAAACTTCTCATAAACATACTCAAAAACCTATCTCTAGATGCACTGGCTATACAATGGTTTCAATCCTATTTAAACAATAGGCAATAGGCTGTTCTGTGGAGAACAACTTATCTCCCCATTGCACTCGGTGTCCCTCAAGGCTCTATACTTGGACCTCTTCTATTTTCTATTTTTATCAATGACCTACATTCTGTAATTCCTCAAGCTACCTCAATACAATACGCAGATTACTCCACATTAATATGCTGAGCCCCCACTCCATCAGACCTTCAGTCCCTCACCCAAAATGTGTTTAACACAGTAGAGAAATGGTTACTACACCATTGCTCATCTTGAACCCCAAAAAAAACAAACTCCTACTTTTTACTCCCACCTGTAGGGCCTCCCCACTATACTTTACTGTTACATCAAACAATGGTATCATCACACCCCCTGACTCAACCACAAAACTACTAGGAGTACTAATTGATAATAACCTTAACTTTGATACTCACATTAACAGTACCATAAAAACAGTCAACAAAAAACTAGGCTCTACTAACCTCTCAAAAAACAACTTGAACAAACTGGCTGTCTCCTACAACAATATTGCTAGATTTGCAACAGGCTCTACATTCAGAACCCATCATTGTACTAATTATGAACAACTAGGATGACTAGAGTTGCCAAATTTACTTCTATTTAAACAATTAACAGTTGCCTACAAAATCCTGTAATAGCCTACTAACACTCCAATTCTTACCAACCTTATCACCCCCTACAACAACCTTAAGACTCTACGCTCATCTAATAAAATATTAGTATAAATAGGTAAAACCTACAATATGGCTGGTGACTCTTTGTTCTCTAATACCATGGGTAAAACCTGGAACTCTCTCCCCAGTGACCTGACCTCCCTTTCCTCACTAACACAATTTAAAAGCAAGCTGAATACCTACCTTAAATCCCATTGGTTATGTCCCTGTGTGAACCCAGACTAACTACACATTCTTTTTTCACAAAGACACCTGTCTCATTAACTGTATATACTAATTGCCTTCTGAAAACCATAAAGATAACGGGCCTTATATATTATTAAAACATCTTCATCAATACCCCTAAAATGTCTTCAACATTACCTACCTATAACTAACAACTTTTATAAGGCATATGATTCTGTAAGCAGACATGTTTTGAAGTGAAAATATTTGCTTATATATTAATGTACCCACATCTGTAAAATCTATTATGTATAAAATTGCTTAATTTTGTATTGTACCTGTACCTGTTAAATATTGTTATTTTTATATATAAATTTTACTGTGTTTTCGAGGAGCTTTTCTCCCCGGGCCTCTGCTGAAAATGGACATATACCCACCTGGACTAGCCCGGTCAACAAATGTAAAATAAAATAATAAAATAAATAAATATGTATTTTTTCACATTAACCATACCCAGAGTTCATAACTTATGGTTGATCTTATTTCACTCAAGTGCACATTACTTTTGCAAAGCAAGTCAGAAGTACAACAGTAAGGCCAGACACTTCGTTCACACATACTAGGCATAGCCCCCAGCCAATTGCCTACCCACAATATCTGCTTTAAGCCTACAAGGTTTAAAATAATGAAAGTAGAAGACAGTGATTACATTACTGTATTTCTTTTGCATCACACAGTCAAGAGCTTGTAGGTGATCTTACTACAGTTCACTCATACACACTTTAGTCATGCAAGGTTAGAGTTTCAGCATCAAAATTCTCACACCATCCTGATCTATCTTGATTGACCCTGCAAAAAGATTAGGTTAAAAAAAAAATTTCATCCACAAGTAGCTTCCAAAACCTATTGCATACCTCAGGGGTTCCCAAAGTGTGCACCGTGGCGACCTGGGGAGCTGCTGCTTCCTCACAGGGGTGCCGCGAACTAATAAGCTTTGGAGCATATAAATACTACTAACATGTGCATTTCTTTCTGCACACAGAGGGTAGCAAATTTCTGTTTTAGTGGTGATCATAATATGCATTATTGTTCCACCAAAACTGGTGTCTCAAATACATTAATAATCAAGTCAGTCGCTTTTTTTTTTTTCTTTTAGCTGCAGATAGCAGAGTTTTCTAAACAGGGTATGTGCTTTCAGCCAATCAGCTCATTCACTTTTGTCTACCTACCAAGCACAAAGTTATTATTATTATTTAATCTGTCAACAATAAAACAATTATCTAAAAACTCTGTAGCTTTACTGCATTCTGATCCACTGTTATAGCAGCACATTTGTATTGGCCTAGGCTGGCAAGGAGGTTATACTTCTCTAAAATGAATGGAAGAATTTATTTTGATCAACGCAAGCAGCATACCTCCTCTCAACCGTCCTTGATTTTTGAGTCAATTTTGGCTCTGTCCCCTTAATCCCTCCTAAAACTGATGGTTTTTGGAGAAAAAGGAGGTGAATTACACTTATAAAATAAGTTTATAACTCTTAATTTGTGTTATTTACTATAAGAAAATGTATATTAATTCCCATTCGCTTATTCTGACAATGTACCAAGTTTTAATAGCACTATTGTTTTAAAAGCGACCCTGATTATTTCTGGATTTGACCCTGATTAGCTGAGAGCTATAGCAAGCAGGAGAAAACATTTGTTAAATACTTGGAGGTTCAAGTCTAAGTTTGTATTTGTTTTAACGGTTTAAAACCATCCCACCTGATCTTGCTTCACTGATAATGCTGTCCCAGCTGGAGCTATGGGTTAATGCCAGGGCATTTCGTAATAGTTTATTTGGGAATTGAAGAAACCGACTCTTCAACAATGCCAACTGGGGTGGTTCAGGGGTGGATTTAGTATGAATCCTTGAAGTTGAGGTATGTTGTTGTGGTACACTGAGTTGGATCGTCTGGATTAGGGATCACGAATCAAAACAGTAGCAACGTGCCTGCTTTTCTTGTCAAGTTATGGGCATTGGTGGAGGACTCTACTACCAATGATGTTATTACGTGGAGTGGGGTAAGCGAGGAGCAGGGAGAGTGGAGATACTGAATGGGTTGGGGTTATAGGCCTTCATGAGTGCGTACTGGGGCAGTGGGGCCTTCATGAATGTTGGGGTGTAGAGTTCCATAAATTATAAAGTGATAGCTTACAAATTGGTAAATGGCAGTTGTGTGTTTTTGTTGTTACTGAATGTATTTTAGAGGAGGAAGAACTCGCAACATTGCATTGCACAGAAAGTAGATCCAGCAGTCTCTTATCTGAAAAGTCAGAAGTATTAAATAAATTTATCTGTATTGCTGCATCTCGGATGCAGTCCAGAAATGGTGCTGGAATTGCTTATTAAGCATTTAACTGTTTGTTTAAGAACCCAAAAACAAAGCCTAATTCACACTGCAAATTAAAACAAGACTGGAACACCGAATGTACAATAAATTTAAAGTGAAATGACTCTGTGAGAATTTACGTGATGCAAACAAAGTGGGTGTTACACTAGTGCATTTGAGGGGTGCATGACTGGTGGAGACAAATTCCATTCTTGTGGAAAGAAGTAAGCTTTTGTTGTATTCCAAAAATCATAAAATCAGTCTTTTTTTATGATAAAAATAAGTTTTTGCTGCCTCACCACGATGAAAAATTTTTTTAGGTAATTTTCATGTTAGTTTAAGTTGTTTTTTAATGATGTGTGAGGGATTAGATCTGTACCTTTTCCATGTTATCTGGCATTTATGGAAGGTCAGCGGGTAGGTTACTGACAAATAAAAAGAAGAGAACAGAAGAAAGTATAGAGTCTTGAGGTATGCTTTTAGTGAGTTGGGAGATCTGTAAAGATTCTATTAGTCAAGACATTTTTATAATACATTTTTTTGTCCTTCTTGGTGCATAATTACTCCCCACCCTGGCCCCCAGCTCGCATGCCCAGCTTATCTCCTACCCCACTGGACTTATAATATTGTTGGGGCCACTTGTGAATCTTAAGGGCATTCTGGGGGTTAGGACATCTCCACTTCCATCCTTGAGGGGGGACTTTAAATGCCCTTCCAACTCCCTGCCCTGCCTCCCACTCTCATTACTTAAAGTTAGACAGTCTGAAATCAGAACAAAATTCCTGTGGAACTAATGGGAGATATAACATGGCAGACCAGAGTGGTACTAATAATAGTCATAATAATGCTCGACCGATGAACTCTAATATTCCAGATTTTGAAGTCGTCGCGAATAAACACTAAAGTGTTTCATTTGGGGTCATTTGGGGTTTTGTGGAAAGAAAAACTATTGACACGAGATTTTTCATTGGAAGATACTGAGATGGACGAGGAGGAGGACAAGGAGGATGTAGTTCAGGCGCTTGGCTGCTCTTCTGCAACAGCTGCTGAACTGGAAGTTGTTTGCAGGTATCTTGCAGAATTAGCTGCATCTTGTGTGTTTCTTTGTTTACATTAGTTACGTGCATAAAACTCTTCTGAATAGTTTGCAGATGTGAAGATTTCAGAGCCACTTCAAGGGGTTACCAGCTGTACATGTTTTTGCAGAATGCCCAGATTTGTGCCTCGTATTTCAGGTCTGTTCTTCATAAAATTTGCATTTTCTGGCAAATTAGTGAAGACTGAAGGCACTAAATAATGACATACATTTTAGTTTCAGACTTCATATCCTTCTGAAAATGCATGTTAATTGACAACTTATTACTTTAGCAGTTTTCTAAGTTTATAAGAGCAGTGTTTAAAAATTGCCCTTATTTGGGGGCCTTATTCTTCCCCATAATTTTTTAGCTTTGTCCAGATGTCTTACACTTAGCCAGAGAGCATACCTGTCATCCTCTATTTGTATTGCTGTTTTTAAAGATGGATTAACTTCAAACTGTAACTTTTGTGATACTTCCAAAATCAGCCAGGCCAATCACAGTTTTGTCTCTTACTTGCTGATCATTAATCCATTAAATCTGCAGTTTTCTATTAAATTAGTGTATATAATTGTCTCACAAAAGCTTCTAAATACTGTGAAAACATGCTATCTTCCGTGTTATTTATTTTTGGCACAAACTGTGTATTGAGTTTAATTACTGATTCATGTGGCCATCTATAAATGCAAAGGAGCTGTATGTGGCCTTGACCTCTCTGTCCATTGAAAACAAAATTGTGTTTACCTGTTTTGTTTTTCTTTTTGTAATTTTGCGGCTGTATGAAATTGTATAAATCTCTTGTCTCAAGGCAGGCCAGAAAAATAGATGTTAAACTGATGCCCCATTTGCCTGGCTTGATTGTAGCTTGGGTGAATGTAAGAGATTCCACAGCACTTACTGAAAAGAATAGGGGAGGTTTCCTTGGGTCCTGGTCAAATTTCCCGTAATCAGTATGAATACAACATCTGGTCTCCCCCCTGAAAAAAAGGCCATTGACCCAGTGGGAGTAACCCAGTCAACATAGTTTTTTTTTTTGTTTTTTTAACCGATTGTTTTTTCTGTGTGAACTTTTTACTTATTGTTTTAGTTTGTTAGTTGGGACATTTTGCAGTAATTGTTTTTTCTGTTTGACCTTTTTACTCATTGTTTTAGCCAGTCAACAGAGTTTAAGTAAAATAAATAAAAAGAAAAAAATTGGTTTTGAAAAGTCAGATGTCTCTGGCGGGAGAAGAAATGTGGTATTTTAACAAAAAGTGCTTTACGTTTGGTAAAAAAAAGAAGACTTTGGGAGGTAATATTGTGTGTTTTTTTTTTTTTATCAATGTAGCTACCTCTGAGCATTTTTTATCATGCAGCATGGAGTGGTTTTGTAAGCTATAATGACAAACCCACCCCAGAATGCTATAAATTTGATCCAAAGTAGACCAAATATAAAAATCTGGACATGTTACAAAATTCTGGACAGCTGAATTGAAATGTTTTGTGATTTTAAATACCTGTGTTATTAATTTGTTCAATTACATTTTTTGTGATCTTAAATACGTGTGTTATTTATTTTTTACCTAACTAACCCTTTTAATTAAAAAAAAATTATTATTTCGCAAAGTATACTTGTTAGAATTTGATAGGGGGGGGTGCCTTGGGAAAACCTGAATTCAACAAGGGAGCCGAGAATCGAAAAAGTTTGGGAACTACTGGCGTCCCTAGTACTTGTTTGATCCCTGCCAGGATATTTAATAGAAAAAAGACACCCACAGTCAAGCAGCTTCGAAAGCACACTGCCTCCTTAGTATTTGGTTAACCCTCCCATGATATCATATTAAAAAAAAAAAAAAAAGAAAGTCATCAACAGCCTCCAAACACACAAACCACTAGTATTTGGTTGACTATACAAGTGCATTATATTAGAAACAGAAAATTGTCATCAACAGTCCCCAAAACACATTGCCTCCATTAACTCTGCCAGGATATTATATTATATTAAAAAAAAAGGACAATTATCAACAGCCCCCAAAATACACAGACCACTAGTATCTTGTTGACCATGCCAGTGTACTATATCAGAAACAGAAAATCATCATCAACAATCCCCAAAACACAGTGCCTCCCTAGTATCTGGTTAACCCTGCCTGGATATTAAATATTAAAAAAAAAAAAGAAAGTCTTCAACAGCCCCCAAAACACATCAATCACCTGCTTGTATCTGGTTAACCATGCCAGTATATTGTTAGAAAGATATCACAAACAGTCCCCAAAACTCACAGCTCACTGCAGATTCGCCCTTCTACTGTATGGCTGACTCATACAGGCCTACAGGCCCAGGATGTCAGAAACAAAAATTTATACAGGACACTGTCTCACTGCACCAAGATTTAACAAGTATCTGGTCTACCCTGCCAGGAAATAATAAAATACAGAAATTATCTGGTCGACCCTGCCAGGAAAAAAAATAAATACAGAAAATATCTGGTTGACCCTGCCAAGAAAAAAATGTAGAATCTAACTAGTTGGCCTTGCCAGGAAAAAAAATGAGAACTTACCTTAAAGTTTAAACACTAATCTCCGATCGGATCGCTAATTTTCTCTCTGTTCATTCATCCCTCGTCACTCGTCTCTCTTCTCCCTACACTCTTGTTCTCTCCCTCGCAACTAAAGCGCGGGAAGAGAAAGTGAGAGTAACAGGACTAATCAGCAGCCACGTCACGTACTCTGATTTCATGACAGGCTGCTGACTTCACAGTCCTGTCAGCTTCTTATTTCTTGCAGTTAAAACTGAAAATTACTTCTGGGCATCTTCACTGATGCCCGCAATCTTCCAATCCAGACTGTTTTTAAAACAGTCTGGTTACAAAAAAGACATTTTTTTTCTCTTTTTTTATTAAGTAGAACTCAAACACATATGCACGCTGCTCCAAGTTCCGCATAGACAATCGCATTCAACTTTACAGACTAGTTTGCAGCTCGAACTGCTACTAGTTTGTAAAGTTTAATAATTACATTTTTTCTCTCTTTTTTTTTTTTTTTTTTACCAGCCCACCAGCCCTTCTGGCATTCCAGAACTGGATCTGTAAAGAGGTTGTTGGTGCTGTTGCCAAAGACACAAAGCATATTTTTTCCTCACAGGAAAGAACTGCAGATAAAATATTCCTCATACTTTCACAATTAGTCAGAATAAACTTTAACATATGAGCATGACAGTTGAAAATTCTAAAAATTAAAGTTGTAGAAAAATGCATTTTTTTCCCAAAACATATTAATTGTTTTACCATCCTTGTCAGAAGGGGAAGGATTAGAGTTAAAACAGCAATGGCCAGCACACAAACAATCGGTTTCAAACTTCAAACTTCTAAATCCTTTTTACTGTGGTTTAGCCATAAAATAAGCAAACAAAACAGACCAATTTCAGCAGACAACTACCTTCATCAGTGTTATTTCAAACCTCTCATAAATATTCTTAAATAACAGTATAATTGATCGTGCTCCTCCCAGTATGAAAAAACAATTAAAGAACATCATTAAGCCCCGGTGAGAAAAGTGTTCCTAATCTAACAATCCATGATTGCTCCTTTGTATTTTATATTTTATATTTTATGCCAGCCTAACTAGTTATTTTCCCCATAAAAAGTCCTATATATGACAAAATGGAATACAGTAGTAGGATGTTTTAGAATATGTTTATACAGGGCATTAGAAAAACAGCAGTTCCTAATATCACTCGTGTTCTCGTATACGAGTTCTTAACTGTCTCAAAGTTTGTCCAACATAAAATGCTGAACGTGCACATTTTGCCAAATAAATCAACCATGAAGAACTACAATTACTAAATGTTAAGATATCAAATACCCTGGAAGTATTGTTAGATGCAAATTGTTTTCTTTTACAAATATATTTACATGCAGAACAATGTCCACAAGGCTGACAACCTACCATCAAATTTCCACCCATAATAATTTCTTTAACATCATATTTAAAAGCTTTTTTATACTGATTTACAGTAGATATAAAAAGTGTACACACCCCTGTTAAAATGCCAGGTTTTTGTGATATAAAAAAATGAGACCACAATAAATCATTTCAAAACTTTTCCTACCTTTAATGTGAACTATAACCTGTACAATTAAACTGAAAGACAAATCTGTTAGGGGAAAACTATAAAATATAAAAAATGTACAATAAGCTGGTTGCATAAGTGTGCACACCCTTAAACTAATACTTTGTTGAAGCACCTTTTGATTTAATTACAGCATTCAGTCTTCTTGGGTAGGAGTCTATTAGCATGGCACATCTTGACTTGGCAATATTTGCCCACGCTTCCTTGCAAAAGTGCCCCAAATTTGTCAGATTGCGAGGGCGTCTCTTGTGGACAGCCCTCTTCAGGTCACTCCACAGATTTTCTATTGGATTTAGGTCTGGGCTCTGGCTGGGCCATTCAAAAACTTTAATTTTCTTCTGGTGAAGCCATTTTTTTGTTGATTTGGATGTATGCTTAGGGTCATTGTCGTGTCGAAAGGTGAAATTCCTCTTCATAGCTTTCTAGCAGATGCCTGAAGGTTTGGGGCCAAAAGTGACTGGTATTTGGAACTGTTCATAATTCCCTCCACCTTGACTAAAACCCCAGTTCCAGCTGAAGAAAAGCAACCCCAAAGCATGATATTGCCACCACCATGCTTCACCGTGGTGATGGTGTTCTTTTGGATATGTGAAGTGTTGTTTTTGCTCCAAACGTACCTTTTGGAATTGTGGCCAAAAAGTTCAACCTTGGTCTTATCAGACCATAACACATTTTCCCACATGTTTTGGAAGACTTGATGCATTGTTTTGCAAATTTTAGTCAGGCCTGGATGTTTTTCTTTGTAAGAAAAGGCTTCCGTCTTGCAACCCTACCTCATAGTCCAGACATATAGAGAATACAGGAGATTGTTGTCGCATGTAGTACACAACCAGTACTTGCTAGAAATTCCTGCAGCTCCTTCAGTGTTGCTGTAGGTCTAATGGCAGCCTCCATGACCAGATTTTGTCTTGTCTTTTCATCAATGTTGGAGGGATGTCCAGTTCTTTGCAACGTCACTGTTGTCCCATATTTTCTCCAGGTTTTGATGACTGTCTTCACTGCGTTTCATGGTATATCCAATGCTGTGGAAATTTTTTGTACCCTTCTCCTGACTGACACCTTTCAACAATGAGATCCCTTTGATGCTTTGTAAGGTCTCTGTGAACCATGGCTTTTGCTGTAGCAGGCAACTGAGTAAATGTCAGGAAAATCCTACCAGGACAGCTGAACTTTATTTGGGGTTAACCAGAGTCTCTTTAATTGATGACAGGTGTGTACCCAAGAAGACTGAATGCTGTAATTAAATCAAAAGGTTCTTCAACAAAGTATTAGTTTAAGGTGTGCACACTTATGCAACCAGCTTATTGTACATTTTTTATTTTTTATACTTTTCCCCCTAACAGATTTGTTTGCTTTTCAATTGAATTGTACAAGTTATAGGTCATACTAAAGGTGGGAAAAATTTTGAAATGATTTATTGTGGTCTCATTTTTTATATCACAAAAACCTGACATTTTAACAAGGGCGTGTACACTTTTTATATCCACTGTAAATAGTTGCCTTTAGTTTTGCCCCTTCTGTATGAAAACATACAATGTGTGGGTATCAGCTCACATAATTTATTATCCAACTTTAGAATGTCTCAATGTTTATTAATGAATGATCTAAGGAACAAAGTATTACTGCCAAAAGTAGCACAAATCTCAACTTATTATATGTCACTCTATTTTTTGGTATATTGCAATACCTGTGACCTATCCATTCTTCTAACAGATCTCTGTGTAACCAATATATCATTGAATTTATACACTCTCACAGACTCTCTTAACAAGAATGGATTCTTGTTGAGAAAATGCTTCTTCTGATGAACAAATCCTGCAAATTCTCATAAACTGTGATTTGGGTATGTTTTTTATAATGCGCGCTGAGTGATAACTGGTGGCATGTAATAATGTGTTATGCTGGGAATTTTTCTGATGTACAGTACTATTTAAAGTACAATCATAATTTTTAAAAACACAGACATCCAAAAAAGAAATGTGTTTTAAATCATACTGAATACTGAACTGTATCCCCGACTTGTTCACATTTAAGTATTGTACAAATTCTTCTAAATATATCAAGTCCGACTTCCACACCATCCAACAATCATCCAAATATTTCCTCCATATATTAATAGCTTCCAAAAAATTGTTGTGGTTGGGATCATAAATAATTTGTTCTTCAATGAACCCCATAAATAAATCTGCATAAATGGGTGCAAATGATGCCCCCGTTACAGTTCCTTTTAACTGCAAAAAACATTCCTCATTAAAATAAAAAACATTTTTAGTGAGAATATTTTCAGTAAGACATAACAAAAAGGTATTAAAAACAGGACTATATAAAAATGTTCGATTAAGCCAGCATTCTAGAGCCATCAATCCCACCCAATGAGGTATAGTTGTATATAAAGCTACCACATCCAATGTATACAAATACCATCCATTCTCTAACTGTGTGTCTTCCAAAATGGTCAAAAATAGTGTTGTGTCTTGAATATGAGAACGTACACCACTTAATAATGGTTATAAATGTTTGGTCAAAAATGCAGATAATGGTTCCATCAAAGACCCACAGCTGGAAACTATCAGTCTTCTGGGGGATATGTATAATCTTTCTGTATCTTTGGGAGCATATAAAATATTGATGGGTGGCATCCTGACCTGTCAAATGAAAAACAACATCTTTGGAGATAATGCCTTCTGCTAAAGCAAGTTGCAAAAATTCATCTATATCATGTTTGAACTTATGAGTGGGCTCTCCGAAATCATTTTTTGATAGTCTCCGTTGTCCAAAAGCTGTTTTTGGGCTTTCATTAAATACATAGCCCAATCCCAGACAACTACAGTACCACATTTATCTGCAGTATTTATCACAACATTTTTCTTAGTTTTAAGATTCTGTAAAACATTTCTTTGAGATTTGGACAAACTATAGCTTCAACCAACATTACACTTAAAGTGCAATTCTTTTAGTACACTTTGTTGGAAGGTTTACTCATAGGAGGTGTGAAGCTAGACTGTCTAAACTTAAACATATTACTCTCACATGCATCTTTATTCTGGAAAATAACTTGAATTTCAGGTGTCAACAACATGAAACAACATCTTTAACAAAAATTACTTCTAAAACAAGGGAAATAGGTACATGATTTAAGCCTTTATTAAGCAAATCAACTTCTGCCTGGGTTGTACATTTGAATTACATTCTAAGTTGGAATTATTAGATGTAACAAAGCATCTACTGATGGAATGTCTCTTGAGATGTTTTTGGCCACCCCTTCTTCTTCTAATTCCAAAGGGTTAGACATATTTTTCTTTTTGGGCACTGGAGAGACATTAATTGCTTCACTATATGTGATCTTAGCTTAAAATGTACTTTGTCACAAAGAAAAGTAAATTTTAGCATTAAAAATAGTATATGAATGTTTTTTCCTCAAAGTGAACTTATCTGCCCAGCAATGGAAAAGCACAAGCCAACCATCAATCCTCTGAAACCTGGAGAGGACTGCTTTCTTCTGCAGATGGAAAGCTCTGAAAGGCTTGGTGCCCAAACCTGTCTTTTCAGTCAGCTCAGCTACAGCACACTAACAGTTTGGATATGTAGAGGGTAGACTAAAGCTTTGGAAGCTGTCCGGCTGTTATATTCTCAGCAGGATATAATCCATATAGCATAGGCTACTGCAGTAGTGATCAATATGAAGTACATCATCTATAAACACATTTAAAACTATTATCATGGCCCATTGTGAGCACAACTGGAACTGTAGCTATGGAATTATATAAGTAATCTAGCATCCACTTTGTTCTGCCTTGACTTTCTACTTCATTCTTGATATCTGATGTTATAAGAAATGCAATAGTTTCCCACTACGATTTTATCTTTATTGTTTATTACACCACCGCTAACACTACAATAATCTGTAGTCTGTACTTTTCTACCAGTATACACTGTGCAGAATACATTACAAGTTTGTATTTATTTATTTATTTGTTTGTTTATTGATTGAAGTTTGCTTATTGGATTAGGGCACTGATTAGCAATAACCAATTTCATGCTCAGCCTGGGTTGCAAAGATGCAACAGGTGATAACCAAAACATTAGGTACATTCGTATAGACATGTAAATATATATACAGATACCACATATGAAACAACAATGCATTACGTGCACTTCTAAACATGTAAATCTGTAAAAAATAAAAAATAAAAAAAAAGATCATTATAGGGGAGTAAGAAAGAAAACAGAAACACTAAGTTAAGTAGGTGAGGTAAGAAGACAGTATCAGAGCAAAGAGTATAGAAGTTGAAAAAATGCTGAGCATATATAAATGTTATATGTGTATTATTGGCCAACTACAGGTATAAATATACATATATATATATATATATATATATATATATATATATAAATATAGATATAGATAGATATAGATATATAGATAGAAGGACAGCAGCACATATAAGGAGGTTTTATTATGTGACTTGAATTAGGGCATTTGCATGAATTGACTGTTTCCAAAAGTATACTTTAAATTGTAGTCTGAGTCTGATGTATTGTAAAGACGGTTTAGGTGCTAACAAGGCGATGCTGTGGTTGGTGCAGTGAAGATTTGTTCTTGGTGTTTGCAAAACTGGCCCTGTCACTATCCCATATGCATTATGTGCTTGTAATGCTGCTTGTATTTATTTGAAATGTGAGAAGAGAAACACTATACATTTAAGGAAAAACTAAGTGACACAATCAACTGCATGTGTACATAATATAACCAACCATTTGCTTTATATTACTACAAAACAGTTGTGTGGAATGCATACTACAACAACAGATCTTCAAGAGGGACTTACCCTTACATTTCATCTATCTAGTGTATGTGCATTTTCAAGCAGTACCTATGTTCCCTTTAGAATGTGATAAAGTCAGTCTTTGGTTGGAATACCCTGACAATGACTCAAACCAGACTATTCAGTATTGCATGAAATAACATAAAGTAAGTTTGTCCTGCACAATTTTTATTTTTTTCCAGCAAAATGTTGTAATACATGATGGCTAAATCAAATCAATATACATATTATATATATTCAGTACAAAATATTAATCAACCTACATATGTATGTATGTTACTTGTTCTCTACATCTTGTGGAGCTTTTCCCCCCAGGTCCGTGCAACAGAAAGAGTTTTCCACCCAATCGGACTTTCCCCATCAACAAAAAGTAATAAATAAGTAAATAATATGAAACATTTATATGTAAAATAAAAGGCAGGCCGGCAGACAAAAAGACTGAAAGGTTGGTGGGTGAGAATTTACACTGCTGCAAAACTTCTTTCTCTGAGATGTAATGTTATAGTAAATATGTAGTATAACTGTATTATATTTCTCCAGGGAGGCATCTTGCAGCAATAAACTAAACAGGTAGACTCCCTAACAGTGTGCCCTCTTGGGCCTGGGCATGAATGGTGAAGAGTTAAGACACAGTACCTTGTAAGACTACACTACTAAATGATTCACTTCCTTCAGACTGAATGTCCAGTTTGTACTGTTTAATGAACATGTGAGCACAGGACCAAACACCTCAACCACCAACATTACTACAAGTGCAGTAGAAGCAATATCACACTCATGGAATAGCATTTTATGACATTTGACAATACCTTACCATACTTACATTATCAAAATTCAACAGAATATGCTATTTATTTTAACAATGTCTGTTTTGACCCTTGAAGTCCTCACTTCTCTAATATAAAAGATACAGAGTAGTTCTTTTAGCTAATGCTATCTGAACTGTCTACAACCATTTATATATGTAACAATCTCCCTTTTTCTGTTATTTGTGGAAAACGATTGGGGCTTGGATGGACATACTCAGGCACGTGGCTGATAAATGTTTTTAGCACAAATGAAGAGCTGTTCCCAAGAAGGCTCCATGTCCACATGAAAGACTGTACATGACTTGTTTCACATGAAGTCATGAGGCTTAATTTTATCCAAGTTCAGTTTAGGGCAACCAAAAAGAGCATTTTCAAATTCACTGTAGAAAACTTTTGAAAAGGTTCCAGTGTCAACGTTTCTATCCAAAATAAATTAAGCTTCATTCTGGAGTCTGAGGATATCAAGGAGAATTTAGGTACAACAGTCATCCCTTGAGATGAAGTCTAAACTGATGACATGCCCCTCATTTTTCCAATTTATTTATGGCAGCATGGGTATATGCCAATATATATAAAGCATTTTTATTCAAATATTAAGTTATGCAAGTATTTTATTGATTATATTTTTGTTACTTGGGAGATCCAAAACAGAACTGGACAGTTTTTAAAATATTTGAATGATATGGATTCCTTTCTTAATTTTATGATGAAATCTGTGAAGTAAGGGTCTTGCACTCCTTTCCATCCAATTTTCTATTCTGTTTTATTTTTGTTTGTCTGTTTATGATGCTTCCTTTTACTGAAGAGGCAACCTCTAAAGAGTGTCCTGAATTTCTGCCAGTCTTTATAGTTTTTAATACTGTACTTTGCCTAGCCTACCCCAAAAGAATGCTCCATGTGGGAATAAACTTATAGGAGAAATTTTGGAAGCAGACATTGATGTTTTCATGACATCACAAAAACAGTTAGGAGAATCTGTCACTAAATAGCACAGCACCCAGTAAATGTAGTTAAAAAAGGATTTTTCTAACTTGCCCAACCAAAGGTGAAAGTAAAAACAGTTAAATGCTTATGATGTGAAACATAACATGAAACCAATGGTTTAGAAATAACAAGAAATTAAAATGGCACAGGACAAATCATCTTAGTATGCTCTGATGTGAACCACCATCTCTAAACCACTCTCACAAAACACTGATGTTGCCATTCAATAACTGAGACACAGGTAAAGCTTTAATAAATGGAAGCCAGCATCAAATAAAACACAGATAAAGGTAAACCCATTTGTTTTGCTGCTGTAACATGGGAAGAGTTAGACCTAAGAGTGTTGAGTAATGAATGTTTAAGGAAAGCGGTGTAACTATGACATTAAGGCAGATAGAGGGTCTGAGGACTTAAAGTGCTACAATAGGAGATGAAGGGATGTGAAAAAAACATTAATATTATAACAAATTTTCCTAGCTTAATTACTAGAACACTAAAATATCGACATAACAGACATGAGATTTATTAAAGAATGTTGTCATTATATAGCATTAGTTTGCATAGTACAGGTTTACCTGAGAATTGAAACTAAATAAAAAAAAAGAAAGAACTGCATTAATCCCATTGTCAACAAATAGTTGTTGTTGTTTGTCTTTCGGCTTTTCCCGCTAAGGGGTCGCCACAGTGGAACTCCAGTCCGCTAATGATTGGCAGTAGATTTTTACGAAACGCCGAGGTGCCAGCTCGTTGCTCAACCTTCAATGAAGGCACGCCCATTTACGCACACATGTCTTTCGAACGCTACCCAACCACGGGGAGGACATGCAGACTCCACACAGAAGGCACTCCCAAGCCCAGCCAAGAATCAAATGGGAGAATCTCTTGCTGTGAGGTAACTATGCTACCGCCGTACCACCGTGGCATTGTCAACAAATAGTTAAAATTATTAATTTTAATTTCAATTCACACAAAAATCTCAGCAATTCTATGCAGTTACAAAAATTAGACAAACAAATCCATAAATATCTGTATACTTCTATGTACCAGCTGTTAGAAACTCAAGCCTTTTATTAAATATGAATAAACATATGGTTCCAGAAGACATGACATATTATACCACTAAAAGATATATATTTAAACCAGTTTTTTACTGGACTTACTCCTCCTTCTGATCCATTACGTGACTTTCAATTTTGGTCACAAGCGGAGATTCAGGTATGTCATCTGGCTGGTCAGGATCTGCAAATCATTTTTAAAAAGTATATATTATTTATTTTACATGTGACAAAATGATGACCTTAATTTAATAAAAACAATGTAAGACTTTAATATCAGTACTAGGAAAGTCAACTTGCTGATAAAGAGGCAGTGAACCTGGAACTTGGGTTGAGGAAAAAGCCAATGCAGCTAATAGGCCCAAATGGAGGAAACTGATGAATTTAGTAACAGCCGGCCTGCTGTATCATTTCAGAAAGAAAGCAAACTTAAGACTACATGTATAATTCCTAACAGTGGCCATTAGGACCTTGAATGGCAGCCATCAACAAGATAGCAGGTGAGCATGGTAGTACATGTAAGGGCTCATGGATACATTCAGTGCCACCCACTACGCATGTCCCAAGAAATAATTTTTGTCCAGCAACCTTTAAGAAAATTATCCATGACTGCTTCCACTCCAACAAGTCTACTTCATCATTTCCCAGCCATAAAACTTTACAACCATACAATTTTGTTCACAGTATCAGTCAGTCACATTCCAAAAAAAAAATAAATAAAAATAAAGAAGCTGAAAACCACTTCATTAGCCCATGAAAATATAATAGGTCTATATTAGATAATTAAACTTTCAAAAGTTTGACTGTTGTATGGTTGACACCATATGATCGAACTTTTAAAAGTTTGAAAATCTAATAAAAAAATAAACTACACAAATAACTTACCTTAACATTTTAAGAAGGGCGGCAAACTCACCATGCACCCCTCCATATGGGACTGTGCTCCCCACACCCCCCGTTCTTTAAGTATACCAACTCAGAGATCGCACTACAGTGCAGAAAAGGGAAATCTTCCCATCCCACGCTGTACAGAGATCTCTGTTAAAACATTCAAACTTTCAAAAATTCGATCATATGGTGTTGACTACAGAAACAATAATATATAATACCTCTTCATAAATTTGGCACACCCATGGAGTTTTCTAGCTACAGGCCTACAGCCTTGCTGCTACCACTTTCAAAATGTCTGAAAAATGCATTCACAAGTAACTCCTTGGTTATTTGTGTAAAAATACATTACTTTTCCACATTTAATATGGATTCAGAACCAGTTACAGCACTGGATTAGCTCTAGTTTATTTTCTAGGCCATATAAATAAGGGTAATGTATGTATGCAATATTTCCAGATCTATTTAAAGCCTTTGACACTGTAGTATACCAGCTACCCCTATACAAACTTAGTAAACTAGAATTGCGCAGATAGGCTATTCTTTGGTTTACAAGTTATATCAAGCACAGAATATGCTCTGGCAAAATACTACATCCACTCATATCTATGTGTAGTAGGAGCATCACAAGGATCCATAGTGCACCCCTTACATACTTATTAATGATGTGCACAAAGAGGTACCTATGTCTAGATTAGCAGAAATTATTGGTGACTCAACTTTAATTTTAACAGCACTTCATTAGATGAACTTCCTAGAGTTATGCAACAAGTATTCAACATGCTTGAGCGATGGTTAGTAAATTCTCAATTCTTCATGAATGCCCAAAAATCCAAGTTAATTACGTATGCAAATAATTCTACATCTATGTCATCCTTCAAAAACCAAATATTTGCTCAGCTCTGATAAATCTTGTACAAAGATACAACCCCTCAAAACCCAAAAATCACTTATCCATCACACAGTCAATGGCGGAGGCTCACTCTGTTCAGTCACTATAGCTAGCAAATGGAATACCATTCACTCAGACATTACAAGAGAAGCAAATGCTATGAAATTTATATTCAGATTAAAACAATGCCTAGCAAAAAAATCAACAATGCCGAAAAATAACATTTAAACTTGTTTGTCTGCCACTTTCCACATACAATGCCTCAAATGCCTCATAAAAGACACCATTTACCTGTTTAAGATAAACAGTGGCACCATCTAAAAATTTACAAATCCTCCTTCATTTCTTCTCTTTACTCTCCTCACATTCCATATTGCCTGCTCTCCTATTCTCTCAACATATTATACCACTGTCTATCATAACTAATTCAATAAAACCTGAATTACTTTTGAAGTATTCTATCTATATCAGCTCTTAATATTCTCTGCGTCTTAAAATCACTCCTTCACCTACCTTCAATACCTTCTACCGTCATGTCTAATTAAAGCATCATACATATCACTACTATACATAATCTCTTGCAAATTGTTTCAAGCTTATTTTTTGCCTCTGTCACTTTTTTGATACTATACATGTGACTGTGTATGTATTTATACTTAGGTTCATAGGTAGGTACTAGGCTATTGGCCCTAGGGCCTATACAAGCCTAGCCAAAAATGTACCCTGGCTTTCGCCACCCAAGAAAATTATTTTCCTGTGCCCCTGTCAAGCAGAACCACAGAAGTGATCCCCGGGGTGAATTTCCTATTACCCATCCAATCATCAAGATTTTTCTTGAAGAGTGCTAATGACGAGCTCTGTTTGACATAGATAGGTAGTCTGTTCTAGAGTATGGGAAGTCTCTGGGACAGGAATCTATCCCTCCAGCATGTTCTGTTTATTGTGGTGACAAGGTTTAGGTCCCTAGAGCGTGTAGCTCAGAGGAATTGGGATTTCTTTAAGTGGAGCATGTCCAACAGCTCTGGGTTTGACATAGCTTTATATGTTAGGCAGAGATCGCCTCTGAGTAGGCGATATGCGACGAAGTAAAGCTGGAGTTTTTTGAGACGGTCTGCGTAAGGCATCTGTTTGAGGCCAGTAATCCTCTTTTTGAGGTATTTTTGCAGCCTTTTCAGTTGTTGTAAATGTCTTGTGAGGTACATACCAAAAGGGGCGTTGTACTCTATAATGGGTCTAATGAGTGATGAGTAGAGGGGAACAATGACCTCTTTTTTTCTGGATGAGAAACCTTTTGTGATGAGGTGTGCCACGTAGAAGGATTTCCTGACCACTTTGGCAATGTGATTATCAAAGGAGAGACTACTGTCCTCCTGTGTTCCAAGGCCTCTTATCACACTTTCAGTGTTAAGTAGACTACCGCCTATGTGGTAGTTCATGAGTACAGAATTTTTACCAAAGGGGATGACAATGCACTTTTTGGCATTGAGGTTGAGACCATGTCTTTGACACCAGGCATCTGTCTCAGTGAGGCCCTTTTGTAGGATGTCCACATCATTAGGAGTTTCAATTATGGCTCCTAGTTTGCAGTCATCTGCGAATTTAGTTAGCCAAAGACCTTCTGTGTTAGCCTGTACTTCAGAGAAGTAGATACCAAACAGGAGAGGATCCAGGACTGAACCCTGTGGTACTCCACTTGTCACTGGTCTGAAGTCTGATTTGGAGTCTGCTACTTTCACAGTGTGGGTTCTTTCAGTAAGCCAGTTGGTAACCCATCTTGTGATATAGGGATTTATACCTAGTTTAGTGAGTTTATCTGTAATTCCAGAGTGGGGGATGGTGTAGAACACCTTGTCGAGATCTAGATAGACTGTGTGAACCACCTTACCCTCATCCATGGCCTTGGTGACTACTTCAAAGAAGTCTATCAGGTTTAGGAGACATGATCTGCCTTTTACAAACCCAAACTGTGTGGGGTCCAGGGTTTGGAGATCTCCAATGTCTTTGTTTATGAGTTCCATGATGATACGTTCCATGGCCTTGCAGATGAGACTCGTCAGGCTAATGGGGCAGTAGTTCCCGGGGTCTGTTGTGGCCCCCCCTTTGTGGAGTGGGATAACTGTCATGGTGCACCATTCAATGGGCACAAAGCCTGAGGTGAGGCTATGACTGAACATGGTACTTAGGTGGGGTGCCAGTTCATTCTGTAGTTCATGTAGAAGGCAGCCTGGGATGTTGTCAGGTCCCATGGATGCTGTGTTCTTGGCTTTGGAGAGTGACGTTTTTACCTGTGCAGCCGTGATTACAGGAACTTTGCATTCTTCCGGTATAAAGATGGGCCCTTTAGGGGGTGAGATGGGGGTAAAGTTAGCACTGAACCTATCTGCCAGGATGTTGGCAATATCAGTTGGTTCTGTATATTTAGTGTCATTGTGCTGTAACTCAGAGCAGATCTGAGTGTTGCCATTGAGATATTTAACATAGCTATAGAATGCTTTGTGGTTGTCTTTAGAATCAGTGGCAATTTTGTTTTCATAACTAGCTTTGGAGGATTTTATGAGGGATCTCAGCTTCTCACTGAGGCTGACCAGGGAGTTCCTCCAATCCTGGGATTTTACTCTTTTTTGCAACAGTTTCTTTCCTCTGTTGTAGAGTTTGTTTATGGCAGAAGACCACCAGATTGGCTTCCTTTTTTTTGGAGGATAGCATCTTGGTTCTGTTAGGGATCGCACGATCCATGCACTCATGTAAGTGCTTATAAAGTGCACTGTGTAGGATTCAGCAGTTGTACCTCTATTGTCCATCTGCATGGGTGTCATGAAGTTTGCCACTTCTGTCTTAAGAAGCGTGAAGTTGGCTTTGGAGAAATTTTTTACGGTTGTTTTCCTAAAGGGGGGTGGGAGTGGGATGTGGATGTCTAGGGTGATTAGCTTGTGGTCGGATCTGACCAACGAGGAGCTGACCTCTGGTGTGGAACACCAGTCACCCATGTTGGTGATGACCAGGTCTAGGATATTGCTGCCTCTGGTGGGGGTGTGGATAAGTTGATCCAAAGCGTTGGAATTGATGATTTCCAGAAAATGTTGATCAAAAGAGTTGGTACATGAGTAGTTTTCCCAGTTAATGGTAGGGTAGTTGAAATCACCCATTATTAGAGTGTTGGATTGTACCTTAATATTTTCCAGTGTATCAAGAAAAGAGGAGTGGGAATCCTGGGGCATGGTGGGGGGTCTGTAGCAAGCTACAATCTGGATTGCGGTTTTGCCCAGAGTTAGTTGAACTTGGATAATCTCGGATGCATTATGCTGAGCAACTACCTTTTATTTGCCATACTTATTTTATATCATTTATCTTTCTTGTATGCAATACTATTCTGCTATTGTACTCCATGATTACTTTTACTTTGCATCACTCTTCTGCTATTATACTTTGTAATTATGCATTTACTTATAAGCTATTAGGCAACTGGGAGTGGGTACATAAGACTTTACCCACAGTTGGAGAGGTTTGATCATGAGTGCGAAAATAAAAAACAAAAAGTAGAAACATGTTTTATGAAGGGGAGTAAGCCCTCTTTACCCCCTTCTCCCCCTCTCTCTCTACTTTGTTTCATTGAATCTCATTTCACTGAATTTCATTTCACCCCGACCACATCACTGAAAACACAAATTACTGAAAACTCATTTCACTGAATCTCGTTTCAGTGAACTGAACTTAGTATATATGGCACTGTGTAGAGTACTGTAAGGCAAGTAAAAGTTTTATATGCCCTTTTACCCACTGTAGTGCGATCCTGGAGTTAGTATTTATAGTTAGGGGAAGCGGGGGGCACAGCCCCCCAAAATCGGAGGGGGGTTGTGGAGGTAACCCCCCACTTAGTTTGAGTACATATTGTCTTCTGGAGAGAGTTTGTCATTGGTGTTGCAACTATGCATGTCTATTGTTTAAAATGTATTGTTTTGAAGTTTTTGGTAAAATACAATATAAAACAAACAAGGGGGGCTACGCACCCCACACACCCCAATGTGGGGGCTGTGCCCCCCACGCCCCCTAACTATATATACTAACTCCAGCATCGCACTACAGTGGGGAAAAGGGCATATACCTTTTACTTGCCTTACAATACTCTACACAGTGCCATATATACTAAGTTCAGTTCAGTGAAATAAGATTCAGTGAAAGGAGTTTTCAGTAATTTGCGTTTTCAGTGATGTGGTCGGGGTGAAATGAAATTCAGTGAAATGAGAGTCAACGAAATAAAGTAGACCCATATACATACACATATATATATATATATATATATATATATATATATATATATTTTATGTTGCAAGAAGATGCTATACCTATGGAAGTTATTAAGTGCAAGATATACCATTTTCTTTTTTGCTGTTCTTGAAAAAAAAATCTAAACCCATTTTAAATTAATGTAAACTTTGTAGCTAGTTAGAATGTGAAGAGCTGTTGAATTAATATTAATTTGACATCTGCTTTGCTTTAAAGTTAGTCACATTTGTTTAACATACATAAAATTGTTTTATAACACTTGCCTGTTAATAGAAAGAAATATAGGGTATACGTGTAACAATACAAATCATAAATAAATCCTGAACAATATCCATGCTCACAGTGTTCTATTATCATCTTTTGAAGTTATTCATGTTTGTTTATTAAAAAGTATGAAAAATGCATTGTCTTTTTTTCTCAGTAACACAAAAACAGAACTTTTTTATTGCTTGTTAAGTGGATTGGTGGACTTTTGTTAGCTATGACCCAGGATAAAGACAAGTTAACAATGAAATACTAAACATTAGAAAATGGGCAAAAAATACAATACCCTAGAGGAGAATGGACATTCTCCAACAGGGTATTAATGTACAGGTATCACCCAATAAAAAGTAAGTCTGCTGCTTTACAGCAGCATATTAAGCTCAGACTGAAAAGAAAATAAACAAATGGCCATCATCTTGTTTATGCTTCCTAAATGTAACTTTGCTTTTTAGTGATCATAAAATAAAAAAGCAATAAAAAGAAAAATTAAAATAAAAATTGAACTTGCAGCAGCAGCAGTTACAACAACTTGCTGTTTTACTTTTCCCTTGCTAAGCATGGCTTAAAAAGCACTGTTTAGCTAGCTGGAAAAATGTGTGTGTGTGTGTGTGTGTGTGTGTGTGTGTGTGTGTGTGTGTGTGTGTGTGTGTGGTGTGTGAAACACATGGAGAAAGAGAGAAATACAGACAAAGAAACAGTGCACGAGAGAGAGCCAGAGAGGGCACATAACATAAACCTATAACGGGGGGCGGGTGCCAAAAACCTAAAATCATGGACAGTTTTTAAATATGACATAAATTCACATAAAAAAGGAAAAAAAGCAAGACAGTGACATTCCTTTCCCAGAGACTTCCCATGCTCTGGTCAGACTACCCATTCATGTCAAGCAAAGCTCCTCATTAACCCTCTTTAAGAGAAATCTTGACAATTGGATGGGAAACAGGAAATTCACCCCAGGGATCACTTCTGTGGCTCTGCTTGACAGGGGCACAGGAAAATAATTTTCTTGGGTGGCAAAAGCCAGGGAACTGCTTTTGGCTAGGCTTATATAGGCCCTAGGGCTGATAGCCTAGTAGTTACCTATGAACCTAAGTGAGACCAGTGTTGTGTATGTGAGAATTTTCAGAAAACAGGTATCTTATATAACAGACCAGATTAGTTAGCGTTATGTATCCATGGGTACATGAAGCACTTATAAATACGTACAACCTATAATTATTTAGTTGCACCCATAAATTTAGGACTTTGAGCCAAGAAGATATGAAGGAAAACTATCTAAATCAAAAAAAAAACAAATAGACTTAGTATGAAAGATTTATGGCTGCGCAAAATAGCTGCAGATAAATACTGTACATAAACTGATCAAAGCATTTGATGGCACCTGCTGGAGCTGGCTTAGAGAGAAGGGAGGAGTGACTAAGCTTTGCCGGCTTACCTCTTTTTTTTCGGGGGGGGGGTGCATATCCAAGGGCTCATTCCTATTGTACAATCCCCAGCATAGGCATCTCTTGTGCACAGCCCTCTTCAGGTTACCCCACAGATTTTCTATTGGATTTAGGTCTGGGCTCTGGCTGGTTCATTCCAAAACTTTAATTTTCTTCTGGTGAAGCCATTCTTTTGTTGATTTGGATGTATGTTTGGGGGTCATTGTCATGTTGAAAAGTAAAATTCCTCTTCACCTTCAGCTTTCTAGCAGACGCCTGAAGGTTTTGGGCCAAAAGTGACTGGTATTTGGAACTATTCATAATTCCCTCCAGCTTGACTAAAGCCCCAGTTCCAGCTGAGGAAAAGCAACCTCAAAGCATGATACTGCCACCACCATGCTTCACCATGGGGATGGTGTTCTTTTGGTGATGCGAAGTGTTGTTTTTTCACCCAATGTGCCTTTTGGAATTGTGCCAAAAAGTTCAACCTTGGTCTCATCAGACCATAACACATTTTCCCACATGCTTTTGGGAGACTTTATGCATTGTTTTGCAAATTTTAGCCAGGCCTAGATGTTTTTGTGTGTAAGAAAAGATTTTCATCTTGCAACCATACCCCATAGCCCAGACATATGGAGAATATGGGAGATTGTTGTCACAAATGTAGTACACAATCAGTACTTGCCAGAAATTCCTGCAACTCCTTCAGTGGCAGCCTCCCTGACCATTTTTTGTCTTGTCTTTTCATCAATTTTGGAGGGATGTCCAGTTCTTTGCAACATCACTGTTGCCTCATATTTTCTCCATTTTTTTGATGACTGTCTTCACTGTGTTCCATGCCAGTGCTGTGGAAATTTTTTTGTACCCTTTTCCTGACTGATACCTTTCAACAATGAGATCCCTTTGATGCTTTGTAAGCTCTCTGTGAACAATAGCTTTTGCTGTAGCAGGCAACTGAGTAAATGTCAGGAAAATCATACTAGGACAGTTGAACTTTATTTGGGGTTAATCAGAGTCTCTTAAATTGATGGCAGGTATGTACCCAAGAAGAATGAATGCTGTAACTAAATCAAAAGGTGCTTCAACAAAGTATTAGTTTAAGGGTGTGCACGCTTATGCAACCAGCTTATTGTATGTTTTTTATTTTTCATATTTCCCCGTAACAGATTTGTTTGTTTTTCAATTGAATTGTACAGGTTATAGGTCATATTAAAGTTGGTATTGAGGCACTTTGTCGTGACTGTTTTTCGATACTTCATATTAAAGGTGGGAAAAGTTTTGAAATGATTTATTGTGGTCTCATTTTTTATATCACAAAAAAATGGCATTTTAACAGGGGTGTGTAAACTTTTTATATTCACTGTATGTGGGGTAATAGAGGTTTACAATCCCATTTTTTCAGATCATACATTATGAACATGATTCCTGGGTGTTAAGGCAGCAGCTTAGGGAATGTAGTGCTTCAGAAATAGTATTCTGAAGTCTATATACTTTCACAATATAGGATATTTATTTTCACATCATCCTTGTCTTTTTATTAGTACTTAGTTGATAATGACACTCAAGTGGAAGAGCTAGGACATAAATGTAAAGATTTCACTGAATAGTACCTGGAGAGTGGAACCATTTTTAGTAGAAAATTACGCTAGAAGTAGAAAAAACATTCAGGTACTGAAAAGACATCTTCATCAATAGAAACTCTCCCTTCTAGAGTGAGGTGGTGCATTAGTTTTTATAGGGATCATTTTCTGTGCATTGATTTTACCATTTTAGAGAGGTGGTATTGGAACAATAAGACGGATTCTAAATCTAAATTATCTAAAGTGTGGTTCACCTTCCAGAGGTTAGCCATCAGAAATAAAACACTCTCAAATTTCAGGAAGAAAGGTGAATATACTCTATGCTCCCAAAATTATGGATTTAATCATTGTGATCTAAACACTAAAACATATGACTGACAGTTAGCTCCCCAGCAACATCTTGCTGGAGTAACTTTTTTATCACATAATCTGAGGTTTAATGTTGAGTAATATTAATGTCATCAGCATACAATATGACATGAAGGGAGGATAAACTAAGGGCAAATGAGTTTATAAACAGGAAGAATAGTAAGGCATTGTAGATAAACTGATGCCTGTTTTGATGACCATGCAACAGCCACTTAACTAGCCATTGAAGATTAGCAGGCATTATCAGGAGATCCAGTTGATGACATCCAGGTCCTGGAGCACAGCAGGAGTAATATCATGGCTATATGGGGCATAGTGAAGTTATGTTATTTTCTTCTCTGTTTACCATTCCCTGGGGTAAAGGTAATGAGACAATAAGAAAGCAAAAATGGCTACTAATAAATCAAAAATAAAGCGCTACAATAACCCAAGATTAAACTGTGATTTTTATGTGATGGTTATGGTAGGGGCACAGCATGATCTCAGTATGTCATCTGAAAGATATGTACACCAGTTAGTGACAGTAGTATGAAGTAAGTCAAATTTATGAATCCAGTTCTCCTCTGATTACATGGACTCATTGTATCTAGACTTTGCAGTAGTCCTTTGAATATCTGTGCCATTTCACTAGATGGGATCCTACATGCAGAAAGTTGAATTGAAAATGGGTATTATGAAGCTTTCTAATGTGTGTGTGTGTGTGTGTGTGTGTGTGTGTGTATATGTATATATATATATATATATATATATATATATATATATATATATGTGTGTGTGTGTGTGTGTGTATATATGTATATATATATATATATATATATATATATATATATATATATATACATACACACACACACACACACACACACACACACACACACACACACACACACACACAAAGACACAGACAGAAAGATAGAGTGAGAGAAATAGATTCATACATATTCCAAGGCCACTGAATCACATAACCATTCACACCTTGCCAATACTCTTCTCTCATGCTGTACCTCCTTTCTCCGGTAGGATCATAACAGTCAGTCCATAAGTAAATTTGTGGATACCCATCCAGTCATCTAGGTTATGTTTAAAGGTAGATAGTGAATCAATTTTTTTAACATGCAGAGGAAGTTTATTTAAGAGGTTTGGGAGGCACTGGGTTCTAAACATGTCTTACCACCATGTTTTATTTATATGATGGTGAAGATTTTGGTCCTTCCTTCTAGTACTAATGGATATAATGGACTTGTGATGATCATGGAAGTCCAGTACAACTGAGTCTATAATAGCACAGTAAGTGAGACCGAAATTTCCCCTCAAAAGTCTACAAGTCACTGAATAATAAAACAGAGCTTCCAGCCTTTCTTGACAGCTCAGGGACTTTTGGCCTGTGATCGTTTTGGTTAGGAACCTTTGGGGTCATTCTAGTTGCTTGATATACTTAGTGAGATACATCCCAAAGGAGACAATTTATTTGATAGCTGAAGAGACGAATCCTGAGTATAAGGAAGTGATTATCTCTTTAGGTCTTGATATTCCTTTCACAATTAGTTGTGCAAAATAAAAAGATTTCCTGACAACCACTGACACATGATGGTCAAAAAATGGGAGATAAGAACTCAAGTTTCTAGGTCCCTGACTTCATTTTGGTTTTGTTTTGTGGTGGTGTGCTTTACATGATGAGGTGAGGAGCTTTCTACTAAAACTGATGGTGCTGCACTTTTTAGCATTTAGCTCAAGTCCATTTTTTGAGTTTACTACAGAGCGTTAATTCTAGAGGGATTTGGTGTTACAGAGTGACGTAACAACAGTTTTCAGATGTCTGCAAACTAAGGTTTTAGCTCTCTGCTTGGATATATGAGAAGTAAATACAAAAAAGGAAAGGCCACAGCAGTGAATGCTAGGTGACACTACCTTTCTGATAAACCACAAAAAAGAAGATAAAATGCCGTGCAAAACCAGTAACACAATCCTTCAGCACTAAGAATGCCACCAAGTAAGCACAAGCAGTCAAATCTTCCCGGAACAGTTTTATTGCAGCAATAAAGGCTCTCCAAAATACATTAAAGATAGCAGCAAACACAATACGTTTTCGTCACTTACTTCATCAGATAAATTCACCAAACCACCAACAGTCTTATATACCCTCAATTAATTCAAACCAACCAATAAAACCATCTCATATATTAAAATACTATGTTCTACAATTTTATCTAAAAAAGATATATATATATATATATATATATATATATATATATATATATATATATACCGTATCATTGTTTAATATATACATCATATAAAACCTATATCAATCTATCTATACTATAAAGATACATAAATTTATAAAACATACTCACATACTGTTATAAATACATAATAAAATAAAATAACATTTCTTTATTACTTTAAAAAAGCTCCCTCTAGTGGCAATTTAAATAATTAATTTAAAAGACTAAATGAACTAATAATAAAATACTATTGTTTGTTGTTTAATATAAATAAAATCATTTACTTGATGTTTTTTGTGTGTTTATATGCTGTTGCTACAACCTAGCTGCCCTTAATTTAAGAAGTGGGGCTAGGGAAACTTCTTCATTTAAACTAGGGAATCTACTGGCCTCTAAATTGTACTCAATCTTGGTTTCCCACATATCACCCCTCACATCTTTAAGAATTTCTTCACGTATAAAAAACTTATAATTCACGCTGTCACATTGTATACTGTGTTTATATAAAGCATTATTAATATTCTGTGTATGTATAGCCTTTCCCTTCAAATACTAGCTGAAAATTGATTTTTCTCAAATACATTTTTAAATCAATTAAGGTCCTACTAATGTCACCTTTTTGGGATGGTACAAAATTCAAGCCTTTAGATAATAACAAAAAATTATTTTTATTTATTTCTATTTCACTAAAGTTAAATATATGGACCCCCTGATATGTGTACTTAAAGCCTTCTTGTGTAATGTTGTTTTCTTCCAACAATATTTCATTTACCATCCCAAAAATGTGACAGTAGGACCTTAATTGATTTAAAAATGTATTTGAGAAAATCAATTTTCAGCTAGTATTTGAAGAGAAAGGCGCAAGAACCAATACAGGTACCAAACTACAAAGGGCAAGTGTCTTTAACCCACCATTACACCCCCAATTAAGAAACCTGGAAATTAATATTGAATAAGAAGTTATGTACTCACCATAACGTTCCATCTGAGTAGGTAGCTTCATTTGTCTGCAACCTGTGGGTCTTGGATCCGATATCGGATCCGAGCTGGCAACTTGTTTCAAGCTAATGGATCTGAGCTCCTAGCTCCTACCCTCGCCCATTATCCCCTGCTAACCCTCCATGACCTCAGATCGAGTTTGCCCCTCAATATATACCCAAAACGGGTATCCAACTAAGATAGAGCCGAAGAAGGCCAGGGGGAAGGAGGGGGGGGATGGTTGCAGACAAATGAAGCTACCTACTCAGATGGAACGTTATGGTGAGTACATAACTTCTTAATCTGAAGTAGGGAGTTCATTTGTCAGCAACCTGTGGGACAGAGTCCCCAGCTACCTGAACCTTGGGTGGCCATCATGGAAGGATATTGTGAAGCACCGCAGAGCCAAAGGATGCTCTCCCTCTAGAAATCACGTCCAGTTTGTAGTGGTTAATAAAGGTATGAGATGAAGCCCAAGTGGCTGCCGAACAAATATCATTCAATGGGACTCTAGACTTGAAGGCCGCAGAAGTAGAGATGGAACGAGTGGAATGTGCGCAAACTCCTTCAGGTGCAGGTCTCCCAGAGGCTTGGTACGCCAATAGGATACATTGAGAAATCCAGCGTGATAGAGATACTTTTGATATTGCTTTCCCCAAACTAAATTTGGCAAAGGAAACGAACAGCTGGTCGGATTGTCTATGACCAGCTGTTCTATGAGTATAAAAGCGTAGCTGCCTATGAACATCTAATGAGTGCAGCTTGTACTCTCCTTTATTCTGATATTTAGGGAAGAAAACCGGAAAATTTATGGATTGATTTATATTGGTTTCTGATGCTATTTTGGGAAGAAAAGAGGGATTGATCCTGAGGTACACTCTGTCCAGGTGAAAGATCAAATAAGGAGGCTTCACAGAAAGAGCTTGAAGCTCCGAAACTCTTTTTGCAGAAGTGATGGCTACAAGGAATGCTGTTTTCCAGGACAAGAATTTGAGATCTACTGAAGCAGTGGGTTCAAAAGGTGGAGCAGTCAAGGCTTGAAGAACTAGTGAAAGATCCCACGGTGGTACGGCTTCTTTTATAGGGGGTCTAAGCAAGAAGGTGCCCTTGAGAAAGGTTTTACACAACTTGGCCGACATCAAAGGCCCTGTATCATGTCCCACATGGTAATGTGAGATGGCTGCCAATTGCACTTTGACGGTTGAACAACTAGCGCCTTCCTGAAAAAGTTCAGTTAGGAAGTCTAATATGGACGGAAGAGGAGCCGTAAAGGGATCTAGATCATGATGCTCCACCCAGATGGAGAAACGTTTCCATTTACTGCGGTACACTTTCCTGGTGGAGGGCTTATGTGCTGCCACAAGGATGGCTTTGACTGGTGAAGAGATACCAGGAGTCCTAACTAGGAGTGGAACTGGAGCAACCAAGCTGTCAGTTTCAGATTGTCCAGGTTTGGGGTCGGTAAGTCCGACGGATGGGAGATTAGATCCGGACTGGGATCGAGAATCCAAGGAGGATTCACTAGGTGAGACCACAGGTAAGGGAACCAAATTTGCCGAGGCCAGAATGGGGCAATGAGGATCATCCTGCTCCCCAACCGCAAAGCTTTCTGTAAGAGTTGCAGCATCAGGGGTAGTGGAGGATAGGCATAAAGTAGACCGGGTGGCCAAGCATGCACCAGAGCGTCTCTTGGAGTTTCCCCTGGAGGGGGAGTCAGAGCGAAGAAATTGCTGCATTTGGTGTTTGAGGGAGACGCAAAAAGATCGCAGCAGGGTTGCCCCCATATTGCGAATATCTGCTTCGCTACTAGTGGATTGAGAGACCACTCGTACGGGGTAAGAAGGGTGCGACTGAGTTTGTCCACTAGGTTGTTGGTCCATCCCGGAATGTGCATTGCAATCAGAAAGCGGTTGGTGGAGATCGCCCATTCCCACACTCTCATGGCTTCGCGGCATAGAGGGTAAGATCTGGTTCCCCCCTGTTTGTTGATGTACCAGACAACCGACATGTTGTCCGACTGAATTGCAATCGTTCCTATGGGGAGGAGATTCTGAAGTGCTTGCAACGCGTACAGCACCGCTCTCATCTCCAGAACGTTGATATGCAGGGAGGTCTCTGTGTTGTTCCACGTGCCTTGGACCATCCTGCCTGAATAATGCCCCCGAGGTGGGAGGCGTCTGTGGTCACCGTGGTGAGAGGGGGAGAGGTGCAGAAGGGACAGCCCGTATGGAGGTCCGAAGCTTGGAGCCACCATAATAGAGCCCTCCTGCAAGCCTTGCTGATAGCAATGGGGTGGTGAAGAGGAAGGGACAGAAAGGACCATTGCACTAGAAGAGTCCATTGCAGTACCCGCATGTTCAAACGGGCGCATGGAAGGAGCGTAATTGCTGCCGCCATGGAACCTAGTGCCCTCAGGACCAATTCCGCTGGTGGGGTCTCTGATTGGAGGATAGCCTGCACATGGAGTTGCAAATTCCGAATTCTCTCGGACGTTAGAAAGGCTCGTAGCTCTCTGGTGTCTATTCTGGCTTCTATGAATTCTATGACTTGTGTCGGGGCAGAAAGGATTTGTCGGCATTGATGGTGATGCCTAACTGTGGGGCTAGGCGGAGAAAGAAATCTCTGGCTGAGCAAAGTAGATGCCTTGTTGGGGTGGTCAGGAGCCAGTCGTCCAGGTACGGAAAGACCTGTATTCCCTGGAGTCTCAGGTGGGCCGCAATCACTGCTAATACCTTAGTGAACACCCTGGGGTCTGTGGTGAGACCAAAGGGAAGGACCCTGAACTGGTAGTGACTGGCTCCCAGCCGGAAGCGGAGGAACCTCCTGGATTGTCTGTGCATTAGAATGTGGTAGTATGCATCCTTGAGGTCTATAGAGCACATCCAATTGTTCTCCCTTAGAAGGGGGAGAATAGATTGAAGAGTGACCATTCGGAATTTTTCCTTGGTTACTGACAGGTTCAAGCAGGAAAGATCTAGAATCGGTCTCAAGTCCCCCGTCTTTTTTGGCACCAAAAAGAACCTGGAGTAGAACCCTAATCCGAGCTGGTCTTGGGGGACAGGCTGGATGGCTCTTTTTCTTAGCAGCTGCTGAATTTCTGCGGCTGCAGCCTCCCTCTGATCGGGTGGTACATCGGGGATGTTCTTGAATTTGGGGACATGGAGTAATGGTATTTTGTACCCTCTTGGATATAATGCGAAGCACCCAGCGGTCTGTCGTGATGGAATCCCATGCCGCTAGGTGCTCCGAGAAGCGCCCCCCGACTGCCTCCAGAGTGGAGCAGCTGGACAACCCTTCAGGGCTGCTGCGTGGGCCATTCAGAGAAAGGTTCTCTGGACCCAAAGTTTCTCGGAGCCCCTCTGCCCCTGGGGCGGCGTCCTCCCTGTCCTCCTCTGCCACGGAAGGACTGGTTGTCTGGAGCGGTTTGGGAATGTTGCGATTTCCGGAACCACATCTTCTTCTGACCATTTTGGTTCTTCGAAAAGGACCACTGGGGAGCAGAGAAGCAGACTCTGACGGCAGACAACGTCTTCCCGTCTTTCTCGATCTGGACAAGTGTCTCGCGAACCGTTTTGCCAAACAGGGCTGAACCATCAAAAGGGGCATTCGCAAAGGACGCTTTAAAAGGCTCCGCAAAGTCACAATGATGGAGCCAGGCCTGACGTCTCATGACTAGGCCTGCTCCACTAGCCCTAGCGGCTCCCTTGGTGGCGTGGGACAATAGCCGCATAGAGGTATTTGAAATTGATCTCAGAGTGGCCATTTGGGTGGAGTACAATTGCTTGTCCTCCGCCGACATGGACTCAGGAGGGGAGGCAGCGTATTCTTTGATAAGATCCCGCTGCATCCTCATGACATGTGCCATATAGTTCAGAGACCTTACCGTGAAGGTCGCTGAACTAAAAACTCGCTTCCCTAAGTGGTCCATCGAGCGGGACTCCTTGCTCGGTGGATGGACTGAGGGGCTCTCCTGAGCTAGTTCCCTCTTCGTTGCTGCCGCCATCAACATGGCATCTACGAGGGGGGGGCCCTTGCTCCAGTGCGATTGGTCTGAGGGGGGGCTTAGTATTCTGTCCAGGCATTTTGGTACTGGCTCCACGGTGTCCGGATTCTTCCATGCCCTGGTAGTAATGAGGTCCACCAAGGGGTCGGCCGGAGGGGACACCCAAGAGGTAGACGGGCCTGCTTCGAATGCCTCCAGAAACACGGACTCGTCGGAGGAAGACTTGGGGGCAGACCACCCACCTCTGATCCTCAGCATCTCCATGATGTCTTCAAAGGAGACATCCTCAGGGGGTGATCTTGGGGAGCCTTCCCCTTCCTCCAAGTCCGTGTCCTCAGTTAAGGACTCAGGGGAGTCCACGTGCCTCCTCTTGCACTTATGCTTGCAGGGCACTTCCTCGGGGGGGGCTGTCCGAGGAGGCCTCGCCAGCAACATCCTGTTCCAATGGAACCATCTGGGACATTGAAGCAGGCTGTCCCTTTGGCTGGGTGATGGAAGCCTGGCCCAGCAGAGAGGGAGTGCAGGGAGGAGCCGAGACAAGGACTGGGAGTCCGGATGCTCTCAACAGAGCCCTCTCCACAACATCGAACGCCGAGGGGGAACCACTCTCTCTGGGCTCTGAGAGTCGGCTCCCACTCGGATCCGATGAAGGGATCGGAACCGGTGCCGAGACCATCGGATCCGAAGGACCAGTGTGCTCCGACCTGGATGGAGCCGAAGGCACACTGAATCCCTCGGATCCGAAGCTCGGGCCATGGCTCCGAGAGGTCAGATCCGACAGGCTCGAGGGCAGGGTCGGATCCGAAGTACCAAGTACTGTCGGCGCTGACCCACCCCCTGCTCCAATGCTGCTCGGCTCCGAACGCTCCGAACCCGGATAACGGGTCAGAGAAGGAGCAATAGGATGGAAAAAAGGTGTCGAGCTCCCCCCCGAAGGGGGGCAGGCAAGAGCACTCCCATCTGCAGCTGGGCCTGGATGAACCTTCGCATCATCCGGTCCAAGTCTGCATCGGACATACTGAAGGTTGATCTCGAAGAAGTCACCGAGGCTGGCCTGGAATGCCACCTCGATGACCTCGATGGAGATCGGGCCTCCTCCTCCTCGGGCCCTGGGGAGAAACAAGGGGATCGGAGCTGAGGAGGAGGAGACCTAGAAGCAGTGGAGGGAGAAGCCCGCTTAGCTGGTGGTGCCGAAACGGAGGTCTCGGCCTGCTGCTTGTGGTGCTTCTCCCTCCGTTTCTCCCTCCTGGCCTCCCTGTCCTCCAGCACTTTAGCAGGAGTTTGAGTCCCGGCCGGAGGAAGGGGGGCAGGAATGGCAGCAACCACAGCCTGTGGTGGAGCCACGGGAGCAGCGGAGGCCGGAGCTGAGTCCGGGGGGTAAAAGTTCCGCCAAGACCAGCTTCGACCACTGCTCTTTCAGTGCCCTGGGGTTGAATGCTGCACAAATGGTACAGCCTGAGGTGTGGTGTTCAACCCCAAGGCACCGAATGCACCGAGTGTGGCCATCAGCCCGGGAGAGCTTATGGCCACACTCGGTACATTTAGAAAAAATGGCTTTTGGGGCCTCAGCCATACTTAAAGAAAAAGTAATGTTACACACACACACAGGCCCCAAAACACACACACAACACACACTCTCTAACGACCAGCGAAGGGAGGGAAAAAAAAAGCTACTTAAAAGAAAATATTTTTACTCTACAGGGAACCTAACACTTACACACTTTATATTTTTGTGAAAAAAGAAGAAAGTTGACAGAAAATTTAAACTAAACTGCCAATTACTAGACAAGCTCACAGGAATCCAGCTATCCACAAGCGCGGCAAACTAGATCTGAGGTCATGGAGGGTTAGCAGGGGATTATGGGTGAGGGGAGGAGCTAGGAGCTCGGCTCCATTAGCTTGAAACAAGTTGCCAGCTCAGATCCGATATCGGATCCAAGACCCACAGGTTGCTGACAAATGAATTCCCTACTTCAGATCATGAGTTAAGGAACTATTTGAATAAGCACAGATTTCCTCCAAATTTAACACATACTGAGAAAGAATGGTTACAGGAGTTAAAAGAAAACAAACAAGTGAGAGTTATGAGGCCAGACAAGGGAGGGGGACAGTTATCAAGAATAGTATTATGTATGAAACTAAGATGTTAGAAAATTTGCATGATGATACGAAATACAGAGAGGTATCTAACAACCATATTAATATAGCATATAAAAATATATATATATGACAGTAAATGATTTATTGCTTGAGGGTTTTATCGATAAAAAATTATTTGAATTTTTATATAATCCTCAGCCAAGGGTTCTATCAATTTTTGGAATACCGAAAATTCATAAGCATATTCATGATCCACCCCTCAGACCTATAGTAGCAGCTGAAGGTTCAGCTACTACTTTTCTAGCAAAATATTTAGATACAAAATTGAAAGACCTGGTTATGGAAAAAAAAGTTATTTTGAAGGATTCTTGGGATTTTCTTAGAAATATTACCCAAGAAATATATACTGAAGATGTAATGTTTGTTACTATTGATATAGTAGATTTGTTTGGATCTATTCTTCACAATATAGGAACAGAATGGATGGAGGAATATTTGAGAGAAGTAGCGTGCTTGAGTAATGATGAAACACACATTTGTTCTACACTTAAGGAATTAGTACTAGAGAACAATTTTATTTTTTTTTCAAGGAGAATTTTATCAACAGGTTAGTGGTGTGGCCATGGGTGCTAGATGCACCCCTATGTATGCAAATTTGGTGCTACTTATGTGGGAAAAGAAATATATTGAAATAGTAAATATAGAGATTGTTGGATGTTGTACAAACGCTTTTTAGATAACATTGTTATTTTTTGGAAAGGAACATTCCAGCTATTTTTGGAATTTTACCAATATATAACCGAGTCCACTGAATTTTTGAGATTTACATACAACATAGGACATAGAGAAATAGATTATTTAGACGTCACCATTTATAAGAAAGAGAACAAATACAACTCAAAAGTGTTTATAAAGCAAACTTTCTCTAATTCCATTCTACACTTTAATAGTGCTCACCCCTATCATCAGAAAAAAGGTATAATCAAAGGCCAGTTTGTAAGAATAAGCAGGATGACCTCAAACGAAGAAGAATTTATGAAGGAATGTAATAACTTAAGCAATATGTTTACTGAGAGAGGTTATCCGGACCCTTTGATTATTCAAATTAAAAATGAAGTTATACAAAAAAGAAATAATAGATTTGCACCTATTTTAGGTGTTAAAGAATTAAATGTGGGGGACACACATAATGATAAAAAAGAAAGTGAAGATACATTTAGTTCAGCATTTACTACTGATTATAGTGGTGATTCCAAAATTATTTGCCAAGTCATTGAACAGGAATGGAACAAGTTTAGCAAACTGACAGAGTTAAAGTTGGATTTTGATACACCTTTTAAATGTGTCTACAGGAAGGGTTTAATATCAAGGCCATCTTGGAAAGTCAACATAAAAATAAAAGAACTACGAAAAAATGTAGATTGGGGACTTTTAAATTTGGTAGATGCACTCAGTATCCCTATATATACAATAAAGAGTATATTAGTTTAACTTCCAGGAACAAGGTGATTACAGCGAAACATTACAGTAATTGTGAAAGTAAGGGTGTAATATACTTAGCTCTGTGTACGTGTCAAGCATTTTACATATGTAAAACAGAGAGAAAAATAAAAAGGAGAATATACGAGCATTTAAATGCTATACGTACACAGAATATTAATAATGATTTATATAAACACGGTATACAATGTGACAGCGTGAATTATAAGTTTTTTATACTTGAAGAAATTCCTAAAGATGTGAGGGGTGGTATGTCGGAAACCAAGATCGAGTACAGGGAACTAGACTGACAAATTTATTTAGAGGCCAGTAGATTCCCTGGTTTAAATGAAACAGTTTCCCTAGCCCCAGTTCTTAAATTAAGGGCAGCTAGGTTGTAGCAACAGCATATAAACACACAAAAAAAACATCAAGTACATGATTTTATTTATATTAAACAACAAACAATAGTATTTTATTATTAGTTCATTTAGTCTTTTAAATTAATTATTTACATTACCACTAGGAGATATTTTAAAGTAATATAGAAATGTTCGCGGTGGTGGTGCTGCAGTAGCGTTGTCGCCTCACAGTAAGACGCTGTCCGGTTCGATACTCAGCTAGAGCGTCTTCTGCGTGGAGACATGCGTGAATGGGCGTACCTTCGTTGAAGGTTGTGCGTCAGGGCTGGTAACCCGACACTTAAAAATCAACTACCAATAATTAGCGGACCGGAGTTCCGCTGAGGCGACCCCTAACCGGGAAAAGCCGAAAGACACAAACAAACATAGAAATGTTATTTTATTTTATTAATGTATTTATAACAGTATATGAGTATGTTTTATAAATGTATTTATCTTTATAGTATGGATAGATTGATATAGGTTTTATATGATGTATATATTAAACAATGATATGGTCTATATATATATATTTTTAGATAAAATTGTAGAACATAGTATTTTAATATATGAGATGGTTTTATTGGTTGGTTTGAATTAATTGAGGGTATATAAGACTGTTGGTGTTTTGGTGAATTTATCTGATGAAGTAAGTGACGAAACCGTATTGTGGATGCTGCTATCGTTAATGTATTTTGGACAGCCTTTATTGCTGCAATAAAACTGTTTCGGGAAGATTTGCCTGCTTGTGCTTACTTGGTGACATTCTTAGTGCTGAAGGATTGTGCTACCTTTCTGATAAGGAATAGAGAACCTGAACTGTGTGGGGTCTGTCTTTCAGTTTATTATCCATCTTAAAACATATGGGTATATTCTTAAAGCATTTAGCTTCTGTATGATCCCAGCATGGGGAATGGTGTCAAAGGCCTTACCAAGGTCAAGACATGTAGTGTGCTCTGTGTGACCACTTTCTACAGCCTCTGCAACCCTTTCAAAGATTACCAGATTCAATTGACAGGATCTGTCCTTCACAAAGTCAAACTGTTGGGGCCAAGTCTAATAAGACTCTGTTACTGATCAGAAAGAGACATTGAACACATACACTGGCTGACAGGCCAACATCAACTTTTCCTTCTCCCCAAAATCCTCCTCCCCCAGAAGGAGATAGATACCAAACACCCACAGACCCATCTCCCAAGTCTCTAATGCCCCTCAAGGCAAAACACTCAATCCATGGATCCTGATGGTGTCCCCGCTGTGTGTGTGCTACATGCACTCAACGAGGAACTAAACCCTCAGTTAGGACAGCTCAGCTCAGAGCCCTCACCTCGGGACACATTGCCAGGAGAGGCATTAAGCGTGTAGTCAGCCTTCACAAAGGCGGGAGTGCCTCCCCGACCCTGATATGCTCAGAATCCAAACACCGGAATTTTTTTTACACCAATGCCATTTTTGGAAAATGGCACCATACGCCCTACCTCGACAAGGGCGTTGCCGAGGACACAATACCCCACTCGTGGTTGAAAAAGACATCTAATCAAATACCAGCCAAACACATACAGACTAAATCCAAAGATGCTGAGTACATTGACCAGGGTCAGAGCTCCACAGGCCACAGTTGACTCTAAGCCTGTCTCAAGTAATTGTGTGTCTCACAGTGTCACCTGTGGTGGTGTCTCTTGTTTGGCATCTACTTTTTGAAAAGCAAACAACGGGAGGGGAGCGAGTACTTTGGTGAAGGAAGCAGATGACTGCAGACAGCTGCAGTGGTCGTGAACAAATGACACAGGGTATCCCAGAAGAAGGGTCTCAATACACACGGATAACTGGTGCCAGAGCCACGGCCTAAAGTTAAATGCCAAAAATGCATGACCTTAAGCATGGGGGAAAACGCCCATACCTAGCTACCATACCATATAGGTGCACTGAGAGAGAAGTAGGGAGACCACTGGGGGGGGAGGGGACCAGCTTGGAGTCACCCAGGTTACCAGGTGTCAAATAGTTAGGATAGTTAGAAACATTGCCCACAGACCTTAGAATGAATTGATTCACATCTAGATCAAGAGGGTGAGAATCATACATATCCTCTCAATCAGACCAACAATGCCCCATATACCCCATATCCATCCCCAATGCCCCGACACTGGAGAGCACACAAGCAGGGCTCAAAAGGTCCAAAAACCAAGAGGAAAGAGGATCTTAAAATCTGAAAAATGCTGCCAGACCGAAGAAATTCAAAAAGAACATATTGCTCAGCTTACGAACGGACTCCACCTGTACATGACATACAAGGCATTATCCCTGACTTGATGTACATACTTCACCTCAAAAATTCACCAATATCAGAGCCACAAGGCGGGAAGGGAAGAACCTGTCAAACCACGACATTAATAGAGCGTAATGGAGGGTTATGATTCATTACCCAAAGACTCCCTATGCTGTGGAACAAAAAACCGGGTATATGTGAGGCAAAGCACGCTGGCTTTGCGTTTTAAGAGAATAATCTGGATCAATGGATGGGGATGGCCGAAGTATTACCCAGGGATTACCTAGTGTGTCACAGGTTCGAGGAGAAAAAAAAATAAAAATAATGGGCATAGTTCCCCAAAAGGTGTGGTGTGTAAACTAACTGCTAGGCTAGGCTTGTATGCCCCCGGCAGCAGATAGCCTAGTATGATGTATAGTGTATGATGTCAATGGCTTTGCAGACAAGGCTTTAAGGTTGAAGAGTCTGCACTTTATCAAGTACGGCCACCCTTTTAGAGGAGATTCACCATTGCAAAGCATCACTCATCAAAGAAAAAAACAGTAGCTAAGCTTAAATTAAACAGTTTAAGAAGTATGTCTGTGAGAGCATGTTTAACACTATTAAGAAGTGTTGGTGGTGAAACTGACACTAAATTTGTTTGCAAGAATACCAGCAAAGTCCATTAGGTCAGAATAGGAGACATTATTCACGTTTTTTAGCTTAGCTAAAGAAGGATTTATAATTATCTTTGGCTTCGAAGACAAGCCTAAGTTCATGGGCTCTTAAGGTGGACCTGATAGTTTCCAATTTTTTTTGTAATGCTTTTAAAATTATCCTTTAGAAGAATGGTTGTGGATCTACTAAGTAATTTAAGGAGTTTCCTTCTTTTGTTGTATAATTTATTTATGACAGTAGACCACTACAGTAGTTTGTTTTTGTCACTTGTTTTGCTGTCATGTGTAAAACTAAGCTAGTAAACCAAGTAGCCAATGAAATGAAAGTTTTCGGAAAACATGTATATGTATGTGTGTGTGCGTGTGGTGTGTGTGTGTGTGTGTGTGTGTGTGTGTGTGTGTGTGTGTGTGTGTGTGTGTGTGTGTGTGTGTGTGTGTGTGTGTGTGTGTGTGTGTGTGTGTGTGTGTGTGTGTGTGTGTGTGTGTGTGTGTGTGTGTGTGTGTGTGTGTGTGTAACTGTGATTGTACATGGAAGACTGCTGAGTATCCATGAAGCATACAGCCTTTCAGTCAATTGAGGAGAAGTTACCATCAGGTAACCATATTCTGAGTATGTTGCTATTTCGTACCATATTAAAGCTGCATCATTACCTTAATAATAAAAAGACAAAATACAATATATGTTTACTATGAATAACCACATCTCATTTAGTTAAAACAAGATTATATGGCACCAAAACATCTAAAACTTTAGGAGTCACAAATCAAACAAAACAACCACAATCCCAAGGTTAAAAAACAGAATATATATATATATATATATATATATATATATATATATATATATATATACACACATATATATATATATATATATATATATATATATATATGTATATATTTATATGTGTATATATATATATATATATATATATATATATATATATATATATATATTTTTTGCAGGGTCCAACCTGCACCCTCATGCAAGGCAAACCCCCTCCCCAGAATCAGGAATTATATATTGACTAACATCAATCACATACAAACTTGGAGAAGTGGGAGAAAGTGATAAAAATGCCAATACCCACATTCTCACTATTCACGATGTTCTAAACATTGATCAAGTAGATAGTGACAGACAGTAGGTTTCTTGTACAAAGCATAAAAAATTTTTATTTTATGCATGTTTGTATATGTATATGTATGTGTATATGTATAGACAGAGAAACAGATATTGATAAATGCATATGCAAACACAAACATACATATACACTTGCATGACTAAAATTATGTTGTATGCAAGACATGTAAGAAATCTGTAATTGGCATTGTGCAGTGAGTAGCAGGGTAGTTCCAATTCATAATTCCATATTGTGCTACAGTGTTCAGTGTAGTGAGCCCAAAAGAACTACAAAAAATATATACAAATGGCTGCATAATGATAAGAAAATGAAATGGAGTAATAAAATGATAATATGTGCAATGTGAACATAGTTGTGATTCATAGTCATATAGAGAGGAAAATTGTGCAGCTCTCTGCACTTCTATAAAAGAGAAAATCATGCAGAAAATGTCATTGTTGCATTTAGCTAAAACACTTAGAGCCATAGCTGCCATGACTGTTGGTTTCTACCATTATGCTCCTGGCCATTCAGTGCCAATGTAAATAGTACAGCTAGTGGTTGACATATCACAGTTTCACAGACCAAAAGGCCACTGATTGCATTAGAGTTTATCAGGACATTGTATGGTTTTTGCTTGTCATGTGTTACCTACATACCTAATTGGTAGTAAAGTATGGCCTCCTTATACCCATGGAGGCCACTGTATATATAATTCTTTCCACAGTGACTACAGGGACATTTCAGAGATCAAATGGGAACACAGTGGACATATCACAGTCCCTTACCACTAAAATATTCTGCTATATGCAAAAATAATGCTCATATATGTGAACAAGCATGTGTGGTTCACTAACACACCACAGATGAGAGGCAAAATTATATGTGTCTTCTATGACATGGCTCTCCTTCCTACAGTATAGGGTGCCACAGACTGCACACTCATGTAGCAATAAAGGCCCTACTTGATCACAGTAAAAAGGTATGTGAAGAGGAAGATTTCCCATTCTGTGATCTGCCAGGTAGAGTGAGTGAGTGAGTGTGTGTGTGTGTGTGTGTGTGTGTGTGTGTGTGTGTGTGTGTGTGTGTGTGTGTGTGTGTCAGATATATGTGAGATCATAATCAATGTATAGTATACCCAGGCACTTCACAAGAATCAACTATCTAGCACACCTCAGCCATATAAAAACTTTCTGCATATTACAGTTTCACAGGGTCATCAAGTTAGTAAGTGCATGTACTGTTGCTTATGTGATACTTTCCAGCTATATATCCATTATGTCCACATGTAGTAACCCCCTCATACATGTTCATACTGTGTTTCAGGTGATGCCTGATACACACTGGAGCCGCAGTTTATGGCATCCATATGGAATCCACAAGCTATGGCTGCACAGCAGTATAACACCATGCTTACACAAACCCACAATATCACACAGCATGTGTTCAAACTACTCAAAGCCCACTTCCACTACCTCAACATGGGTGGTAAGAACTCCAGTATGATCCAACCACAGCCTGCAGGATATTCTTAGCATGTTGCTCCATAATGTGGTGTTGAGGACAAAGGCAACCCAGCCTTATATAATAGTACAGTCAGACCACACACACACACACACACACACACACACACACACACACACACACACACACACACACACACACACAGCAGGCAAGGAAGACACATCAACATCGTAGTTTTATGACAGTACAGTAGAACAGCAACAACTAGCAGCTGCACTACCACACTCCTCGCAGTAACTTTCAAATTACACAGCAACACAGGAAGAGCACAAACATGATGCATGCAGTGTAAATATCAGGCTATGCTGGTCAGTCAGTGGTCAAGCCATACTGTGCATCTTACACTTCCACATGTATGACACAGGAGGGAGTGTAGAGGGGGTCACAATCGTCATTGTATATAAAGGTTACTAATGACACAATGGCACAGGTCTGTCTACACACACTGGGATGGGAAGCATATCAAAGAAATCTGAGATAACAGTCTCAAGCGAATGGGTATTCTGTGTCATATACTATGCTCTTCTGTGATGGGGTGGGGATCACACTATCTGACCATGACCTGATACATGGATAGGCAACCTAAGGTTCATAGGTTCATAGGTTGGTACTAGGCTATCAGCCCTAGGACCTATACAAGCCTAGCCATAATAATTCCCTGGCTATTTCTTCCCACACTATTTACTTCCCTGGACCCCTGTCTAGCAAGGAGACTGACGTGGCATTGAGCTTGAACCCATGACTCTGGCACCAAGCATCTGTTTCTGTAAGCCCCTTTTGTAGAGTATCCACATAATTTTGGTGATTCAATAATGGCTCCCAGTTTGCAGTCATCTGCGAACTTTGTTAGCCAGAGTCCCTTAGTGTTGGCCTATACTTCAGAGAAGTAGATGCCAAACAAGAGCGGTCCTAGGACTGAACTCTGAGGTACTCCACTTGTCACTTGTCTGGAGCTGGATTTGGAGTCGGCTACTTTTACAGTGTGGGTTCTATCAGTAAGCCAGTTAGCAACCCATTGGGTGACGTAGGGATTAATGCCCAGCTTAGTAAGTTTATCTGTGATTCCAGAGTGGGGGATGGTGTCAAAGGCCTTGGCAAGGTCTAGATAGGCTGTGTGGGCCACCTTACCCTTGTCCATGGCTCTGAAGACTGATTCAAAGAGGTCAATCAGGTTCAGGAGACAAGGTGAAAGGCATTCTATGTCATACACAGATTCCTTCTGCAATATGCTCTTGGGGTGCCACCATGTGTTTGTGATGTGTGGCCACTCTGTTGGCTTGTGATCCCCCCAAAAGAAATGCTGAGCAACTGCGGGACTGTGATCTTGAGGATGTCCACATATGAGGTAACACACACTGGAAGGTGAGAGGTGTGGTCTCCTATGCCAAGGTGATGAAGTGTAGTACATCTCCAGATGCAGGTGAGGTTAGTGTACCCTGCTAAAGGCCCTCTACATGTTATCCCTTGGAAAATGCTCTCTCCAGACCTTAGGAAACACTTTTGTGAGTATAACAATGGTGGCACTGGCAATGTTTCTTATGAAGGTGAACAGAAAAGTTTTGTACACCAGCAGAGACTGCAGGAAATTAATCATTATGGTATCTCTGTCTTTCAAATACTCATGGATGCCACATAACACAACAATGAAGACCATGCTGGACTGGGTTGCAGTGGATTGTGCCTGGATACTTCTGCAGTAAATTTTCTGACTGATCCCGAGTGGCAACCCTTGACACATGATGGTACCTCCGCTAGTCTGCAAAATGGTGTCTGCACCCATTTCAGACACAGTGAGCAAATCTGCTGCCACAGTTGCAGAGGGGTATCATTGGTTATAGCAATCATGGGGATCTTTCCTCACTTGGGATGATAAACAGTCATGCTGTACAGCCACAAGTTGTTGCATGGGTTAGGTCACTCATTTGTTGCAGACAGACAATACCATTCTGTTATCTGACTGTGACTGAAATATCTGTGTATCTTCATCATCAGCACCAACATTCATGCCAATATCAGCTTGCTGTTGTAGTACCCAGCTTCTGCAGGTGTCATTGTATCAGTGTTCTGTCTTGTGAATTCACAATGAAAAACATCATGATGGGCATCGTTACCTGTATCATAACCATATCCTTGTAGCATGCATGATAAGATTGCCCATGTATATCTACCATGCAAATCCAGCTTACATCTGCAACCATTCTGACAAGGATTGATGCCCCCTCAAACAAAGTATACATAACAGTTGCTGTGGGTAGCCTACAGTATCTATGTGCAGTTGAACTGTACAGAAATCTGGTGTAAGAGATACTAACCTGGTGCATAATCCATAAAGACACAGGGAAAGTAGGCCCATCTTGGTGTCATTGTAGATTCCTCCAGAGTTAAGCCAAAAACCAGATTCCTCATGCAGGAACATCAACAAATCATCTAGTATTGTTATTGTTATTCTCTTTTTCTTAGTTAGATCACCCCTGTGGTCAATCGCTCTGACAGTATGGAATGTGCTTTAGCCTTGGCATAGCATAGCATAGCATGTCAGTAACATGCTTACAATACTGCTGTAATATGCAATTACACCCCCATGGCATTTACATCATGCACCACTGTCTGCCACATTTGGTCAGATAAAGGCTGACCAGCACCCTCTCTACAGTTGCCATTCTTGTAGTAGGACATAGTTTGTCTCAGAGCTAAAATTGTGCAGCCTCTGCTATCCACCTTATTCTCCAGACATGCAGACACCTGTGAACATATGATACAGAACTAAATCTGTTTATTTTTGGAAATGGTAGAATAACAGCTACTGACAATGGAGTATTATACAGAGATCATAAAATAATCAAAGGAACAGCTCTGGGAGTATGCCATATGCCACTTGTAGGAACAGATATGGAAGCACATACATAAAGTGTATATGACAATAGGTATGTATAGGGTATGGCAGACATCATTGTTGTTAAGAGATGGAGTCACCTTAGCAACTACTAGTGATATGGCCCTACTGCATACAGTGGGGGCAATATGTGTGTAGACATATGACTAATGTACTCATCACTCTATGCAAAGACATACATTGTACAGGCCGTCACAGTTGTGTAATAATAATGGGTGGTTAAAGGGGCATGTTGTCCTGATATTGTGAGCTTCCTTGCAGATGGTACCATTTGCATACATAAGACATGCATCTTGCTACATATATTCTCATTGCTAGCACTTTGTAATACCAGTGGAAGGATGCGCATCCTTAAGAAATTAGAGAAAGCATAACTTACCACACACCTTCATAGTACTCTGTCGTTCCTCAGATGGTCTGCAGAGCCAAATAATGCTGCTGCTCCCCTAGTAATGCTGTCTAGATATGCAGCGTAACTTCCCAGATCAGTATAAAAAGTTGTGAAATGCAATAAATTTGACAAACAGCTGTTTTCAATAGAAAAATAACAATAAAAGGCAATAAAACATACTTTCTTGGTGTTGTAGAGACCAAGACAATTATCAAATCATTTAACCAGATCAGGTTTTAGTAACTACATAGTGGCATAACTCAGGATCACTCCTGCTACAGCAATGTTGTGCAAGACAGAGCCAAAAGCAGACCAAAAAACAGCACGTGAGCACTTAGAATTTGCCTTATAAGAGAACCAAAAGTGATCAGACAATCAGAAATGGAAGCAAGTAACCTTCTCTCACAAGGTAACTGCTAAACAGTTGCCAAGATGTTTCCTGATACCTGGCTAATAATATGTCCGCAGTAGACAACATGCAGGAACATGCAATTCATAGAGCAAACAGTTATTTTCAATACCAAAGCAACAATAAAATACAATAAATAGTCCTTCATTGGTGCTGTTGGGACAAAGGAAATCTTCAAATCCAGTGTTGTTTGCCCAACTGGGTTATTCTAACTATGCAGCAGTGCAGTGATGAGCTCTGCAGCCAAAAGGACAGTAATGTAATGCAGGGCAGAGGAATAAAGACCAAGCCAGAAAACAAGTGACCAATCAGAATTCAACTTATAAGTGAGCCAACAATGATCAGACACACAACAATGGCAGCAATTAACCTTCTCTCACAAGATAACTACAACATTTGTTTCTAAGATAGCCTCTAATTCTTGGTTAATAAGCTGTCTCAGATCAGTACAAAAATGCAGTAAAATGCAATAAATGTGATCAACAGTTGTTTTCAACAGCAATATGCACAAATAAAAGTACTTCTCTGGAGTTGTAGAGAATGATAGACATTGTCAAATCTGGTGTAGGCTTTCCAAATCAGGTTATGGTAACTACACTGATCCAGCTCAAAGCATTCCAGTTAAGAGAAGTCAGTTTCAGCTAAAAGATAGGTTTTAATCAGATTGCTCTGTTCTCTAGCTTCACCTTCTTCATGCCTTGTATCCATTATGTTCTGTGTTCTTAGTTGCATACATGCTCTGCACCTTCATCCTCTTCACAGGTCCCTAAGCCACATCACAAACCAGGGGTGTAGTTAGTTTTTTAAATTTGTACTCACCGCTCCCAGACTGCTGCCCCCACCACCAAAGCACACCCACATTAATATGCTGCTCTTCATCCACCCCTTTACAAACTTCTGTCTACACCACACCCCATTACAGTGCTTGCTCTTTCACACCTCATCTTTGGCAAAAATATGCCAGGATGCAAATCATTATGTGACAAAACATCAAAAACAAAAGAATGTACATTATAATTCAAATGTGCATCTGCCTTTGGTGGAAAAGCATATAAATCTGCTTTTCATTTACATTATTGCAGACTTTATTCAAGTGAAGCAGTACCCAGATGTCTAATCATGAGCACCGTTTTTTAATACATTTAAGACATTTAACAAAGCGCTCATGACTGACTTTTAATAGCAATGGTGCAGTGTGGCAATCCACACTGCTGCACTACAACAAGTCTCTGTACAGACTTAAGCAAGTCAGTCATAGAGACTCCTCTCACTCCATACTCGTACACCACAAAACTATATCAGGCAAAGATAAACACCAGTCCATTATCCAAGTAATACAAATGGCAGTAAACACCACAGAGCTGCACCAGACAACATGCTTCAGATGTCAACACTAGATTCCAGAAAGCACAAAAATGTTTTATTTTTATGTATAATCATCATGTCACCCAGTCAACTCAACATCACTGTATACTGCTTACCCAAACTGTTAGATAAACTTTGTTAACCATATTTATCAGTGACAGGAAAGTACACTCAATTCTCAATGTGTCATAATATTGAATACGGGTTTATGATAAATATGCAGACAACGTTGCCCAGACAATTCCTTAGCACACATTTTACTACTTAGCAACACATTCTCTAAAGCACCTGCGCTCACTGCATTACTTAGAACTGCATTTCCAATAATTTCCTAGGAAAATGCAGTCACACAGAAAAAAGTCCATTCCAACTAACAATAGAAAACTAAGCCCATCAATCCTGGCTGTGATAACAGGATACATAGTAGTAAGTAAGCATACTGACTCCTCTGTAGATCATGCGTGAAGCTAGTTCATAACCCCTTATGTTACAGCCTCCTTTTCAAGCTAAGTATATTATATAGGGTGCTGTTGAAAATGTAAGAACCATAACTTCAATCCTTGGAACTGCAGAATCCTTCTGTTTGATAGGTGAAAATGAATAGAATGAAGAGGATACATAACTAAGTTCAGGTTTAAATATCACACTGTATTCCTCTTTCTCCAAGGTGAACTAGTCTCACAGTTGGCATACATGAGTAGAAGGGATGTGGGGGTACAACCCCATATAAGTGAGTGCAACAGGGGCAAAGACCCCCTTGAAAGCAATGCTTGAAAGGTGTACTGAATTTTACATATCACTGTTTTCTGATTCAAATGCAGTTTATTTTTCAAAGTGCTGGAACACACACATTAGTAGGCCTTGGACTTCTGACAGGGAGCCACCTATGCACACACATACATGGCAGCCTGCATTGAATTACAAATCAGTCATTTCAAATTAACCTTAATGCACTGAGCCAAACACAAAATCCTGCCTCACAAGAGTTAAGCATTGCCTAAAATCAAATGGCACTACCAGTGTGCCACTCATACTTAACCACTCCAAACTATTTTAACTAACTACACAGTTACTACTCAAATCCTTAAGTCTGCTAACTTCTTCCATAGCCCTCATCCACAGAGAGTATCCATATTCTCTGTAATATCATACTTTCTGTTCATCTCCTCAACCTACTGCTTTCCCTTCACAATCTCCTTAAACCTTTCCCAAATATATCTATAAACACATACTTACAAATGAGCAACTGTATTTCATACACTTTGTCTGCAAGTGTAATCTCTTTCAGTTAGCTAAAGAACTGTAACTGAAACTGTAATTTAATTAAATTCAAATTCTATCCTTATCTGATAAGGTGGTAATGATATTTAGTTAATATGATCTAATGTATTTTATTGCTTTGCAACATTAGGAGGATAACTAAAAGGAAGTTGCTGCAGTTTAGACCTTTAGTTATTTTTCATTGGTTCTTTCATTTTTTCTATTTATTTTATATTCTGCAGACTGTAATTACTGTGGAGTTGTAATGTGCACAGCACATTTGCATGCACTTTCAGTTGTAACTTTTCCAATGATAATCAACTCACCCAAATCCTATTAGTAAATTGGTTCTTGCTACATACAGATGCAGCAAGGTGTGCAAAGCTGCATAACATGCAGAGCCGAGGACCATGCAGCGTAAACAAAGCTCTACAGTCCCCTAGCAGTTCTACATTGCACAAGTTAGCCCACAAGTGCTACAACTTAGGTCAACATGACTGTCATGCAAGGCTCCCACACTTTGCTTATTGCAGCTGCATATAAACCCAAGTCACATATTTACCTAAACAGACATTCAAACTACATGAACCATCCCTTGATCGATAACTATCTCAGTAGACTGTAAATCTCTATTTTATTTAAGCTCTGCAACTCTCAGTAAATCAAATCAAGTTATACGTCACAATGAACAAAATGGAAACATCCTGAAAAGGACCGCAGGAAGGTAAGAAATAATCACAAAATAGCTTTTTTAGTGGCAGGAGCAACAAGATCACTAAGCACAGTCACAGGACATGTTTTTAAGGGCCAAGCTGCTTTCTGGTTGGCTAGGCAGATGCCAATAACTACTTCATAAGAAAATAAAACAAAGTGTTCCTGATGTCTTTAAAAAGAAGCAGGAGAGCACCTATATGTATTAAGAAAAGCAACTATCACCTCCTTATCCTGTAAAGGATGGGAGGAAGTCAGGAAATAAACACAATGAAGCATTTTAGTAGCATAAACAACCAGATCACTGTGTCACATTTGGCAGACAACCCATCCCCAAATATATAGATAACATCCCACTTCAAAATGAAAATAAATCCCTTTCCTTTGACCATTGTGTGGCAACAGTTGTCAGGAAATCCTTATACTTGGTATACCAGATCACCAAGGGAATATCATCCAGATCTAAAGCAGATACTGACCCCCCCCCCCCGTATTCATTACTGATCAGACCAGTTATAACATACCACACCTCCTTTGGAACTCATCAGACATATCAAACAATATGTCTCTAACAAACAGGATGACAGGCTAAAAATTCCTAAGTTAGCAGAAAGGACTAGAATCCCTGTCCCTCTTTTCTAAGATTATAGGCTCATCAGAGGAGACCTATGTCTTGTCTTCTGAGCAATCAGGGACTCAGCAGTCAGGATAGTACAGTTTGTGTAAATAAACTTACCATAACAGTAGATGTTCGAACAATCAGTGCTGCAGTAGCCTTAGCTATATGGTTTATATCCTGCCAAGCTTCCAAAGCTTCAGGGTATCTTCCATGTACAGAACCTTATAGGCAGCTTGAGCTGAGCTGACTAAAAGATAAACTGGGAGCCAAGCCCTCCAGAATTTTCCTGCCAACAGAGAGAAGGAGGCTGAGCACTAAAAGGACAATGCTACGAAGAACAAAAAAATAAATGTTCACCCCCCGGCATAAAAAATACACCAAAAAACAAGGGGGATGGAGGGAGGTAGCGGCTACTGCAGCAGTGATCATTCGAACATTTATTGTTAGTACAGTTGTGTAATAAGTGTACAATATGTACATCACATTGATCATGGCTGCAGCAGCCTTAGTTTTATAGGTAGATTACCCTTGCTTACAACATTTGTGGGGTGGAAAGAGAATAGTCTAGGATCCCCTTGAGAATGGTTCTATTAACGCCTAATCTGGTCTTACAGAAAGAATCAAGTTTATAATGTTTTGTAAAAGTATGTAAAGGACCAAGTGTCAGCTTCTAGAATACTTCTAGAATCCAACCCTTTTCAAAAAGCCATAGAAGAAGTCAAGGCCTGATAGACTGGGCCTTAACCTTGCCTGGACTAGTTTTGTAATGGTGACCTCATGTCAGTGAGTGCAACAGAGGGACCCCCCCCCCCCTGAAAACTATGCTTGAAAGGTGTAATGACTTTTACATATCACTATTTTAACTTTGAATTTCAGTTTATTTTTCAAAGTGCTGGAACACACGTTTCAGGCCTTGAACTTCTGACAGAGAGCCACTCATGCACCCACACATATGGCAGACTTAGATACCGATTTAGAACTAGTCTGTTTTAACACAAATTGTCCCTTCACAAGAAATGAACAATTGATCCAAATATCTGAAAGATTTAATTCTGTCAAGATAGTACCTGGGTTGTCTGTGGCCATCCAAGATAAGAATATCCTTGCTCCTTCATTTTTAGGTTCAGGAAAGAAAATGGGGAGCTGGATAGTTTGGCTTAAAGTAAACTTGGATACTACTTTAGGCATAAAAGAAGGATGAATTCTCAAAGAAACCTTGTCCCTATGGAAAATGAGGTAGGTTTGACTCACCATAACAGCTTGCAACTCAGATATTCCACTTGCAGAGGACAGAACAATCAGTAAAACTGTTTTCCATTTTAAGAACCTCAAGTCAGCCAGGATAGCTGGTTCAAATGGAGCAAGTATTACCATCTCTAACAAAAGAAGTCAGATCGGGCACCATCAGTTTACTTCAAGGACCCTTGTGCAAACCCTTTTCAAAAACATTTTGACATGAGACTGCATTGAAAAAGGAGGATCCATATGCAGACATGCTGAAATTGCTGATAAATGAACCTTGACAGAGGAAAGACCATAGGATAGTAACTTACACAAATATTGTAAAAAAAACACACAGAGGACAACTAGCACTGAATGGGTGCTAGTTATGTTGTTGGCACCAACTAGAAGACCTTTTCCATTTGCTAATATATGATTTTGTAGTAGCAGGCTTTGTTGTCTCCATTAGTACTTGTTGCACATCCTCAGCAAACAAGCGCCTAAAAGGAATTAAGACCCTATCATACAGGCAGTCAGTTAAGGTTGGCTGATGTTAAGTGTATTAAATGCCCCTGTTCTTGTGTGAAAAGATCCATTCTGTAAGGAAGCTTGTGGTAATTGCTTCTGGCCATCTCTAAAAGAAAGGAAAACCATGGTTTCCTGGGTCAGAAGGGTCACCACAATGATTTTGATGGATTACTTCTGAATCTTCAGAAGTACCCTGGATATTAGTGGAGAGGGGGGAAAGCATCCAAGAACATTTCTGTCCAAGCAAAAGAAAAGGCATCTGTCACATCTGATAACATTAACAAAACATTGATGATCCAGAGGGAAGCCAAATGTAAGAAAATACCACTGTTGTTGGGGGGGACTTGATGCAGAGAAAGCATTTATGAGCAGGGCAATGGAAGGATTTCTATTCTCTGGTAAAATTATAAGGTTGTTTAGGAGGATATATGAGGGATCGGAGGCAAAAAATAAAGTGGGTGGGTTCCTCTCTGAGAATTTTTGTTTGAGCAGACAAACCAGGCAGGGGTGTCCTCTTTCCCCATTATCTGCACTACATTTAGAACCATTGGAAAAGAAAACAAGAGACTCAGAAATTCAATTATATAATTGGTATGGTAGTCAAGAAAAGATGGCTCTATTTAAAGATGATATTATTTTATATCTGCTAAAACCAGAAAATGACATTTCAGTGCTGTGAAACATTTTGAGGCAATTTCACATCTTTTCTGGATACAAAATGAATGAAGCTAAAACAAAGATAATAGCTGTAAATTATGAACCCACAAATAGACTAGTTTAGCAGTATCCATATTTATGGGGACATGATAAAATGAAGTACTTAAGAGTATGGATTAAAAAGGATTCTTGTGTGGCAGCTAAGGATATGTGGGAACAGACTAAAGAAAAGGTAATAGAAAAACTGAGGAATTGGAAGTTCTGTTATATGGATATGGATAACAAAATACAAGCAGTTAAAATGTTTAGACCCTTTAGTTTTAGCAGGTCAGGCATATTTTTATCAACCAGAGAAGCTGTGGATAGCAATTAATAAAGAGCTGAAGGATTTTAACTGGGAGGGGAGGACAGCAAGAGTCAAGTGGGATAAGCTGATTCTTCCAATTAAACAAGGTGGTTTAGGATTACCCAACTTGAATGGGTATTTCAGAGCTACACAGTTAAGGCTTCTTTTCAAAGCACAAGCAGAAACCTATAATTTAAAGTGGAAAGGGATGATGATGAAACAGGGGGAAGCTCAAGAAACAAGGAGAAAATGGGATTTTGTATGCTAATCATTAAGGAAAATAACCATACAGAATATTGTACTCATATAGTAGAAAGTATTCCAAGAACTAAGCCAACATGGGAATGAAGAAAGGGGATTCTGCGTTTAGGGATGACTGCAATTAAGGATACAGACAATAGGCAAGAGGGACATGCAATTTATTGAAAAAAAATGGTAAAAGAACCAAGGTATTGGGAGCAAATAATTAGAGAGGGAAAGGTAACAGAATGGGAAGAGACCAAGAATTTATTTAGACTGCAAGATAGAGATTGTCTTCCCTGTCAAGGTTTGATATCAGAGTATAGGCAACGACAAAGAAATGGGGGAATCCTAAGTGAAAGACCAGCATTGGTAGAGTTTTTAGTAGAATCCAGAGCAGAAGCTGCTGTTAAAAAATGGATAATCAGTAGAGCATACAAAATATTGCATGATAACTATAAGAATCAATCAGAGGAGGTTTGAAAGGATTGGGAAGATAGATTGGATAAACAATGCAGAATTGGAATTGCCTAGACATAGTAAGGCCCTGTTTAGTCTAATTATGGTGGCTGCCAAAAAAGTAATTACTAGAAAACAGAAATCAAAGTCTAAACCAACTTTACTAGACGTTGTGAATATAGTAAAAGAGGTAAAACAACTGGAATTGGGATCTTTAGAAAAGGATAGGAGCAAATTATATATGAAAAAGTGAAAATTGTGGGAACAATACATGCACAGGAGGAATGAGGTTTAGTAGGCAGGATTTGAATGAGCTACGTAATATTTGACTGACAAAGACTGGATGTATAATGTTTGCAACTACAATTATGTCAACATGGTTTGTGAGGTATAATGTCTAGAATTAAAATGATGTCAGTATGGTTTGTTTTCATTTATATAAATGTACGATGGATTGTGTCATACACGGTAATTTAAAAAAGTTGTTTCTTGTTTGAAAAAAAAAAGGAAAAGAATGGGCATCTTCTTCCAGGCCTTCTTGTATGGTGTCCCGGAACAGAATCTTGCCAGCTGATTGTTCAGAGAGGAGGCAAAGAGGTCTATTCATGGAACTCCCCATAGATCAAATGCTGGAAGCCCCCCTGATCTAATTTCCATTCATGAGGGTCTGCCTTAGTCATGCTTAGCTTGTCTGCCACACAGTTTTGCTCTGAACTGAATGAAGGATGCCTGTAGAGTGAGACTGTGGTACAAAGCTACATCTCAAGCTAATAAGGCCAGTCTACTTGGGAGGTATGACGTGGCTCCTCCTGCTTGTTAATGTACCACATGACTGTAGTATTGTCTGTAATAACTTGAAGATGTCCTAGAGACCAAAGATGATTCAGAGAGTTAAGTGCCTTAATCAGGTTAAGCATTTCTTTGATATTTATGTGCTTGCATCTGATTTGGTATGAAACACCCCCTGCACTTTTTATCCCTCCTAAAACTGTTCCCCAAGCAAAGTCTAAGGCATCTGTGGTGACTGACTGCTTTGGAACAGGGAGGGAGAAGGGGAGACCTGGATTTAAGGATGGATGTTGTCTCCACCAAATGATTTCTCTTCTGGGAAACCCCAGCACTGGGTTTTGAAAAACAAAGGGTGTTGGTGCTGGGACCAAAGAGACTTCAGATACCACTGTATCTTTCTCATCTGGAGTCTTGTCAGGGATATCATGAGAATCACAGAGGCCTTGAGACTCAATATCCTGAATTATTCCCTAGCAGTGATCGAAGTTTGAATGGAAAACCTTAAAAATACATCTAGATGTAAATCTGTTTTTCCTGTGGAAGAAAAGCTCTTTGAACTGAGGTGTCTGGTTGACATCCCAGAAACACAATCCAGTTTGAAGCAGTCAAGAAAGACTTGTGAAAGTTCTCTTGGAATCCTAGTTTGTGTAAGAGATCTCTCACCCCAAAGAGATTGACAATTTGAAAAAGAATCTGCAAAGATAAGCAAGTCATCTAAATATGGAAACATGTGGGTACCCTGTAGCCTGTAATGAGCTATAACTGGAGTTAAACATTTTGTGAACACTCTTTCTGCAGTGGATAGTCCAAAAGGTAAGGCAGAGAACTGTTTTGATCAGTTTTGCAGCAGATGCACCAAAAACTAAATTTCTATTCAAAGGAGAATTTAAAAACTCACTTTTAACATTATCTGGGAGCTTCTGGGTATGCAGCTATGCATCCTCAAAACACTAAGAGTGGCCATAGCCATGGAAGAAGTAACAATAGAGTCATACACACACACTGTAAACTGGCAAGATCTGAATTGCCTGTACATAGTAAGGTCTTGTTAAGTTTAATTCTGGTGGCTGCCAAAAAAGAAATTACTAGAAAATGGAAATCTAAGTCTAAACCAATTGTATTTGAAGTACTGAGTATTGTAACTGAAATAAAAGAAATGGGAATGGGATCTTTAGAGAAGGGTAGGTGCAAATTGCATAGAAAAAAAATGGAAATTGTGGGAACAATAAATGCAGAATAATGTTTTGGAGGAGTGAGGTTTAAGGAAAGGCAGGAATTGATTAATTTATGTAATGATGGATTGATAACAATTACATAAAAGAATGTATGTGATGTATAATGTTTGCAACTGTGAATATGCTAATATAGTTTGTTTTCTTATATATAAATGTATGTTTGCCTATGTCTTACATGATAATTAAGTAACAGTGTTAATAAAACAAATAAATATCAAAATAAATAAAACTAACAAAATAAAACTGATACACTCCTCACCTGGACAATTTATGGCTATTTTATTGTTTTTCAATTTCTTCCTAGTATCATTTTCTGATTTCTCAATCACATATTTGGTTACAGGCATTAGTTACATTGACTTAAATTTAAGTGGAATTTTTATTCTCATTCTTGTTTAGTTTTATGTTTTACATCTACATATATGTTTTTATATTTGGTGTACCTTTTATATATTTTCATTTTTAGTTCTAATTTTTATCTTTACTGCTTCTTTCATATTCTGTTATTTTTATTATATATGTCTGTGTATTTCTGTTTATTATATTTTTTATTTATTACTTTTGTTTTGCACGTTTTTATTTATTTTGATATTTATTTTTTGGCATTCAATTCCATTTTATCATTGATTACTCACTGCTAAGGGTATTTGTTACTATCATTGGTTTTCATTTTTATATTTTTTATGTATTATTTTTATGATTACACATATTTTTCTTTTTTTATATTATTGTCACACTTTTTATGAGGCTCAGTTTTTTAATTTGATCTGACAAAGCCCTTTGGGAGAAAGTGATTTTCTATTCAGTGAATTAATGTTCCTAATTTTTTTCATAAGCCCTTTTATTGTTATCATTTATTTATGACTTAAGTTTCATGTCCACTTGAATATTACAGACTACTTTAAGATTATTTTGCCTGCTTTGAGCATTTTACACTCACAAATCCACCATGACACCCCCACCCCCAGCTTTCCTTTTGATTCTGCTTTTGGCCACTGGATCTTTGTGGTGGTTAAACAGCTTCACTTGCTGTTTGATGACACCCAGGTGACAGATTAAGTTAAAGGAGAGTATGTTGTTACATTTTTCTTTTCTTTTTGAAGTCAGGTTCTGGTCTAAATACTGTCTTTCATTTTTTGTATTTACTGACTTTGATTTGTTACTTCTTTCAGCTTAAATAGATGCATACAAACATAAATAAAATATTCCTAAAATGAATGATGTGAAACAATAGATATATACCCTGAAATCCGAGTTTAGTTTAGAAATATATGATTTGTTATGTAGTAATCTAATAGTGTTTCCCTATCTATGGTCAAGCGTAAAGTACACAAAGTTGGAACTTGTTGATTGATGTTTGCCATAGACAGTCATTATCAGCACTGTTTCTACTGCAGTGTCAGCAGTGATTAATGGTAATATTTTAGTCTTCACTTTTTTTCAGCAGCAATTGTGGAGTTTAAGTATGGTGGGGAGGGGATGCAGATTTTTTATGTGTGTATGTTTTTTCAACAAAGCTTTGACTAGTTCACATACATCTGGTTGTAATACCATCTGGAGGTGATTTACGGATTCATAATGGAACCATTTTACCAAAAATTGTTACACTACTTCATTACCATATAAAACAAATACAAAGAGAAAAAGAAAACATCAGTCCCAAAAAAAACATAGGCAGGCACATACCTTTCTCTGGAGTCATTTCTGGATTATAAAGTAGCCTGTGAAAACACATATATAAAAATTAATTATTTTTTTACTATGAATCTTGTGAATTTTCATATTTTCATTGACTGTTGTGACCTTAATTATTTCCTGCTTACTCATAAATATTCACTGTATGCAGATATTTTGAAAATGTCTTAGTTTTTGCAACCTATAGCACTAAAGATGTAGCTACAGTCATCTCAACCTCTCCAAAATCCAATTTCATTTGCTGCCAGAACACACGGAAAACTTGAACAAAGTAAGATTTTCCTAGTAAGCCATAATTTGGTTCAGATTATACTAAAATTAAAAAAAAACAGCAATAGTGCCACTTTGCCAGTATTCTTCCCCTGCAGACACCAACAATTGCAGAAAAACTTCAGAAAGGTAGACAGGAAAATGTATTCTACCAGTTAAATATTTCATTATAAATTTTAACTTTAATTTTGAAATAAAATATTCATCTTATGGAATATAGTTGCCTTTCTGCTTTCTGGATTTTTCTGAGGTTAGGCTAAATAACAGATGGTAGCAAAAACATGCAAGATGTACATTTTGATCTTTAATACTTTCGAAGAATAAACTGTCACAAGGATGTTTTCCATGTTTCTTGGTGTTTCTGATTTACCTACATTATTTGCTCATAAACATCAAATAATTAGGCTTAAAGCTGCATGCAGGTGACACTGTCACAAGAGGTAAAACATTTTCAATGAATTAGAGCAAATCCACATTAAGTAAGGCATCATCACTTTACAAAGGATCATAGAATCATAGGAGGTTACTAGGCTGTCGACACAGAGGTCATTTCAAGCCTAGCCATTTCATCCCAATGTAATGCCATAGACACTGTAGTCAATACCCAGGATCATATTTAGTAATAACTACTCATGTCCAGGAGGGTTGTGGGTGCTATCCCCGGTAAGAATTTATGGTGCCTCATCCACTCGTCCCGGTTCCTTTTGAAGAGTGTCATAGAGGTGCTGTGGTTCATATGAACTGGCAGCCTATTCCAAAGATGCAGCAGTCGCTAGGAGACAAATCTGTCCCTCCAGCATATCCTATTAAAGTTGCAGGGCATATTTAGGTCCCTGGAATGGGTAACTCTAGTCCCATTAGATTTACTGATGTGCAACATATTCATTAGGTTTGGATCGGAGATTGCTTTGTAAGCCAGGCATAAGTCTCCCCTAAGAAGTCTATACAATACTAAGTATAGTGACAGGGACTTTAGTCAGTCTGTGTGAGGCATGCGCTGGAGTCCCTTGATCTTCTTTGATAGAAACCTCTGCGGTCTCTCCAATTGCTGCAGGTGCTGTGTACGGTACATACAGAAAAGGGTGTTATACTCAATTATGGGCCTGATCAGTGGTGAGTATGGTGGGGTTATAACCTCTTTTGCTCTAGAGGCGATGCTTTTGCTAAACAATTATGCTACATAAAACTCCTTTCTTACTAAAGTAGACACATTGTGGTCAAAGTTAAGGTCACCATCTACTTGTGATCCCAGATCTCTTACCACTTCGTAGGTACATAAGGTATTGTTGTTAATTTGATAGTGTGAAGGGGCATTGTTTTTAGTGAAGGGAATGATGATGCATTTCTCTGCATTCAGTTTGAAACCATGACTAAAACACCAATCACTGGTCTGAATAACACCCTTCTGAAGTATACTGACATCATTTGGGGATTCAATAACTGCACCCAGTTTGCAGTCATCAGCAAAGTTGGTCAGCCACAGCCCCTTAGTTTTGGCCTGAAGTTTAGAGAAGTACATATATACTAAACAGTTGGGAGCCCAGCACTGACCCTTGTGGCACCCACTGGTGACAGGTCTGCTGGTTGATGTGGTGTCACCCACTTTGATAGTGTGTGACCAGTTTGTGAGCCAGTTGGCAACCCATCTTACAACAAAGGGGTTTACACTCAGTTTGCTAAGTTTATCAGTAATGCCTGAGTGTAGAATTGTGCCAAAGGCCTTTACCAAGTCGAGGTACACTGTGTGCACAGATTTGCCCTCATAAATGGCCTTGGTCACATTTTCGAAGAAATCCACCAGGTTTAATAGGCAGGATCCGCCCTTGACAAAGCCAAATTGGGTTGAATCCAGGGCTTGGAGGTCACCTATGTCTTTATTTATGAGGTCCAGGATGACACATTCCATGGCTTTACAGATGAGGCTGGTCAGACTTATGGGTCCATAATTCCCTGGGTCTGTTGCTAAGCCCCCTTTGTGGAGGGGAATAACTGTTGCTGTTCTGCATTCCACAGGAACAAGCCAGTGGTTAGGCTGTGATTGAATAGGGTGCTTAGTGGTGATGCTATTTATGTTTCAGTTTGTTTAGAAGACAGTCTAGGATGCTGTCTGGTCCCATAGAGGTTGTGTTTTTTGCCTTAGACAGGCTTTAATAACCTGCTCTTTGGATATGTGGGGGGGGGGGGGTAGTGGGCAAAGTTTGTGATAAGTTTGGAGGGGATAACGGAGTGAAATTTATGCCAAATCTGTCCACTAGCAGCCTTGCTATCTCTGCAGGATCCATGTGTGTGATATTGTTAGTCACTAGTTCGGCACATGCTTGGGTCCTACCTTTTAGGCTACATACATAGCTGTAAAAGACCTTATGATTATCCTTGACTATGATTGCTAAGTTTTTCTCAAAGTTATACTTAGAGGATTTGACATGTTGTCTTATTTGCCTGTTGAGGCTGAGGAGAGTGCTTTTCCATTGCTGGGGCCTCACCTTAGTTTTCTTAGGCAGTAACTTTTTGTATTTGTTGTAAAGTTGTTGATGCTTGATGTCCACCAGGGTGGCTTTTTTTACTAGGGGCTCTGGCTTTGATTCTCTCTGAAACAGCTGAGTCTATACACTTACACAAGTGATTGTACACGGCTTTAGTGTAAGCTTTAGTGTAGTTACCACTTCCAGCTGGGGGTGGGGCATGGAATGCATTTATACCTTCCCCTAGGAAAGTATAGTTTGCTTTGGTGAAGTTTTTTAGTCTGACTTCACCCTTTGTGAGATCTGGTGTTAGTGGCAGTTCGAAGGTGACTGATGCATGGTCAGATTTAACAAATGAGGGTCCGACAGTTTTGGTGCTGCATCTGTTTGTCATATTAGTGTGGACAAGACCTAGTATGTTTGTTCCTCTTGTTGGGGTTTGAACAATTTGTTCAAGGGCATTTGAGTTAACAAAGTCAATGAACTTTTGCACTAGTGACTTAGGGCTAGAGTAGGTTTCCCACTTGATGGTGGGATAATTGAAATCCCCCATGACCAGAGTGTTTGGCAATATTTGGATTGACTCCAGTTTGGTCAAGTAGGCCTCATGCGCCTCATTCTCCATGGAGAGGGATCTATAACTAGCTATTACTTGAATGGGGGGGGGGTCTTACCCACAGTAACCTGAAGTTGGAGTAACTCCATGGAGTTGTCCAGCGTAACTAGTCGGAAGGCGAATTTATTTCTAATACAGATAGAAACACTGCCTCCTTTGCTTCTCACACGTTTGTTTTGCGGTCTGAAGGTGTGGAAGGCATTTTAGCCTTACAAGGAAGGCAAGGATACTCTCTGAGGCCTTGAACCAGGTTTCTGTGACTGCTCAGACATCTACATCCTCCAGTGATAGAAGTGCTTCCAGGGTGTGTAAATTTTGGTTTAAGCTTCTAGAGTTTAGCAGCATAACCCTTATTTTGTTATGGTTGGCAATTTTCACCTTCATTTTGAGACCTTGCCTAAAAAAGGCACTATGGGGGAGGCAAGAGCCCTTGCCAGCAGCTGAAAGCCTAGTAGTGCCAGGTGTAAGCCATCTCTGGCAAAGCAGCAAGGTTTGTCAATGGTGTCATCCCAGGCTGACAGAAACTGGATCCCCTTTGAATGACACCAAAAACTAAGCTAATTATTGAAATCAATCATTTTTTTGTTTGTACTGTGGCATCATTCTAGGTGAGAATAATATGCTGCTCAATGTGAGGGACATACCTGCCTGGGACACATACTTGCTCAATCATGTCTCTCTTCATATAGTCCAGTGAAATACGTCTGAAGTCATTCACTCTAACATGACCTTTGACAGAGTCATAATGATACTTGTTGCCGAGAGACCTGAGTGCATGCGTGATCTGACTAATCCTGGCACTGGACAGGCAGCTAACTGTGACTTTCTCCTTATCTAACCTGGTGAGTGGGGTATCCGTGTGTCTCACTGTGGAGTCTCCAATGACAAGAACATTTGCTTTTTGAGTGTTTGAGGGCTTGGCAGGTGAGACACTGGTGATGCTATGTATCCCGGGTGATGTGTTAGTTGTAGCAGTCTTTTATTTTGGAGGTCTCTGGTGTTTCCATAAGTTTTTTGAGAGAACCTCTGCGTATGATGATTTATGTGTTGGATGCATGCTATGTGTATGAGTAGTGGTACTATGTGCATGGCAGCATGAGTAGTGGTGGGTGAGTTGACAACCTCTTCAATGTTACTGTTTTTCCTAGTAATGACTATAATCTTAAATGTGGCCCCAGGTATCACACAGACTGCAGCAATGTTATTCATATTGGTAGGCTTGGAGAAGATCATACAAATTGTGTGGAACTAACACAGCTATATCTTACCTACTACCACTGTAGAGTATGTCATCACATGGTGACTAAACAGGGAGGCACAATCTTTCATGTGTGTCTTCTTAAAGGTGTACATGGCTAGGTGTCTTATGATCCTCAGGATCACTTGGCTAGTATTGTTCCTATGTTCCTACAGTTCAAGTATAGCTCATCCTCTGCACTGAGAGACTTTAAACATTAATCCTGAAATGGCACCTAGCACAGTGCAAGTAGTATATCACTAGTGAGAGATCTGTGGCACTAAATCAGATGATTATATCGTTTCACCTCCTACTATAAGGAGAAAGCTTAAACAGATGATTGATGGAAGGCATATATTGGTCCCACCCTTAAACAGACAGCTTCATTTGAAACAAATGGTTTAAACAATGGAATAAAATCTCCACTGACAACCTTATCAGGAGGCAAATCCTGGCGGAAAAAGTGTGTTAGTCAAGCATCACTAAGATGACAAGTTGGTTCAACTTTCAAATAAAAACAGGTCTCTAAGCAATAGCTATGAGAAATGGGCTACCGCTAAAGACACTGTCAACAGAACCAACTTCTAAAGAACAATATCACTCTACATACCAAATGCAAAACATAATGTGTAATACATACAACTTCCCATAAAATTAGCTAGTCTGCTTCACTTTAAGAATTACATTTATTTATTTATTTGTATTTGCCTGTATTTGCTGACTGGGAAAGTCCAGCAAGACAGACTTCATTTTCAGCAGAGGCATGGTGAAAAAAGTGCAGTGTGTGATTTATAAAAAATGATATATAAAACTTGTTTATTTATTTATTTATGTTTGTTTACTGGGAAAGCCAGACTGGTCCATACAAGGCCCCTTTATCAGAAGAGGCCCAGTCAGAAAATCTCCAACATACCCATTAAATAAAACAAATTACAGAAATAATAATACACAAACTTTGTAAAAAAAAAAAAAAAAAAATAGAAAAAATGATTGACAGACCTTGATGCTTTGCCAGAGATGGCCTGCATCTGTCACCCCTGGGCTTCCGGATACTGGCCAAGGGTCTTACCATCCCTACAGAGCCTTTTTACATGGTGCTCCAAAGACCAAATTACCACCATAACAGCTACAAACAAATGCAATCTGAGGGTCATGCTGCTCAATGCTAGAAGTCTAAATCTCAAAATGCACTCTCTCGAAGCACTCCTTAAAATGGTGAACATCGACATTTGTGCTATAATACAGACCTGGTTTAAGGCAGCAGAAAGTACCCCAGCACTAACAGGCTATAACTCATTCCACACCTTTCGGCCCCAGAACGTGGGCCAAAGCTCCAAAGGTGGTGGTGTTTCCATATTCATAAAGGATACGCACACCTCCAGACTGGTAGCCCAACAAAATGCATCAGAGATACTTCAGGTGCAGCTAACATTGAGTAAGACAGCGATTCAGGTTGTAGCCTTTTATAGGTCCCCAACCATGTCCTAAGACACTCACTCCATGTTCCTAAGCACCCTGGAGAATATTAGGGTCCAACCTAACACACTCATACTGGGCAACTTCAACTACCACTCCATTAACTGGGAAAACTCCTCATGTACCAATACACTTGCCCAACGTTTCCTGGAACTCATTAATTCCAATGCCCTGGACCAACTCATTCTTACCCCCACTAGAGGTAGCATCATCCTTGACCTTGTCATTACTAACATGGGTGGCCACTGCTCTACACCAATAGTCAATTCCTCCCTGGTTATATCCGACCAAAAACTAATCATCTTGGGAATCCGCATCCCTCCCACCCACGCACCCACCCCCACAAAGGTAACCACCATGAAAAACTTCTCCAAAGCTAACTTTGGGCTCTGAAGAACAGAGGTGGCTAACTTCACAGCACCCATGCAAATGGAGAATAGTTGCATGACCGCCGAATCATACACCAATGCACTGTACGAACATGTACACAAATGCATGGATCTCACCATACCCAAAAGAACCAAGACACTCTCCTCCAAAAAAAGGAAGCCAATCTGGTGGTCCCCTGCCATAAACAAACTCTACAACAGAAGGAGGAAACTGATGTGGAATAAGGTGAAGTCCCAAGACTGGAAAAACTCCCTTATCAGCCTCAACATAAAGTTGAGATCCCTCATCAAATCCTCTAAAGCTAGCTATAAAAACAGAATTGCAGCAGATGGTAAAGACAATCACAAGGCCTTCTATAGTTATGTAAAGAACCTCCACGGCAATACCCAGATTTTCTCTGAGTTACTGCACAATGGTACCTACTATACCGAGCCAACAGATATTGCCAATATACTGCCCGACAGATTCAGTGCCAACTTTTCCCCTCCCCCCTCAAAGGACCAATCACAATACCAGTAGATTGCCAGGCACCCAGTATTACTGCTGCACAAGTTAAAACAGCACTGTCCAAGGCCAAGGGCAATATCGCTGACTGTGTTCTACATGAACTACAGAGTGAACTGGCACCTCACTTGTGTGCCCTGTTCAATCACAGCTTCACCTCAGGTTTTGTCCTTATTGAATGGTGTACTGCTATAGTCATCCCTCTCCACAAAGGAGGAGTGACTACAGACCCTGGGAACTATCACCCCATTAGCCTGACAAGTCTGATATGCAAAGCTATGGAACGCATCATCATGGACCTAATAAACAAGGATATAGGGAATATCCAAACTCTGGATCCCACACAGTTTGGTTTTGTGAAGAGCAGATCATGCCTGCTCAACTTGGACAACTTCTTTGAGTCAGTCACCAGAGCTGTGGATGAAGGCAAGGTGGTTCATACAGCCTACCTTGATCTGGCCAAGCCCTTTGATACCATCACACTCAGGAATCATAGAAAAACTCACTGAGCTAGGTATCAACCCCTATATCACTAGGTGGGTTGCAAACTGGCTCACAGATAGAACCCACAGTGTGAAAGTAGCTGATTCCAAGTCAGACTGCTGACCAGTCACGGGTGGAGTCCCACAGGGATTGGTCCTGGGTCCTCTCCTGTTTGGTATCTCCTTCTCAGAAGTCCAGTCCAGCACAAAGGGACTCTGGCTGACAAAGTTCACAGATGATTCCAAGTTGGGAGCCAATATTAACTCCCCAAGTGATGTTAACATCCTACAGAAAGGCCTCACTGAGACCAATGACTGGTGTCAGAACCAGGGCCTTAAGCTCAATGCCAAAAAATGTGTCATCATCCCCTTTGAGAAAAACACAGTTCCCATGACCTACCACATCGATGGTAGTCCACTGAATACAGAAGGCTTTATAAGAGATCTGGGAACACAGGTTGATAGCAACCTCTCTTTTGACCACCACACTGCCACTGTGATCAGAAAGTCCTTCTATGTTGCACATCTCATTACTAAGGGTTTTGCATTCAGGAAGAAAGAGGTCATTTTCTCCCTCTATTCTTCCCTAATTAGGCCAGTCATCGAGTACAATGGCCCATTTGACATGTACCCCACTAGACACCTGCAACAACTGGAAAGGCTGCAAATGTACCTCACAAAGAGGACTCTAGGCCTTAAACACTTGTCCTATATGGACAGACTCAAAAAAACTACAACTATTCTCTGTCTTATATCACCTACTTTGAGGCGATCTCTGCTTGACTTATAAAGCCATGTCTGACCCAGCTCTGTTAGAAATGCTACATCTAAAGAAATCCCAATCCCTCCACACCACACGCTCCAGAGACCTCAACCTCATTACCACAATCAACAGAACGTGCTGGAGGGATAGGTTCATAACTCAGAGACTGCCCATGCTATGGAACAGACTTCCCATACATGTCAAACAGAACACCTCACTGGCCCTCTTCAACAGAAATCTTGATGAGCGGATGGGAAATAGAAAATTCACCCCGGGGATCACTCCAGTGGCTCTACTCAACTGAGGCACTGGAAACTAAGTTTGGGTGGCACGATGCCAGGGTAATCCTATGGGCTAGGCTTGTAAAGGCTCCAGGGCCATTAGCCTAGTACACACCTATGAATCTATGAACCTATGAAAAAAATGAACAGCAATTAATCAGAAAATACACAATAATGTAGTTAATAACAGAATTGGATGTCTGGAAGTATAAGGAGGTCATGAGAAATAGTTGAGTATATAAAATGAGATAAGCAGTGGATAAAAATGAGTTGAGCGGTGGTTAGAAATGCTGTTAAAGACAGTTTAGGATAGACGTGGGAAAGCATTGGTAATAATATAGTATGAGGTGAGTGAATGGAGTTAGTGTGAGAGGAATGGAAGTCAGTCGAGGAGCAAAGAGGTTAGGAGAGAAGTAGAGAGAAGGTGAGAGAAGTGACCTACTATGGGAGTTGTTAAGCATTGATTCTAAAGCAGAGTAGAAGGATGGGTGTCTTAAGTGGATGCAGTTATAGGTACAGAAAAGAAGTGATGAAGTGACTGAAAAGATGCAAGTGAGTATGCATTTAGAAAGCAGATTATGGAGGATAAAGTTAGCCCGGGAGAGAGAGGAACAGTGTCAGGAATGGCATAGATAATCTTTCCACTTTAGTTTAAAATTAACAGTGGATAAAAACATAAATATGAATTGAGGGGGAATTCCAGATGTTAGATTTGTAGAATGAGTATAAAGAGTCACCTACAGAGTTCTGTGATTTGTTAATAATGACAAGGCTTGAATCTAATTAGCATAAAACTCTAAGAGGCGAATACCATTGCAGTAATTTTTTGAGGGATAAACAATTTTCAGGAAAGCTGAGTTAAATAATGAGCAACTTTTAAATGAAAGAAGATGAGGTTGTTTTGCAGTTCAATACAGTTTAATTTTTTGAGGGCTAAGCAATGACAAGTATGATTAGGCATCTTAGTAGTAAACTTAGCAATTTTATTATAACATTGTTTCTATTTTTTGTTTGTGATGTATTAATATTTGCAAGAACTGGAAAGGCATAGAATGATCTATGCATCATGTAGGTTGTTGCTTTGGTTTATGAGAGTATTCAGTAAGAAAGGATGTTAAGTAAAGATGTCCCAGTTTTTGGTGTTTTTGAACTACATTGTGAATATGTTTGTCAGATATGAGTTGAACATCAAGAGCACTACCTACCTAGTAGTTCAGTATCAGAGACTGTTTTTAGTTGAATATTTTAAGTGGAGAAAATTGGGAAGTTGAACTTACTATGTAAGTAAGACTTTGGGATAAAGAGCATTAATTTAGTTTTATTAGGGTTTAGAATCAGATCAGAATTAGACAGCCAGGTCTCAATGGCAGTAAGGAGTTTTGTGTAAGAGATTGTAGTTTGCATAATGTTAATGCTGAGCAGATGAGAGTTGTATCATCTGTATACTGAATGAGAGTAACATGGGATGAGGAAGAAGAAACGATATTTATGGACAAATTAAACAGAAGAGGACCAAGTATAGAGCCTTTTGGGACACCAGTGGAAACTGGAAGATAAAAAGTGAAGGCAGAATGCCAATTAACAATTTGCATCCAGTCTTAAAGATAGCTGGAGAATCAGGTTAGAGTAGAGCAAAAGAAGTGTAAGGATGAGAGTGTATGAAGTAGTTTAGGTAAGAGACAGTATCAAAGCTAATGAGAGGTCTAGGAAGATGGAGGTCACAAGTTTGCTTTCATTTCTACTTGTATTGATTGTACTGAGGAAGGATAGTAGGGCTGCAGTTGTACTATGTTTGGGTGAAAACAATGTGTGAAGGAGAAAAGGTTGTTTGATAGAAGGTAGTGGAGGGCCTGATTATATATACACTTTTCCAGGATCTTGCATAGTGAATAGAGTATAGCAATGGGGTGACAGGTGGACATTTCTATGAATATATCCCTTTTATGCAAGGGAAGAACAAAAGTTTGTTTCCATAATGTACAGACAAAAAAAAGAAGTTATGTACTCACCATAACATTCCATGTGAGTTGTTCATCTCGCCTTCATTCTTTACTGATCTTTACTGATGGGTTCGGAGCCAATCCTTGGCTCTGACTCAGCCAACTGCAAAAGCTCAAGGTCTTCAACCAGCTCGACACCAACTCCCTATCCCATGATGCACCCTGATCTTCCCTCAGATCTTGTTTGCTGCGTGACTACTCAGTAGTATAACTATGTCACTCACACAGTTGGATAAGAGACATAGCACACTATACGGACTTCAAGTAGACTGGATGAGGGTTGGAGGGTGGGACGTAAGAATGAAGAAGAGATGAACAACTGACATGGAATGTTAAGGTGAGTACATAACTTCTTTACGTGAAGTTGTTCTATCTTGTCGTTCATTCCCATTATTGGGACATGCAGGTATGCCTCTTTTAGGTCTAAAGTCACCAGCCAAGCATTCTTGCCCAGCATGGGCAGATGCTGCTGCAAAGTCAGCATTTTGAATTTTGGAATGTCCAGGTATGTTCAGAATCGATAAATCCAGTACTGGCCGCCAGGCCTTGTCCTTTCTGGGTACCAAGAACAATCTTGAGTAAAAACCTTGTCCTTTTTCCTGTTCTGGTACTGTCTGAATGCCCCCCATATCCATGAGGGACGTAACCTGTTTCTATGCCTCTGCGCATTGATTTTTTGGCAGATCTGGTCAACCATTTGCCATTGGCAGAGTATGGAAATGGAATCTGTATCCCTGTGATAAGATGTTTAGTACCCACTTGTCCTGGGTTATTAACTGCCAATTTTGAGCAAAAAGTGCTAATTTCCCCCCTATGGGTGCTGCCAAAAGATAAGTGCTTGGTGTAGGCAGAGGGAAGTCATTGGGATTGCTTTCTGTAGGTTTGTGCTTTATCTCCTCCAGATTTGGAGGTGGAAGTGCCCCATTGCTTTGACCTGTATGAATCTTGCGCCTGGTATCTGGAACCCTTAGGGCATCTGGACTTGCCCCTTTGAGCTCTGTCTGACACAGGAAAGGACCATTTTTTTGTAGGCCAGTGTCTATTGAATCTGGGTGGTTGCACTTGTAAGAAGTCTTTAACAGTTTGCATAGACTTAGCTTTGTCTTCCATTTTCTTTAAAACCTCTTCTGCCTTAATACCAAACAGAGAATCATGCTGTAAAGGTGCATCTAGCAATTTAGCTTTAACATGATCAGGCAAATTTTGTTCCTTTAACCAGGCATGCCTCCTAATCACAGATCCAGTAACTGCGGCCCTGCAGGAGGCCTCTAAAGAATCAAAACCACATTGCAAAGTATGCTTTCCAACTTGTTCAGCTGCATGCAATAATTCCTGCAATTCTTTATTTTCTGCACATTCTGAAATCAACATAATTTTCTGTTTCAGCAACCCCATAACATATTGTTGGTACTTAAGCATATGAAATTGACAGTTTAAGGCCCTGATTGCCAAGGTTGCAGATGTATAAACCTTTTTTCCCCATCTGTCTAGTGCCCTTGAATCTCTATCAGAGGGGGTAGGATTGTTTGCTGTTGAGGCCTTAACTCCCTTTGGACCCTGTGAAATAGTTTCAGGATCAGCAGCAGGGTTTCTAAATAAAAACTGATGTGAGTCAGGGACCCTGTAATATCTGTCAGGCTTACTGGGAGCCGGAGGTAAGGAGTCAGGGGTCAAGTCTGACTCTGAAAACACATCATCCACAATGTCTAAAACAGGGGGAATGACTAAAGGCTTGTGCTGAGGGAGAAGAAGGAAATCCCTGAGCCTCTTTTTTGATTCTGAGAAGTCTTGACTCTCCCAGTGAAAATGCTCCCTCAAAGTATGCAAGGTTTCCCCAAATGAATAATCTTCAGGAGGAGATGCAGATGGAACAGACTCCACAGCATCAGAATCCTCATAGGGAGGTACAGATAATTCCTGATCAGAAAAGGAATCAGAAGAAATAGAAACCTGATCTGAAGATTCATAATCAGTGTCTTGCCTAGGCCTCTTATTTGGAGGGGGATGGGTACCCCTGATCAAGATAATAAGGTCTTCAGCCATTTTGATCATCTGTTTTTTAGGCATAGATGCCTGTGCACATGGCTCATGCAGCATTTTTTTAGTTTTAGAAGTTGCTTTTGTCTTTGGTTTTGCAGCTGTCATCGGTTTGATATACAAATGTTGAGGTCTGAATACACCCTCAGAAGCCAGTGCTTGCTCAGCGGCTCCGGTCCCATCTGAGGGAGATACATCTGTTGGTCCAATACCTCGAGTATCTTGTGGCATGCCGAACTCCACATGGGTGTCGGTAGAGGCCTGCGACTTGAAGGTAGCGGGTATTGGGGGCTGCGAAAGCACCTCACTGAGTACTGGCAAACCAGCGACTTGCTTAGGAGAAGCTTCGTCGTTGGTTTTGGATCTCGACTGCCTTTCTCTGTCCTTTTCTTTGCATTTTTTTATGTACTCCGATAGTCGGATTGCTATTCGATGACATTTCTGGGTAGTTAAATCTGTTTCCAACATACATTGATGTAAAAATATACCGACGCTTAATAGTGCATTGGTTAAATCTAGCACAAAACCGACAGCCAGGCACGTTGTGATCAGGGCCTAGGCAAGGAATACAGTATAAATGGAAATCCTTATGAGGTATTTGCTTCCCACAAGTAATACAATTATTAACTTTTTCTGACATCGGTAAAAAGCAAGAAAAAAGTTTCCCCAATGGGGTACTTAGCTTTAGTGAAGACTTCGGTTCTGAAACTCAAACTCAAATATTTCAGTAGTCGGCCGACCAGCACTTGCGAAATGCTTCTGCTTCGGGCACCGCGCGACAAGAAAGACTAAAGAAAATGGTGTCGGCTGCGTGTTTTATACCCCTGACGACCTGACGTCATGGCAGAGAAGACAGCAACTGACGCAGGACCTAAGACTTTGGAATTCAGGCCGACTGAGGGCAACCTGCCAGCAGATTACCCAAATGTAATGACTGCAAAAGTGAAACACGAAGAACATCTGACTCATCAACAGGAGGGTTAAGGGATTTCCAGCCACCCCTCTGTTTAAGAATCTCTAAGATATCTGCAAATGAGATATCTTCTGAGGAGGACTGTGGGGAACCTTCTGACTCATCCAAGTCAGTATCCGAAGTGACTGACTCCTGTGGGGAGTCCAAATGCTTCCTCTTGCAGAGTCTCTTCCTAATCACTTCTTCAGTGGGGGCTTCTGGAGAGGTCTCGGAAGAACATGGCTCACCTAATGGAGCTTCCTGAGTATCAGGATCTCTACACTTCAAAGAAGCGTGTGATGAAGAGGCAGACACCAGTGCTTTCAGGGAGGGAGCTGCTTGAACTGATGGAGTGGTTGTCGGGGTGGACAAAGCCATCCTCACAGCTTCAAAGGCCCCTCGGCCCCAATGTAAAGAATCCCTCAGATCCGAAGAACCGATGGAAATCATCTGCGCCAGTACAGAAGGCTCCGAGCCAGAGGTCAGGGCCGAGCTCACCCGAGCCAAAGCCCTGAAAGGTAAAGTCGGCACTGACAACTCGGTCCGACTGTCCTCCTCGGACCCAACCGATGAGTGTTGGCCCCGAGATTCCTTGGTCGGTACCAAGGGTATCAGGGCAGTCGGAGCCGAAAAGGTATAGAAGGTGTTGGACCCAAAGGGTCCACAATCATCAGTTCCACGCTCTCTGGCTCCGAAACATCCATGTGAGTTGGAGGAGGAACAGAAGATGTAGGAGGAACTAAGATTGGCTCTGAAGCCCCCTGGGTCGGTGCAGATAAAATTTTTGCTAGTGCCAGTACCTGTAGGAGCTTCTTCACCACACAGGCCACATCAAGATCAGACAGCCTACTCAAGGCCCGTGAGGAATGTAATGAGGCCACAGATTGTAGTACAGGATTCTTTAAGGTTGGAGATATTGGCTCCAAGGTCGAGGACCAGCTCCGAACCATAACGACAGTCAGTTCCGAAGGCTTTGGAACAGATGTCGATGCTTTACTGAAAGCTGACTTCGATGTAGATGGAGATTTTGATGGCTCTGCCTTCTCTGAGTGTTTGTCTGGCTTATCCATCGATTCCTGAAATGATGATTTAAGCAGACCTTTATCCATCAACTTTCTCTTCCTCTCATGCAACACTCTTGAGCTGAAGGAGTGGCATATAGAGCAGCTTTCTAGTAGGTGAACCTCACCCAATCAGTAAACACATTCAATATGTCCATCAGTTATGGACATCTTTTGCCCACATCTAGGGTACTTCTTGAAGCCAGACTTGGCTTTCTCTTTTTCCTGGTGTGACATCTTCCACAACAGCAAAAACACAATTCACACAATAACTATTCTAGCCTTAAACAAATCAGTACACACAGAAATTATTTATACATCCTGTGAAAAAAGAAGGGCTACAATTGCACTCTAACACACCACACACAGTATACTACCACTAATAAGAAATAGAAACCCAATGGCCTAAAAATACAGCTACTAACTTCACTAAATAGTAAGTAAAGGTAAGTATATGCCCTATAAAAAAGAAGGGCTAAACAACACACTCTAATAGGGAAGAAACTCTGTGCCCTATGAAAATTGCGGGCTAAAACTATTAAACACACTAACCATGTTAGAATATATATCTATATGCTCTATGAAAGAGCTAACACACACTTTAAGCTAAAGAGAAAGGAGAAATAAAGGGCCTAAAAAACGCTGCCACTAATTCCCCTTAAACATACTAACTATACTAATTCAAGAGAGATAGGGAGAATAGAAGGCCTACCCACAAAAAAACAGCCTTAAAGATTAATTATCTCATCTAAAACTAACTATAAGAACAAGCTACACACTGTAACTACTATATTAATGCTAAATTATTACATTTTTACTAAAACTATAGCTATAATAATCAAGAAGAAAAGTTTTTCACTGGCCAGAGCTGGTGAACGTCCACTCAAGTTGCAGCGGCAAACGAGATCTGAGGGAAGATCAGGGTGCATCATGGGATAGGGAGTTGGCCTTGAGTTGGTTGAAGACCTTGAGCTTTTGCAGTTGGCTCGATCGGCTCCAAACCTATCAGTAAAGATCAGTAAAGAACGAACGGCGAGATAGAACAACTTCACATCTTTGTTTATAGAGCAGTTTACTACTATGGATATGGGGTAAGCAAGAGGTTTTGCTGCCATCTTTTAAGCATTTAGCAGGAAATATATCTATAGCTATAGCAAGCTTGTGCTTGCTAAGTAGTGTTCTGATAGTTACATTTGGGACTGGCTTTAAATTGAAAGAAGGGAAGTTATTTAACTCAGGGAGGTGGAAAAATCAGATCTGCAACTGTATTCACGAACTGAAAGTTAAATTTGCATACTGTGTCCTGATGAAAATTGCTAAAGGTATGAGGTTGAGAGCTTCTTCCTGCCTTTATCAGATTATTAGTGCTAACCCAGCAGGATTCAGGATTGGAGATTTCTGAAGGGAGAAATAAAAATGTTGTTTATCAGTTAGAATGTGTTTTTAGCAAGGTTATGAATGTGTTTATAAGTTTGGTATGAGCCATGTTTTCCATTCTATGTTCCTCTAATGTTTTAGTTGTCTATTATCAGATTTTAAACAGAAGGCAGGATTACACATAGTCCTTTTTCTTCTAATCATTAAGGATGTTAAGAAAGAATGAGTTAAAAGTGTCTATTGCTTAGTCAAGTGGCAGAAATTTAAGAAGTGTCTAGTTACATTGTGATAAGGCAGCCTTGTATATAAAAAGTATAAGGAGAAGAAAGCAGATATAAATCAAATGGCAACAGGATGATAATGGTACTGAAACATACTCTAAAACGGGCATAATTTACAATTGGAACACATAGAACACAAATGCAATTAAGATTAATTTACCAATGACTAGACTAGCAAGCAATGATCACACTTTAAAAGGTAGACATTGAGTAGTTACAACATGCTGTCTGAGGATTCAAAAAGATATTCCAGGATTATTTGCTTTATGAGTAACAAGATGGTTGAATATTCACAGGTAACATCAAATTATATACAGGGATGTAATTGTACCACAGAGCTCTCTGATATGCCAAGACAGGTTAAGCAGCATAATCATGCACACATGATGTACAATGGATTCTTGTTTAAGTTACCAGGTCTGTCATTAATTTTAGTATTACCTGACTTTTGAAGAGTCTTAAGTTCAGTAGCTCTACAACTAGACTGAATAGAAGAGCTCCAAAATAGTAACATGACGTGACATTTATCATGACTTATTTGATTCTATGCTACAGGAGGGATGCCAATAAGGATGAGAATGTTACCACTAATCAACTTGCAAGTGAGCTTATACTCCAGCATACATGTATAGGTAATGAAGAAAAAGGGTTACAGATGGGTCTGAACTGAAACAGATTTACAGTTAAAAGCAAATAATATATACGTTTGGCAATCTACAGCTAAGTCAGTTACAATACAATTTAGAATAAAGCTCCCTTTGGGAGAGTGGAAGATCTTTTCACAACTTGGACACTACACCAGTAAAACTATATGTGACTCCCCAAAATAATTTCATGATTCAAAGGTCTGTGTCAGATTAGAACCTGTTGAATGTAGTTCACACCATGTTATACCATCTTGTAAAGTATATGGCACTCCAGACAGCATTTGAGATCCTTAGTGAGAATAGTTCTTAAGTTGTCAGTATATAGTTACTACGTGAACTGTAGGTAGCCACTGTGCAGTTCTGAAGGATATACAGTGGTAGGCTCCAGAAGAATACCCAACACAGAGTGGAGATTACTCAGTACTTGAGGCATGCAATAACCTCACATGTAACATGCTCTGGCCATCATGACTCATTTATGGTGACATGAACAGTTTAGACTTCTAAAGACGTCACATTTCCTGACTTGTTAGTACAATGGATCTAACATGTTGGCCACAGCCCTTATAGAAAAACACCAAGTACTTTCATTGAACTAACCACTTTTAACAGCTTCTTATATTCAGGGAGAATCTGAAACTGTGGGGAAGTAACTAGTTTACTGTTACTGTTACTGTTATTGAAAAGTATGGCCTTAGTTTTGGTGTTCTATCCAAATGAGAAAAGTTTGCTATATGACTAAAAGTGCAGTATCATCTATACATTAAATTAAATTGACCAGACAACAAGACAACTTCATGTTACTTATAAAGATAATAAGGAAATGAGGATCACAGGCCCAATGACACAAAAGGATAAAACCCTGACTGCACCCCAGACCACCATGTTTGATTAGCAGCATGGGTGTTGAACGGACTGGGTAGGGGAGAATGGTAGTGTGTGGCTGATGCTATCTCACCCATCCTGAGGTTCAGGTGGCAGTTTGGCTCACTGCACTAGAGGCATCTGCAGGAATGCAGGTGTATTACCACAGCATGAAGAGCCTAGCATCCCATGCTACAAGTGGTGTCCCTCTCAGATGGGATGCTGTACATGCTCAGAAGCATCTACCTCTCAAGGCAGCTACAGTGCCATTTGCAGGCTACTGTGGGTGTGTGCGAATAGGATAGTTTACATGATCTACAGACTGGTCCACTCCACAACACCTGATTCTCACCTCCATTGGAGAAGCAATGGGCCAGAGGGCTCTCACCCATATGAAGAAATGAATGGGTCAACTGAGTATAGGAAGAGGAGACAATGGGAAAAAGCTGAAGAACAAAACAAAATGAGAAGAGGACAAAAAACTGACCCTTTGATAGCCCAACAGCATGGGACCTCAAATCTATGTAATTCTAAAATTAACCAAGCAAGTGTCTTCAAATGGTTAGTTTTTGTAGCAAAATTCCATGTTTGACCACATTCATTTTTTCTGTGAGGATTAGGAGCAGAGTCTGAAAAGAACCACCCGACATCTTATATAGTTCATGCAAGAATCTGTTCCCAGTTAGATGTTGCAGAAACTGCTTATAAACATGGTTTTCTAAGATTTTTTTAATAAGGAAGATAGAAGGGAGGCTGCTAGAAATTGTTACAGCCTCAAGATGGTTACCTTTATAAAGGGGAATTATTATGGATGATTTTTAGAGTTTGGGCACCTATGATTTTATAACAGTAAATTTTATGATTAAAGGAGCATGGGAAACTATAGTTTCAGTGGCAAGCTTTAGGTACTTGGGTGGAAGGTTATTAGCAGGCAGAGATGAAGAAATGAGATCTGAGGAGTTTCAAGAAGTTAGACAAAAATAGGGCTAAGCATAAGCGCAACTGTGATAACACTGGAAAATTTTCCATCATCAGAGCTCTAGATGGTGTCTGAAGTGGTCTTGTTAGGAAATCAAACAGGTTGGTGTAATGGCAGAACAATTGGGTTTGAGATCCATGGAATGGTGACTGATATTTCACCAACATGGAGAGAAGAAAGCACCTAGAGAAAACACACACACCATTAGGCAACATCTGATGTTGGTAGATAGCCATGGCAGAATACATTCCACTATTTCTTTTGTTAAGTACAGTGGTACATACCCTGCTTCCTATAGCCAGATAATTTAAAATATTCGTTAACTTTTTATGAACCGCTGCTCAGCAGATGCCATCTCTCCAGCACTTTGTGAAACCTTGACACACTTGGAAGGTAAGAACTGCTATGCCAGAATGCTATTCATCAACTTCAGTTCTGCCTTCAACACTGTCATCCCTCAAAATCTAGTAAAGAAACTAGTACAGCTGGGCATCAACACCCCGTTATGCAATTGGATCCTAAATTTATTCACGAACAGGCCTCAAAAGGTTTGCATGGGTGAGAACAGTTCTGGAAGCATAACTCTGAACACGGGGGTGCTGCAGGGATGTGCCTTGAGTCCTTTATTATTCACCTTGCTGACACATGACTTCGTGGCCAGACAGGAGTCCCATAAAATCATCAAATTCACAGATGACACCATGATCATAGGTCTAGTCAGGAATGGAGAGGAAACAACCTACAGATGCGAGGTGGAACATCTGATAGGCGATGTAACAGCAACAACTTAGCATTGAATGACAGCAAAACCAAAGAACTGATTGCAGACTTCAGAAGGTGTCAGGAAGCACGTAAACCTCTAGAGATAAAAGGAGTGTCAGTGGAGAGGGTCAAGAGCATGAAATTTCTAAGAATACACATCTCAGAGGACTTGTCATGGTCAGAGCACACCAATTACACTGCCAGAAAAGTGCAGCAATGGTTGCACTCCTTAAGGAAACGGAAAAGCAAACTTGTTGCAGTCCATCCTCCAAGCATTCTATAGGGGCAGCATCGAGAGTATCCTAACCAACAACATCACAGTCTGGTATGGGAATTGTAATGTTTCTGATTGTAGGGCACTCAGGTGAGTTGTAAGGGTAAGCAGAGAAAATCATTGGTTCTTCACTTACACCCTTAGAAGACTTGCATGAGACTCGCTGCATAGAAAGAGCCAGAAAGATAACCGATGATCTTACTCATCCTGCAAGTGGCATGTTATCCCACCTCTTCTCAGGTAGAAGGTACAGAAGCGTGCACTGCAATATTTCCAGGCTGAGCAACTGTTTTTTCCCCTTATCCATTAGACTGTTGAACTGTGTTGACAGGCGAACCAGAAGAAAGTCAGCTCCTTCACCCCCCCCCCAGTCACCTAGGCATATATATCTCTGTCTAATCAAGAATAGTACACATTACAGGCTCATCACTTTCTACTAATTTTGCTAATTTTCCACAGTTCATAATCAATGTCCATATATGAATGTGCAATTCTAATTGTCTGTTCTTCACTTGTACCCTTATACGAGAAATTCAAGAGAGTGCAGGACACACTGTGCAATATCTATATGTTGTTCTATTTCCATTTATATGTTATGTTTTTGTGATGTCAAATTACTTTTTTAACTAAAATATTTTTCTGTATGTATGTCCTTGCACTGGGAATGAAGCAACACAATTTCGTTCAGCTACACTGTGGTGTAGATTTGAATGACAATAAAGTTTGCTTTGACTTGACTTGAACTTGTCAAGTCAGCTGGACAACGCTTCTCTTTTAAGGGTGATGTGGGGTCATTGTCTGATTAAATGACTTGCCCAGAGTCACACAGCAGGCAAATTATGATGGAAGAATTCAAATCCTGTGCCCTCAACTACAGGAAGCAGATTGTGAACAGCTTAGAGCGTTAATCCTCTGTACTGATTGCGGGACAAAATATGAGGAGTGATTCTGTCTGAATTGAATATGGCCTTTGTGACAGAAGAACTAAGCTTTTTCATTGAGTTTGACACAATGATAAAAACTCCTCCAGTTTTTTTATGCTTTCTGTCAAGCCAGTATACACCATACCCAGATGTGGATACCTCTGAGTTCTTTATATGAGTTAAGAGCTACATCTCAGTGAGCATTAGGTACATAATGACTACGCCAGCTATGCAGAACTATTTTGCTGAAAATGGCATGAGCATCTATTTGTGCAGTTCTATGGTTAGAAGCTTTAGATGCAGTCCTGTGGATCTGTTATGACTGCATTCTTGACAAGAGGTCCATGGTTCATTTTTACATCTTCATTCTGAAGCATAGGTATCTTTAATAGTTTATTCCTATGAATCCTAATAACTTATAGATGTTAGTTGCTAATGGATACATAATCAGTATTTGACCGATCACTTAAAATAATCCAGATGACACACTGATCTTTCATAACATATAAGACATTCTTATTTCTGATTTGTTCAAACCAATTGTTGGTGTATTTTAATGGTTATTTCTGTATTCTGTATAAAAAAAGGCAGTTTTAGCACAAGGACAGCATGTAGCCTGCAGTGTAACTTAGAGTTGAATGCTAAGAGTCATTAAAGAGTAGTGTAGAAGCAGAAATAATGAAGCTACATACCTTTTTGATTTATTCACTGATAGCAAGTATTGGATAATACCCACAGAATGGTTGTTGTGGAAAGTTGAGTAGATTATGACCAAATATAGTGTAAGCAGGGAGAGTGAAGTAAGGAGAAGGGATGAACTGTTCATGCCTTCACAGTCTGTTGAGGTCTAACCCCAGCAGGTAAGTCAGTTCTTCTTAGAATTCTCCTTAGGATCATAGGATCATAGGAGGTTACTAGGCTATTGGCCTTTAGGCCCTTATAAGCCTAGCCAAGAGTTTAGCCCAGTTTAGACAAGTCAGCACCCAGAGCTCCTGTCTAGCAGGGACACAGGTGGAATCCCAGGAGTGTATTTTCTGTTTCCCATCCAGTTGTCCAGGTTGCACTTAAAAAGGGATAATGAGGTACTCTGCTTGACATGGAGAGGGAGTCTATTCCAAAGATGGGGGAGTCTCTGGGATACAAATCTGTCTCGCCAAGTCCTATTGATATCACAGACCAGGTTGAGGTCATGCATACGGGTTGCTCGAGTGGAGCTTGACTTGCGGATATGCAGCAGTCCCATCAAGGCAGGGTCTGAGATTGCTTTGTATGCCAGACAGAGGTCACCTTTGAGAAGTCTGTGTGAAACTAAGTAGAGGAACAGGGCTTTTAGCCTATCTGTGTAGGGTAGGTGTTTGAGGCCCCGGATTCTCATGGCGAGGAACCTCTGTGGTCTCTACAGCTGCTGCATGTGCTTTGCGAGTTACATGCCGAAGGGGGCGTTGTACTCAATAATTGGCTTTATGAGGGAAGAATACAGGGATTTTATGACCTCTTTGTCCCTAGATGAGATACCCTTACTTATGAGTTGGGCCAAGTAGAACACTTTCCATACAACGGAAGCAACATGGTGGTCAAAAGTCAGGTCACTATCAACCTAGGTGCCCAAATCTCTCACTACTGATTGTGTACTTAGGATGTTGTTATTAATGTGATAATATGTGGGGAGGTCAATCTTCCCAAAGGGGATGATGGTGCATGTTTTGACATTCAGCTTGAGGCCATGTTTCTGGCACCAGTCATTTGTTTTGGTGAGACCCTCTTGGAGGATGTCCATGTCACTTGGGGAATTGATGACTGCACCCAGCTTGCAGTTCCCTGAAAACTTGGTCAGCCATAGCCCACTGGTTTTGGCCTGCACCTCAGAGAAGCATATCCCAAATAACAGAGGCCCCAAGACCGATCCCTGGGGTACGCCACTCATTACCGGTCTACTGCTTGAGGTGGCTTCCCCTATTTTGATTAGGTGGGTTCTATCAGTGTGCCAGTTTGCTACCCATCTAGTAACATATGGATTGATGCCTAGTTGAGAGAGTTTATCTACTATGCTCAAGTGGGAAATAGTGTTGAAGGCTTTGGCCAAGTTAGGCGGTGTGTACCATCTTCCCTTCATCCCTGGATTTGGTTGTTGTTTGTCTTTCGGCTTTTCCCGGTTAGGGGTCTGCTAATGATTGGCAGTAGATTTTCATGAATGCCGAGGTGCCAGCTCGACGTCCAACCTTCAACGAAGGCACACCCATTTACGCATGTCTTTCAAATGTCACACAACCGCGGGGAGGATATGCAGACTCCACAAAGAAGGCACTCCGCACACTCCAGCTGAGAATCAACCGGGAGAACCTCTTGCTGTGAGACAACAATGCTACCGCTGCACCACCGCAGTATCGTCCATGGATTTGGTGACTGTCTCAAAGAAGTCAACCAGATTTAACAGACATGACCTCCCCTTGACAAAGCAAACTGTGTGGGGTCAAGTGTTTGGAGGCTGCCAATGTCCCTGTTAATGAGGTCCATGATAATCTGTTCCATGGCCTTGCAGATCTGGCTAGTTAGGCTGATGGGTCTATAATTTCCTGGATCAGTGGACACTCCACCTTTGTGTAAAGGGATGACAATGGCTGTCCTCCACTCAGCTGGGATAAAGCCAGTACTCAGGCTTTGGTTGAACAGGGTGCCTAATGGTGCTGCAAGTTTATGCCTGAGTTCATGTAGGATGCAGCCTGGAATGTTATTGGGTCCCATGGAGGCTGTATTTTTTTACCTTTGAGGGGGCAGTGATGACCTGTTCCCTAGAGATAAGGGGTGGGGGCAGGTACTGGTGATGTCCTGATTTACTGATGGGGGGGGGGCAGATGGGGGAAGTTTTCACTGAATCTGTCAGCCAGTAGATTGACTATATCTACAGCATTTGTGTATGTGGTGTCCTTGACCACCAGTTCTGAACAGATCTGGGTGCTTCCTTTGAGACTGCGGACATATGTGAAGAAGGCCTTATGATTGTTTCTAGCAGATATGGTCAATTTGGACTCAAAGTTGGCTTTAGAAGATTTCACTAGTGCTCTTATTTGGTTGTTCAGGCTAAGGAGAGATTGTTTCCAGTTGGGCACCTGCTCCTTCTTGGTCCTGGACAGCATTTTTTTTTCCTTTTGTTATATAGTTTATTTATTGCAGATGTCCACCAGATAGGTTTATTCTTCCTTGTAGAGGATGATTTTGTCCTGTCAGGTACTATGATTCCATGCATCTATATAAATGCTTGTATAGTACTTTGGTGTAAATTTGGACATTGGTGCCAATTCCTACAGTGGGGGAGGCGGCTGTGAAGCTGTTTATACCATCCCTCAGGAGGTCGTAATCAGCTTTGGAGATGTTTCTTTTTTACCCTAGCTATAGGGGGATCAGGGGAGATGGCGACTTCAAAAGTGACCGCTTTATGGTCAGATCTTACTAGGGAGGATGATACTATAAGGGTGCTGCAGTGGTTACTCGTGGTGGTTAATACCAAGTCCAAGATATTATCACCTCTTGCGGGGGTATCAAATAGCAGTTCCAAGGCATTTGCATTGATGAAATCGAGGAATCTCTGGGCATTTGTGTGCTGGCATGAGTAGTTTTTCCAATCTATGGTTGGGTAATTAAAGTCACCCAGGATCAAGGTAAAGGGTTGAATCTTGATAGATTTGAAGAGGTCCAGATAGGTGGAGTGGGCATCTTGAGTCAAATTTGGGGGCCTGTAGCTAGCTATAATTTGAATAGGGGTCTTGTCAATGGTTAGCTGCACCTGGAGTGTCTCCTGTGCTTCATACTGTTCAACCAGCCTGGAGGTGTGTGTCTTTAACATACATTGAAATTTCACCTCCTTTGGCTTTGCTGCCCACATTTTGGGGTCTGAATGTATGATAGGATGAGTAACCAGGTAAGGCTGGGGTGCTCTCCGCAGCTTTGAACCAGGTTTCTGTGACTGCACAAATGTCAGCATGTTCCAGGGTTAAGAATGCTTGCAATGAGTGCAGTTTCATGTTTAGACTCCTAGCGTTTAGCAGCATGACCTTTAATTTGTGTTTTGTTGAGATTTTTATGTTGATAGTATTGACTTCATGACTTTTCCTAAAAAAGGCACTATGGGGGAGGCAAGGGCCTTTGCCAGAAGTCTGAAGCCCAAGTGAGACAGATGCAGTCCATCTCTAGCAAAGCATCGTGGTCCATCAATCATATTTTCCCAGGCTGTCAGGCACTGGATCCCCCTGGAATGAGACCAGAAACTAACCCAATTGTTAAAGTCAATCATTTTCTGTTTGTATTGAGGCATCATTCTGAGTGACAGTAGAATGCTGCTTAAGGCCAGGGACATACCTGCCTGGGACACATATAAAGCGATCTCAAACATGTCTCACTTCATATAGTCCAGGGAGGTACGTCTCAAGTCATTCACACCAACATATGTGTAGATATGTTTATTCAGGCCTTGGGTTTTCTTACAGCCTGCTGTAAGTTTTCTTACACTTTTTCCTCTAAGGATATTTAGAATACTTTGCCTCAGTGGCCCAGATGGGCCACTTTTTGCTTTTGCAATGGCTTGCAAACTATCAGTATGTCCATGGGAATACTGTTGAAGGACAGAGGACTATCTACGCATATGTGGAAAAGGATAGTTTACAAGGAGCAGTAGCTGGTTCCTTGTACTATAACAACCTTTATAGGGTCCCTCCTTCCCATACCTCTAACAGCAGAGAAAGGAGAGATTTGGAGGGAAAATGAGAAGTTATGTACCTACCATAACGTTCCATGTTAGTTGTCTTCTCTCGCCTTCTTTCTTGCTTGATGGGTTCGGAGCCGATCCTCGGCTCTGACTCGGCACTCTGCTAAGCTCGAGAGTCACTTTTACCAGCTCGAGGCAGCCCCATATCCCATGATGCAAGGCGGTAAGTACCCAGATCTCGTTTGTTGTATATTAGGCAATAACACCCTGCATAAAAAAACTTCCCAGAAGGAAGAAAGAAGGCAGAAAAACACCTGAAGGATGGGTAAGGAAGACCAGAACTGTATGGTCTTAAAAAGGCATACTTCTATGTAGGGAGAAAAAGGGTCTGTCCAGGCCAGGGGGAAGGAGGGAGGGTCGCAAGAAAGAAGGCGAGAGAAGACAACTAACATGGAACGTTATGGTAGGTACATAACTTCTCAATGTTAAGTTGTCAATCTCGCCTTCATTCTTGCTTGATGGGACCGCGTCCCTAGCACCTCTATCCTGGGTGGCTCAATGGAACAGACTCTTGAGAACTGTAGAGTCAAAACTGGCTCTATCCCTGGAGGCCAAATCCAATTTGTAATGAGAAACAAAGGTATGAGGAGTGGCCCAAGTGGCTGCTGCACAAATAGTGTCTAATGGAAGTCTAGCCTGAAAGGCTGTGGAAGTGGCTAAGCTTCTGATTGAATGCGCCTTAGGTTTTGAGCACAGCTGTTTTCCCCTGAGCTGATAGATTTCAGAGATGACAGAAGAAAGCCATCTAGATAAGGTCACTTTGGAGACAGGAAGGCCTTTTTTGTATCAGCATAAGAAATAAAGAGCTGATCGGATTTCCTGAATTGTTTTGTTCTGTCCAAATAATATCTGAGTTGGCGGTGAACATCAAGATAATGTAATTTTTGTTCCGATCTGTTTGAATAATTTGGGAAAAATACAGGAAGGTCAATAGACTGGTTCAAATTATTCTTTGAGGCGACCTTAGGCAAAAAGGTCGGATTAGTTCTCAAGGATACCCTGTCTTTGTGGAAGACCAAATAAGGGGGACGAACAGAGAGAGCATGAAGTTCAGACACTCTCCTAGCCGAGGTAATAGCAACCAGGAAGAGTGTTTTCCATGAAAGAAATTTCAGGGAACATGAAACAGCTGGCTCGAAGGGAGGAAGAATCAAGGATGTCAGCACCAAATTTAGGTCCCATTGAGGAGGAGGACTCCTGACTGGAGGTTTCAGGAGAAAGATTCCTTTTAAAAAGGCTCAACAAAGCCTGTGGGACATAATGTTGTGATCTGCAAACCCGACATGAAAGTTCGAGATAGCAGCCAACTGAACTTTGACCGTGGAAGATGAAGAGCCCGCGTGAAAGATTTCCGCTAAGAAATCCAAAACTGCTTGAACAGGAGCAGTAAAAGGATCTATATTTTTAGCTTTTGCCCAACAAGAGAAGCGTTTCCATTTGCTGGTATAAATCCTTCTAGTAGAGGATTTTAGTGAAGCCACTATGATATCCCTAACAGGATTAGAGATCATAGGAAGCCTGGCTAAGGAAGGAAGTGGAGCAACCATGCTGTGAGGTTGAGAGAAGGGATAGACCGGTGCAGCTGACCCGATTGGTGAATCAGAAGGTCTGGTACTGGGTCCAGATGCCACGACTGCACCAAAAGGTGACGATGGAGGAATGGACACCAAATTTGTCGAGGCCAATATGGAGCAATGAGAATCATTTTGGCTCTCAAAACGGTGGCTTTCTGGAGAACTTGTGGAATCAGCGGAAAGGGAGGAAAGGCATAAAGATGTCCCTGGGGCCAATCCTGGGTTAGAGCGTCTCTGGGGGTATGGCCTGGCAGTGGGAAGAGAGAAAAGAAGTCTGGGCATTTGCTGTTTTGGGGAGTAGCAAAAAGATCGCAACATGGGCGGCCCCATTGTAGAAAAATCTCCTCCACTATAGATTGTTTGAGAGACCACTTGTGAGGCATGAGAATAGCTCTGCTCAATCTGTCCGCTAGAATGTTGGTTTTCCCAGGGATATGCGTTGCTACCAGAAACCGATGAGAGGAGATCGCCCATTGCCAAAGTCTGAGAGCTTCTCGACACAAGGGGTAGGACTTGGTTCCGCCCTGTTTGTTGGTATACCATACTACAGACATGTTGTCTGTGTGAACTGCAATTGTTCCCAAAGGAAGAAAGTCGTTGAGGGCTTGCAACGTTAAAAGCACTGCTCTCATCTCTAGGACATTTATGTGCAGGTGGTATTCGAACGGTTGCCACGTCCCATGAACCATCCTGCCCTGATAATGACCCCCCACCCGATCAGGGAGGCGTCCATAGTGACAGTGGCTACCGGGGCCGGGGATACAAAGGGTCTGCCTTGGTGAATCTGGGGAGAAGTAATCCACCATGAAAGATGATTCTTGCAAATTTGTGTCACCAGGATTTGGTGACGCACTGGAAGTTGTTGGTAAGACCACTGAGTGAACAACATCCATTGAAGCAGACGCATGTAGAAGCGGGCCATGGGAAGAAGGGTAATGGCTGCAGCCATGAGGCCCAACACCTTCAGAACCATTCTGGCTTGTACCTTTTTGCTGGCAAGGATGATCCTCACGTGACTTTGTATATCTGAGATTTTTTGGTCTGTGAGGGTTGCTGACATCCGAACAGTGTTTAAGTTTGCGCCTATGAAGGTAATAGACTGGCAGGGCAATAAGGAGGATTTTTCGTAGTTGATCGCAATCCCTAATTGAGTGCAGAGATTTAGTGTGTAATCCCTGGCTTGAAGAAGTTGATGCCTGGTGGTGGCTGAAAGGAGCCAGTCGTCGAGATACGGAAACACCTGGAATCCTTGACGTCTCAGGTGAGCCGTGACCACTGCCATACATTTGGTGAACACTCTGGGGGCTGTAGTGAGACCAAAGGGCAGGGCTCTGAATTGAAAATGACTGGACCCCAGCCGAAAGCGGAGAAATCTTCTGGAGCGTCTGTGAATTTTTATATGATAGTACGCATCCTGAAGATCTATTGAGCACATCCAGTTGTCCTTCTCTAGGAAGGGCAAAATTGACTTAAGTGTGACCATTCGAAATCTTGTCTTTCTCACAGACTTGTTGAGTCTGCTGAGATCCAATATTGGTCTCCAGTCTCCCGTCTTTTTGGGGACCAAAAAGAATCTTGAGTAGATTCCGGGCTCTGAATGGTCTGTTGTAACTGGCTGAATGGCTCTTTTTTGTAGAAGCTTTAATACTTCTAACTCTGCAACTTCCCTTAGACCAGGTGGTACATCTGGAAGGGAATTTGTGTGAGAGAAGGGACTTTCCTCGAAAGGAATTTTGTAACCCTCGGATATAATCGACTGTACCCATCTGTCTTGAGAGAGGGAACGCCGGGCTTCTGGGTACAGCGATAGTCTTCCCCCGACTGCCTCCAAGGATGGACAGTCGGGCAACATCTCAGGGATGCTGGAAGGGCTTGTCAGAGAGAGGCTCTCTGCTTCCCTGGTTCTGTGGACCCCCTCTGCCTCTAGAGTGGCGTCTGTTATTGTTGCCCCCTCTGCCTCTAGGGGTAAACTGACCACGTGTATCCGGCGAGACTCCTTGGGATTTGCGGAACCACATCTTTCCACCCTTCTGTCCTTTGGGGTAAGGTCTAGAAGGGGTGGAAAAACAGACCCCTATGGCAGAAATAGTCTTGCCGTCCTGTTCACACCTGGTCAATGTATCCTTCACTTGAGGGCCAAACAAGGCTGACCCATCAAAGGGAGAGTTTGTGAAGGACGCCTTAAAGGGATCTGCAAAATTACAGAGCCGCATCCAGGATTGACGTCTAAGAGCCACCCCTGTACCTGCGGCTCTACACGCTCCATCTGCTGCATATGATATCAGTCGCATGGAGGAGTTAGCTATAGAATTAAGGATTCCTAGCTGAGAAGCAATTTTCTCTTGAGCCCCTGCAGCCGTAGGATCCTGTACTACTTCACCTAGTTCCTTAAGGATGTCCCTTTGGAGTCTGGTGAAGTGACATAAGTAGTTCAGCGAGCGCATAGCAAAGGTCGCTGAAGAGAAGATCCGCTTACCATACCTATCCATGGTCCTAGAATCCTTATTAGGAGGATGGACTGGTACGGAAGGATCTGCAAGTTCCTTCTTAGTGGCAGCCGCCACCACCATGACATCAACAGGGACACCTTTCGTGAGGAATTGCTTTTCCGAAGGGGCTGTAATAAATTTAGACGGCCTCCTAGGAACTGGCTCTACAGAGTCAGGAGCAGCCCAAGCCTTTCGAGCAATAACCTCCATAAGGGGGTCGAAAGGCGGAGACACCCAGGAGGTGGAGGGCCGAGATCCAAACGCCTCTAGGTATACCGACTCATCCTCAGAGGGATTTGTGGAGGGCCAGTTTCCCCTCTGTTTTAGGAGTTCTAGGATGTCTGAAAAGGAGACATCCTCAGAGGGGGATCTTGGGGATCCCTCCGACTCATCTAAGTTGGTATCTGAAGTGATAGACTCAGGGGAGTCTAGGTGTTTCCTCTTACAAGTCCTCTTGCGCGGAGGATCTCCTGACTGATCAGGAGAATCCTCGGAAGAGGGGGTTATTCCCAGTGGGGAAACCTGAGGCGGTGGATCTCTGGGTCCGGGAGCAAGAGAGATGGAAGAGATATCGACAGGCACTGTAGAGGGAGGAGCTAAGGGAATGGACTGCTGGCTGAGCCCAGTGGCCAGCACACTCTTCATCACCTCGAAGGCTCCCCTCCCAGGGAGATCCGAGAGAACCCGTTCCGAAGAAACCGGGACTCCAGGGCCAACCGAAAGGGAAGGCTCCGAGGCAGATGTCGGAGCCGAGCTCACCAAGGCCGAGGCTCCAAGGGGAAGAGCGGGGTCGGACAAGGGTCCGATGCCACTCATCCCCTCGGAGGAGACCAGGGAAGCCCGACCACCGAATCCCTCCAAGGAAGGTCTCGAAGAGGAGATAAGAGTAGATGCCGAGGGTGCAGAAGGGGGGGTATCTGCCCCTCAGCCATAGCAGTAACTATCCCCGAAGACTCCAGCTCCAAACTCTGAGGTAGAGTCGAAGGAGGAACTTGAAGCGGGTGTGGACTAATAGTCGTCTGTTGAGACGGACTATGCAGCATCTGGGCCATTGCCTGTGATTTTAATAATCTACTTACCACCCTCTCTAAATCATGGTCTGAAAGCCTGGACGACCTAGATGATCAGCTCCGATGGCTCTGCTCCGAAAGGAGAGGTGAGGCCGGAGCCGAAAGAATCGGCTCCAAGGAAGGGGACCTAGACCTCTTCCTCGAAGGAACCATCGGAGCCGAAGAAACCACAGATCCAGACGGAGCCGAGGACTTTTCGGCTCCGAATGAAAGTCTCGATGCATCGGCTCCAGCCGGAGCCGATACAGACATAACAGTAACGGTGTCGGAGCCGGTCAGCGCCGACACCGAAGCCTGAGCCACATGGTGGTCGGAGCCAGCCGGAGCCGACACCAATGTGACCATAGCATGATCAGCACCGATAGCCATCGGTGCCGAAGATTTTTGCAAGACAGGATCGGCTCCAGCCGGAGCCGATCTTGACTCCGAAGGAGTCGGAGCCGAGGCCACCGGCTTAGATACAGAAGCCTGGGCCTTAGAAGATTTAGAAGTCTTGCTCGGAGCCGATTTGGCCGGAGAGCCCTCCGGTTTAAGGAGACCCCTTAAAATCAACTTATTTCTCCTCTCCTGCAGGACTCTCTGGCTAAAGGAATGACAAATTGCACAGGAGTCCTGCAGGTGGAGAGGTCCCAGACAATATAAGCAAGAAGTGTGACCGTCTGTCAGAGACATTTTCTGACAGCACGAGTCACACTTCTTAAAGCCTGAGACCCTTTCTTTGGACATGGTTGTACACAAACAGTACACACAACACAGTCCCACTCAGACAACTAAAGTTATCTTATTATTCAAAAACTAACCTCTCACACACACACCCTAACAGGGGGGGATGGGAGGGAATGAAGGCCTGACTAATGAAGGGGAGGAAAAACAATTTTAGTCAGAAAAGGGCTTAAAATTAAGTAAAAATGAAGGTATATTAAAGAAAAGTGAAAATAGTTAAAGTTTAGGGGAAAAAAGTAGTTCAAAACTAACACTTACCAGGAGCTGGCAAAAGGAGGACCTCATCAGCGAAGCGGCAAACGAGATCTGGGTACTTACCGCCTTGCATCATGGGATATGGGGCTGCCTCGAGCTGGTAAAAGTGACTCTCGAGCTTAGCAGAGTGCCGAGTCGGAGCCGAGGATCGGCTCCGAACCCATCAAGCAAGAATGAAGGCGAGATTGACAACTTAACATGTAGCTGATTCCTTAAATTATATCCTTCTTATAGGGGTCTCTTTTTCATGCCCTAATGTAGATTCATAGATTCATAGATTGTTACTAGGCTAATGACCCAGGGGGCCTTTCTAAGTCTAGCCAAGTTCTCACAAAAGAATAATGATGCCCTGTATCCAAATATGATACTGAGGGCCATGCTTTTATAATCTACATCTGTTCATAAGGGACATGGGTGCCAGGCCCAATGTAAATTTCCTATTCCCCATTCACAGGTCTAGGTTGAGCTTAAACTGGGTAATAGACAAATTCAGCTTTACATGGATAGGAAGCCTGTTCCATGGGAGGGGTAGTCTCTGGGACACATATCTGTCACTCTAACAGGTTTTGGTTAAGTCACAGAAAAAAAATCAGGTCCCTAGACCTTGTATTTCTGGTACTATTTGACTTACGAATATGCAGGTGGTTCATAAGTTTGGGGCTTGCGAGATGCCTTGTAAGTCAGGCATAGATCACTCCTCAGCAATCTAAAGGAGACTGAGTACAGGGTAATGGCTTTAACACACTCTGCATAAGCCAGGTTTGTTACATCTTGTATTCTTTTTGTGAAGAACCTCTGAGGTTGCTCTAGTTGCTGCATATGCCTGGTCAGGTACATACTGAAGGGAGCATTGTACTCTATGATTGGTCTGATAAGGCAGAGTACAGTGGGATAAAGACCTCTCTGGACCTACATGCCATGTCCTTACTTATATGTTGAGTAACATAAAACAATTTCATCACCACTGTTGCCACATGGTGGTCAAAGGTAAGGCTACTGTCTACGTGTGTATCCAGATCCCTGACCACTGGGTCGATTCTTAGGGGTGTATTTTCAAGATGGTAGTAGTTGACTTCCCAACAAGTACAATTATGCATTTCTTAGCACCGAGTTTAAGACCATGATTTTGGCACCATTTGTTAATCAGAGATAGGCCTTCTTGAAGAATGCTAGTGTCTGCAGGGGAGTCGATAATAACCTCCAGCTTGCAATCATCTGCAAACTTAGTCAGCCATAAACCTTCAGCATTTGCTTCTATTTCAGAGAAATAGATGCCAAAAAGGAGAGGGCCCATTACTGAGCCCTGGGAGACTCCACTAGTGACTGGCTTCTTGGGTAACTCAACTCAGGGTGTTATCTCAGTGGTCTTTTGTGTGTTTTTGTTCACTCTTGCTGTTCACCAGTATTTCACAAAGCATTAGATAACTGGGAGAATAAAACTGAATGCAAATGGTAGGGTATGCATTATTAGTAAGCATAGACAGAAGCTGTTTATAGAAAGTTTCCTGAAAAATTAGACTGGAGAAAATATCAAAAATATCTGCAACTTAGAGAAGCCAGCAAACTGGCAACCAAATCAGCTAAACATACTTGAGGCGACTTGAGGGGACATATTTTAGTTTATCTATGTTGTTCTGGAAGATCCTTAAGGAGTCTTGTACGGATTCTTTCTATCCTTGTTGGTTTAATCAAGTTCTTGATCCAGATTCTCTCAAACTTTCTAAGCAGCTTTCCTAATGCTACTTCCACAGTGTCTGCTCCCAGGTAGCATGAGCTTATCTGTACCTAATTTTTTTACTTTTCCCATCATTAGCTGTAGGACTATAAGGACCATAAGGACTCCCCTGGAAAAAAATCCAGTCACCAAGAATCCTGCTCCACAAAATCTTCACCTTACCATTTTAAGACTTAGTTGTTTCTTCACTGCCAAGCCTCTGGCCCATATTTTTTTAATTTTTTCCTTACTGCTAGAATAACCTCTTTCAGCTTTAAATATTTTAAGATAATCCAGTTCCTGAAATCTTGTCTTCTATAAGGCAAATATATAGTCCAGTCCTGACAAAAATTAACAAATTGTGTCAAAATAGTAAAAGTCTGAAAAATTAGACAGTAATTACTGACTAGAACTACAAACAGATTAAACCAGCTAACTATCTAACATCACAAAATGGTGGCAGTAACATTCAAGGGAAAAAAGGTTGCTAACAATTAAACTGAGAAAACAAAAATCCCACTAATTGGGAAGAGACAATTTTTCTTGTTATTTTTGTCAATAAGCCTACTAAACGTCAATAATCCCCTTGATTGGGCAATGCTCATCTGTTCCTCTGCTCAAGGGATTCCACCCAGAGCCAAAGAAGTTGTCAGAAGGAGGCCATCATTCAGACAGATATGGGTGTGCTTCTTGCACCCACCTAAATCCCACAAATGACAGCATTTTTGAATGACCTAACCTCACCCCCTTACCTAGCATTAACTCTAACCTTAACCTGCAAACACACAGACACATACTTACCTTCCACTCAGATACACGCAACAAACATCATACACAACACACAATACCTAAATCTATTTCCTGCCCTAGCCCCTACCCTTACTCTATCCTAACCCACAAACACTTGCACAAAGGCATACACACAAATACCAAAAGTTTCAGAAATCTGACATTTTGTTATTAAATTCACAAACAATGCAGTTACCTTACCCAAAGGAACTTCCTCCTTACAACACTGCATACACTTGTCCAAGCATCCAATAGACCAAACATCAACATATAATTACCACAAGCTATACTATGTCAACAAAATAACCCACTGGCAGACTAGTGATATATGTAACTCCAGTGCATTTGTACATATACTTTTTTTCCTTATTTGTTTGTTAGATTATAGTGCTTTTGCATAGGACTATGCATTTCTAATTGCCTTTTAGCAAATCATTTTCAAATTATGTGAATACCTAAAGTGTGTAATTCAGCTAAGTTTCAGGTGACAAAGCTGTTGCAAATATATTCCTGTACAGCTCATTAGCCCACTACTCCCATAAGACACCATTACCTCTGATTTAAGCGATTAAATCCAGGGATATCTGCAGACCGACCACCTTGCTGTAAGTGAATCCATGCTCTCTGAATATCAGCTGTATATAGGTGACAGGCATGAGTGAAAAATACCTGAAATAAACAAATATGTGTGAGGCCTCTATTACTTTATTTTACTTATTTACTTACTTACTAATTTATTTATTTGTTAAGAGAGAACTTGAGCTTGTCCTTGGACCCTTTTCAGCCATTACTGAGGCCAAGAGGCATGCTTGTTGAGACATATAACACTATAAAATAATGTTCACCAGTAGTATGTTTACACTTCTAAGTATTTTGTTAACAGAGAGAATAAAACCACAGTATACGTGTAGGCAGAATGAAGAGGAGACCACAGCCAAACACATAAAGACATAAGCACATCCAATAGTAATGTCTTTCGGCTTTTCCCAGTTAGGGGTCACCACAGTCAAACTCCAGTCCGCTAATGATTGGCAGTGGATATTTACTGTGCCAACTTGCCAGCCCGACGCCCAACCTTCAAAGAAGGCACAACCCATTCATGCACGCACCTACCTGCATGTCTTTAACGTCACTTGACCGCAGAGAGAACATGCAGACTCCACACAGAAGGCGCTCCAGCCGAGAATCGAATGGTAGAACCTCTTGCTGTGAGGCGATAACGCTAACCGCTGCACCACTGTGGTCATTTATATAAGCACATCCAATAATACATGAAAATAAGTGCTTCAACTTCTGATAGAAAAAGTATGCAGTAAAAGCAATAGTCTATAATATATATGGACAATATTGATCAGCAATTCTCTCTGTCTGTCTCTCTCTCGAATTCTGACACCTAAACAGCAGTAAGATACTGTTTATTAATTTTTTTTAGGGAAATTGATTAATTTCATTGCTAAGATGAACAGACTTACTATTCCAGCCCCCCCCCCCCCCCCCACCAGTATAATGTTTTCTGGAGAAGCTGGGTATTGCCAAATGAATGAAGTACCAGCACTGATAATGAATATCTAGTCATACTATAAACACATTCATTCTTCTTTGTCTTGTGTCTTCTGGAGTTAAATGGTTAGCTTGCAGCAAATATTCAACCTGAAGAATTTGATGATGGCTGCATTGGTATGAAAGTTGAATGACACACTGTGGTTAAACCATAAACTTTGAGATTTAGCGTTCAGTAATGGAGTTACTGAAGTAACAGAATAATCTCTAATTTAAACTGGTTTTGAATGCAGCAGCTTTGAACAAGTGTCACAGCAGAACTGCAGACATCAAGATCAAGAATAAGTTTCTTACAAGTTAGAAGCAAATAAGATCAAAGTCTTCTTGGAGACATTTTTGATCTTGGGCTGTACTTTTCACCCACAGACTGCCACTGAACTCTGCATAATATGAACTGCAACCAAAAGAATTTAAAACAGATACATTTTCAGCATAAAGGGTAATTTGCAATAAAAAGTCACATATACTACCCATCTTTAGACTGAAGGTATGATCATTCATACAGCTGCAGATCAACTACAGGGTCCATCTCCAAAGACATACAGATGTAACTTTGACATAAGCAGAGACTAATCTCCTATACCTTGAGAGTCTTGCAGGTATACATTTAATCAGTCATACTGCATGTATCTCTGAAACCATGTTCATGAGCAAGGAGGCCATAATTTGTATAATGGTCAAACTGTTCAAATGTGGCTTGTTTAATTATTTTGTGACAGGCCTTACATTGGAAAATGGTTTTTAATCACAGAAAGTACTGGATATGGGAGATTTTTTTATGGTTGTGATTGCTAAATGCTTCAAAATAGAGGGACAGATATATGTGGTAAGGGATAGGTTAATAATATTGACAAGTGGTTTAAGCTATAACTGGGGCCACTGTTTTAAGGAAAAAAGGTTGTAGTTCATCAAGGGAGTAACATTATTATTTATTTTATTTTATTTTATTTGCAGTTTGATTACTGGGGAAGTCCACTGGTCCAAATTGACCCATTTTCAGTGGAGGCCCGGGGAGAAAAGCTCCAAGATGCATTATACAATTTAGATACAAGTGATAGTTAATATTAAAGATAATATTATGTAGAATAGTTACTCATAAATGCATTCAATATCATACAGATATGTGTTAGGTGTAGAAAAAGTTTACATACAAACTTTTTAAGAAAATGTAAATACGCTTTACATACACACTTCGACAGTAGAATGCTATTTACAATATTTACAAGGTTGGGCTGTGTGAGGGTAGCTGTAGGAGTTGTTGAGAGCTTAGAGAGAAGCTATAGAAATTGTTGAGAGCTTAGATAGGCTTATAGGAAGATAACTATAAGAGTTGTAGAGCTTGGGAACCAGAGAGAGAACCCCCTTTGATTAAGTGGGGGAAGGCAGGTACATTTAGTGGACAGGTGTTTGAATAGTTGGGTTTTGAAGTTTTCTGAGTTTGGTGTGGCTCTTAGTGTGGAGGGAAGGGAATTCCATTTATTGCCTAGAGAGAAAGACAGGAGAAGTTGGCCAGCAGGACATTTCAGTTTATGGATATTAATTAAGTTCTGATTTTTAGATCTGAGAGCTCTTTTGGTGTATAAGGGGGTAGGATGTTAGCTAGAGTGGGACATTTTGTTGGGTGAAATATGAGTCTATATGCAGTAGTGAGTTGGAGATAGTCTAGGTAGTTTGGGAGGTCAAGCCAATTCAGGGATTGTAGGGTTAGGCAGTGATGGGTGGTATTTTTAGATTTAGAGGCAAATTTACAGATTTTGTTGTAGCAGTTTTCTAGTTTAGAGGGGATAGAGTAGGACAGGTTGGTTAGAAGAGGGGCTCCGTATAATAAGGAAGGAAGAAGATAAGTCGAGTCCAGAGTTTGCCTGGGAGTTGGAGAGAAAGCGATTATTCCTATACAGCATACCTAGCTTTTGGTGGGTTTTCTTAATATTTTGTTCAATATGAATATCAAACTTGAGGTGTTCATCTACAGTAATGCCAAGTAGTTTGGCAGAGGGGACCACTTCTATAGGTGAGCTGGTTTGACTATAGACTTTGAAGTTGTTTTTATCATAGGAGAGGGTCTTTGTGGGAGGGAATAGTAGAATCTTTGATTTACTTGCATTGAGAGAGAGAGGTGGTTTTGGCGCATCCAGTTTTCAGTTGTTGAAAAGACAGTTTTGGTTTTAGTCAGCAATTCAGAGAGGTTTGAGGCAGAGCAGACTAAGGTTGAATCGTCTGCGTATTGAATGATTTTAGCATCAGGAATAACAGTGTGAAAGTTATTAAAGATGTTAAAAAGCATTGACCCAAGGATGGATCCCTGTGGTACGCCAATTGGGGTAGGTAGGAAGGAAGAGATGGAGTTCTTCCATTTGACTGCCTGTGATCTGTCTGATAGATAGCTGGAGAACCGGGATAAAGCATTATGTAAGAGATTAAGGTTTGAGAGATGACAGAGAAGGTGCTTGTGGGAAACAGTATCAAAGGCTTTAGACAGATCGAGTAAAACATTAGAAACTAAGTGTTCTGAATCTTGGGCTTGATTGACAGTTTCTAGGAAAGAGAGTAGAGTGGTTATTGTGCTATGGCCTGGACTGAAGCCATGCTGGGTAGGAGTGAGAAGATTGTTTTGGGTCAGGAAAGGCATAAGTTGGAGGTGGATGCATTTTTCTAGGATTGTGAAGATTGGTGAGAGCAAAGCAATGGGGCGAAAGTTTGAGATGCTGGTATTTTTGCCTCCTTTATGAAGAGGAAGAATATAAGCTGAGCGTCAGAGTTTGGGGACGTATGATTCTTTTATGGATCGGTTAATGATGATGCTGATTGGGAGAGCAATGCCAATAGCAGCACATTTTAGGAAGGAATAGGGAATATTGTTGGGAGTGTTAGAGCAAGGTTTAAGTTTGTACAAAAGATTTTTTATAAAGTTAGTGGAGATGGGTTTGAGTTCAAACAGATGAGGTGAGTTAGAAGGGGGAGAGTGTAGAGCGGTTGGGTTATTATTGGGAAATGTTTTGGTGAGGGTAGTAATAGTTTCTATGAAAAAAATAGCTAAATTCAGAGCCTAGTTCGAGGTCAGATTTACTTGGGTCAGGACAGGGATTATTCTTGGAGCCTGGATTGAGGAGTGAGTTTATTGAGTTGCAGAATTTTTGTTTTTTTTATTGTTATTGGACTGAAGTTTGATATAGTAGGATTTTTTGTCTGTTGATTAGTCATTTTGCACGGTTGCAGAGCTGTTTATATTGGAGCAAGGTATTGTCCAGTTTATTGTTTTGGTAACGCTTCCATAGTTTGTCTCTGTGGTGCATAATCTGTTTTGTCTCTTTGGGCAGCCAAGGAGCAGCTTTAGTTTTTATCCTTTTGTTTCTTAGTGAGGCTAGTGAGTTTAAAGTATCAAGGAAGACAGAGTTGAAGCATTCTATAGCCTTGTCAATAGGAAGGATGTTTAGAATTTGCCAATTCATTTGTTTGAAAGTATTTGAGAAAGCAGTTGAGTTGAAGTTACTGAGGTTACGAGCTTGAATGTATTGATGCTGGTGTGGGGAGGAACTAGTTGAGCGATGCATAAAGGCTGGGAGGTGGTCGCTAAAGGTATCAGGAATTGTGCCAGAACTGGTTATTTTATTTGGATCTGAGACTAGGATCCAATCTATAGTGGATCTGGGAGGGTTTATTTTGTTAGGTCGAGTGATGGATAGGATTATTTGAGAGAAGTTATAGAGGTTAATGGATAGGGAGGGAGAGGGGCAATTGATTTTATTCCAGTAAATATTCACATCACCAAGGATATAAGTTTCACAGTTAATTTCAATAGAGGCCCATAGGAAAATATTTTCAAGTGTAGAGATACTGTTACCAGGTAAGATATATAGGGCAATGATACAGATATTTTTATGTTTGTTTAGTTTTAGAATTCCAGCAGTTAGTTCAGTGTTCTGGAATTGAGGAATTGGAATTTGGAGGGGAATTAAGGTAAGAAGGTTGGAGTAGACTAGAGCAGTGCCTCCACCTTTTGTATTTAGTCGGTCATTTCTGAGACAATGAAATCCTGGGGGCAGAATCTCAGAGTTGGAGATAAAGGGCTTGAGCCAGGTTTCGGAGATGGCTAAGATATCTGCTTGGTTATGGCTTAACCAAGCTTGAAATTGGTGTACTTTGTTGTTTAGACTTTGCGCATTAATTGTAAAAATCTTTAGGATGTTGAGATAGGAGGAAGATGGTAAGGGATAAGTGTTGTTAATAAAGGCTGTAGGACCAGGGTTAGGATGGATATCACCAGCTTGGACTAGGTTGTTGAAGGAGATATCCTTTAGCCATATTTGTCTGTCAGGCATGAATTTTGGTAGACTGTAGATTGGAGCAGGTGACAGTGTCTTGACTTTAGAGGAGAAGAGTTTAGGGTGAAATATGTGCAGTGGGTTGGGCTGAATGTGAGAAGATGAGACAGAGTGGAAATGGGAGTAACAGTGAGGGAGAGGGTGGGTTTGTATGGTAGTTGTCTTTGTAGGTGGTATTGGACAAGCATAGGTGGAATATGAGGTAGCATAGTATAAGTGAAGTAGGAACATAAAGAGGAGGCTGGGGGACTGGAGGGTGTTATAACTTGAGGAGAGCACACTGGAGCAAAGAGAGTGGTATGAGTGGTTAGGAAAATAGAGAAGGCTATGAAGAAGAAAGGGTTTAAAAGGTGATGGAGGTATTCTAGAGATTTAAGGAAAGAGGGGGGACTATAATTAATGGGTGGAGTACAGAGTTTAAGAAGGATGGCTATAGGTGGGAGGAGTAATGAGGGGGGGCTGGTACTGGGTAATTAGGCTGAGCGGGTGGGGTAAGATTGGAATAAAGCTTGGAGTACTGGGGTGGGTGGTAATTGGGAACAGGGTAGGGGAACGGCGCGGGAAAGAACACTAGAGGTGAGTATGGCAAAAAAGTATCAGCAAAGAGCAGTTTAAAGGCTGTAGTTGGAAGATATGAGCTACATATTTCTAGCCAGAAATTGAAGGCTGCCTTTACAGAGGGAGGTTTAGCAGGGGGGGGAGAAGATATTTACAGTCTAAGGATATCAAATTACAACCAACTGCTTCTGAAAAAATAAAACTTGTTGGGATTATAAAGAATATCTAGGGTTTATATTGGAAGATGCTGCCACCTAATGGTAGAAAGAGATAGCAAACAGCAGGGATAGTTGGACCTGTCTTAGGTTTAAATATATTCTAGGGTAGTGATAACAGGAGGGGGAGAGGGCAAACAGTCTGCGGTAGGCTGCTAGAACGTGCACACGGGACGGCAGACTAACTCTATAGATAGTACATCAAGTCTACATTTAATTAGTGTTAACCAACATACATTTACACAATCTTGTTGGGGGGGTCTTCTTAGTAGTATTTTTCTAAGTACCAGGCAAGCTGGCCAATTCAGAGTTTCTTCAGGTGATGGCCGGAGGTATTCCTTTTGCATTTAAAGCAGGGAGGGTGCACCTGGGATGGATTACTGTAGAGGAGAGGGAGACAACACTGAGTTAGTTAATACTGCAGATGTAGAGGGGAAAGGTAGCAGGTAAGGGATGTTTATAGAAGAAGGGAGGGTGTAACAAAGCACAGTAGTAGAGAGAGGCTATGGTTAGATGAGGCTGGAGCAAGTATGTAGACGAAGATTATGTTTAGGGGATTAACAATGGAAAGCAGCAGACATTATGCCATGAACAATGCAAGTTATGCAATATAGGCTCCATTAAATAGACCAAAACATTCATTGAGCAGTTCAGCATGCTATCAGTGACCCTAGTCTATTTGAGAGGACAGGGTTATACAGCAGTAGAGCCAAATATAAGCAGCAGAAAGCAAGGGGTAAATGATAACGTAATACTATAAAATCTATAAACAGTGCAATATATAGTTCTCAGCAGACTAACACAGTAAACTATGATATGTTCATGCTGTGCAATAACTTATGCTGAACAGTTTTCAAAACAGTTTTCAGAACAATATAATAGCTGTGTGGTGCCCTTATAGAGACAAACGGAAAAGAAAAATAGCTGCTAAGCCAGTAATTAAGCTAAAGACTCTAGTAGGACTATTGATCCACCTTAAAAGAGAAATAAAAGCCTTCAACAATATACGTTCATTGGCGTCCTTTTAACAGGACATCTGGAGAGCAGACTAGGCCAGCAAAGTGCAACAGTCGAGCTTTATACACTCAGACTAAAGTAATGCAGCTGGCAACAACATAAAAAGAGACCCACTTGTCCCAAAAAGCAGCTTACAGCTGCTAAGCTGGTAATTAACCTAAGCAAAAGGCAAATGACACAGTACAAAGCAAGCAGTCAAACAGTACAGTATATAGGTCAAAACGGTCCCCAAAACCATGTAGAAGCTGTGCGGAACCCTTATAGTTACAAATGGAAAGAAAAATGGCTGCTAAACCTGATTTTAAGTGAAAGGCTTGAAGGGGGATTGTTATTCCACCTTAAGAGGCTATCCGGCATTCAGCGATGTACTTTGGTTGGTGTCCTTTTAACAGGACATCATTACACCAGGTTTCTGGTCGTGACAAGCCAGCAGTATTCAGTTAAGCCCCTTGTACCCATACTAAATTAATGCAGCATTAGTCAGTATAGAAAAGAGCCCCACTCGTCCCAAACGCAGCTTGCAGAGGTCAAAAACACATGTAGGTCACAGATAAATGAAGCTGTCAGCAAGAGGTCAACAATAACCTTACAACACAGTTACAAACATTGCATTGGAGTGATAGCCATCAACACAAGACCATCTATAACCCTAAAACACAGTTACAAGTAAAAATGTGGAGTTTAGTACAATAGTTGCTTAGAGGCTTGCAAATTATAGACAGATATGCCGAAAAGACCTACCGGGAGGTGAAAACAAGCAGCCTAAACCGCAGGACCAGCCAGGAGCGGCCTTAGGTCAACTGGTGCCCTTGGCAAAAGGGCACCACGGCACCCCCCACTACACCACCCAGTGCCCCCATCCTGGTCTACCTACAACAAATAAATACTGGAAAAGTGCCCCTACTAAAATGGTACCCTAGGCGGCCGCCTAGTTGGCCTATGCCTAAGGCCGGCTATGGGACCAACACAGAGGAGCTGTGGATGCTCAGGACAGGATTTAAAAATGGCACCACATTCCTTGGGATATATAAGTAAACTCCAGGAGGAAACAAGCTACGGGGGAGGGGATAGGTGGAGGGAAGGTGGTTAGACTAGAGGGGTAGAAGGTAGGAGGGACTAAAGGGGTGGAAAGTTAGTAGGAAGAAAAGTTCCAGGAGGGGGGAGGGCTTAATAGAGCTGAGTATAGCAGAAAAAGTATCAGCAAAGAGCAGTTTAAAGGATGTAGTTGGAAGGTATGAGCTAAACATTTCCAGCCAGAAAATGAAGGCTGCCTTTACAGAGGGTGGTTTAGCGGGGGGGGGGGGTATTTACAGTCTAAGGGTATTAACTCACAAACAACTATTAGTGAAAAAATAAAACTTGTTGGGATTATAAAGAATATCTAGGATTTATATTGGTAAATGCTGCCACCTAATGGTAGAAGGAGATAGCAAACAGCAGGGATAGTTGGACCAGTCTTAGGTTTAAATATATTCTAGGGTAGTGATAACAGGAGGGAGAGGGCAAACGGTCTGCAGTAGGCTGCTAGAACACGCACACAGGAGGTTAGACTAACTCTATAGATTTTACATCAAGTCTACATTTAATTAGTGTTGAGCAACATACATTTACACAATCTTGTTGGGGGGGGGTCTTCTCACTAGTATTTTTCTAAGTACCAGGCAAGCTGGTCAATTCAGGGTGTCTTCAGGTAATGGCCGGAGGTATTCCTTTTGCATTTAAAGCAGGGAGGGTGTACCCAGGATGGATTAATTTACACAATCTTGTTGGGGGGGGGGGTCCTCTCAGTAGTATTTTTCTAAGTACCAGACAAGCTGGCCAATTCAGGGTTTCTTCAGGTGATGGCTGGAGGTATTCCTTTTGCATTTAAAGCAGGGAGGGAGCACCCAGGATGGATTAATTTACACAATCTTGTTGGGGGGGGGGGGTCTTCTCAGTAGTCAGGCAACCACACTAACAATTCTCCTACACTTTTATGTGTGACTGCCTTAAAATGAAATGGATTTGCAAACCCATAATCTATTTGTGGGTATGTGAGAAGTGACTGATATTGGTAGCAAAAGAGTCAGGGAGATCTAATAAGGTTTGTGATGGTCTTAAAGTTGTTTGAGCCATGTAGCATCTATGCATTTACCTGTAGATATGGAATATGACGTTGAAAGATTAGCAACCAAAATCTTTTATAGTAACGTGTAAAAAATGTTTTTATTTTTTGTCTTTGTAGTCTGATTTGGTGTTTTGGATGCCAATCTACATACCCTCCTCTGTTTAAGGTATCCATTCAATAGGATGGGACTACTGTTCCCTACCCCCTTACACATACTTATTTCCAGGTATTATACATTTTTGACTAACAAGAAAGTGAAGGGCATTTATCATCTTTTAGCTTCACATCCTTCTTGGAAATAATTTGCTTTGAATATCAGGATAGGTTTTGAGAAAGCTTTCAAGAGATATCCCATTTAATTTCAAAGTAAATGATGTTCATGTGTCATTCTAACTGCTAGCAGTTGCTTCACCCAGCAAAACAAGATGAGATGTTTACAAAGTTGCAACATCAGAAAATCACATGGCATTTGCAATCACCAGGACTGCCTACTGTAGCCATACTTGTTTTTCAGGAGGAGGGAGATAAGAACATCATATGCTGCTTGCCTCCAGAGACGGGGAACAAGATATGTAGACCATGTGGTATTCATGTACACTTGCATTAGTTGTAATCGTGACTGCAATGTGCCTGCATAACAGCTTTAAGATATTATGACTCAGAACCATAAGGGTTGAAGTTTAGGTGATACTTTTACAAAGCTGGAGTGCAGCTTTTGAAACCACTAGGTCTTACACCATGCTGAAAGAAGAGATCTAGTAGTCTTGAAAGGCCTGTACTCTAACTTTGCTTACTTAGCCAATAAAGATATCTCTTAAAGTCAAAGCTTCTTTTGTGCTTAATATTCTCACTGGCTAACACAGAACCAGCTCCTCTTTACATAAACTCTTACTGTTATAATGTGTAATATGGAAAACAGAGAGTAATGCATCCATCAGATAATGCAAGTAAAAAAGTAGATTCAATATTACTCATGCTAAATGTCTGTTTTATTTTACTTTATTTTGTTTATTTATATTTGTTACTAAGATAATGCAGTGATCAATACTGACCAATTTCAGGCTCAGCCCGGGTAAAATACAAAACATTTCACCTACAAAAATACATAAGTATAAGCAGTAACAGCGTAATTCAGACTAATTACACAGAAAAAATGTGAATATACATTCTAGTGAACAAGCACAGTGCAACATACAATCAAGCAGAGTGTAATGTACAATATTTACATTAGTTTCTAAAGTGGATCAATTTATATTAAATCTTGAGAGAAGAAAAGAAACTCTGAAAGGATATAGGTTAGGTGATATGTCCTGTGTCAAAGCATTTGACATGAATGAAGAAGTGCTTTTTGACTTGTATTCTGAATGTGGAATAAGTGTTGATTTCCCTAATGTCGATATGAAGATTTTGCCAAAGAACAGGTGCCTGAAAGGAGAAAACGTGCAGAGCTGTGAAGTTTGGTTCTAGAGATAATGAGAGTTGGTGTGGCTTATAATTAGTGTTTCAGGGTGTAAGAGGAAGTTTTGACATGAGGTATAGTTGCATTGGGAGTAAATCCACGGAGTTGGAGTAGTTTGTAGAGTTGGGATCCTAAAAGAAGGTCAGATCTTTGTTTTATGGGTGGTCATTTGGCTTTTTCAAGGCTGATACAGTGCTGCTCACAGACAGGTGAGTTTGTAAAGAATTGGCAGATGCTATTAGAGATAGCCTAGACTGTGACAATGTTTTTCTTGGAAGCAGAAGCAGAAATGGGAGGCCATCTTCAAGTTGAGAAAGGAGAATTCCTTTGACAATGGCTGCTCTTGTTAGTTGGGATAGAAAAGGGGAGATCTTTTTGTCCCAGAAGAGGAGGGAGTTTATTTTGAATCCCACTGTATCTATGTGGAAATGGAAATTTAGTGACTGATCAACCTATAGTCCTAATTATTTGAAGGTGGAGGTTGCCTCTTTGGAATGGTTGTGTATGTTAAAGATAGTTGAAAGAGTTAGGTGCTTGGTGAATTTTCTGTGGGGATCCTAAAAGCATAGTTTTGGTGTTGTTGGGGTTGAGAAGTAGTTTATGGTTTATAAACCACTGGTGGAGATAATGTAAGTCTGACTGGAGATGGCACTGAATGTTGGTGTGAGAATGACCTGATCAGTAAATGACCATGTCATCAGCATACAGGATAATTAAGAGATGGGAAAGGTCACAAGGAAGTTTGTAAATGAATATGGATAACAGCAGAGGGGCAAGAATGGATCCTTGTAGTGCACTTTTGATATAGCTGCAGATTCTGATTGGGAGTATCCTATTTTAACTCTGAAGTGTCTGTCAGGGAGTAAGTTTTTAAACCAGGGAGCAGTGTTTGGACTAATGCCAATTTAAATTAGCTTGTTTTTGAGAAGGTAGAGGGCAATGAGGTCAAATGCCGTTGCCAGGTCTATAAATGGGGCATTTGTAAGGAGGTCACTATCACAGTTTAGCAGGATGTCATCAGTTAGGGGCCAAAATGCTGCCATAGGACTTCATCCAGGCCAGAATCCATGTTGTTTGAAGGACAGCAGGCAATAATGCTGGATACAGAGTGACAGAGTTGGATGTAGACTGTCTTTTCAAGATGTGTGCCCAGAATTGGGAGGTTGGATATTGGATGGAAGTGACAGGTATATTTTGGGTTGGCTTGCTTTGGGAGGGATTTAAATAGAGCAGTTTTCCAAATCTGTGGCATGATGTTTTTTATGAGACATAGATTATATATGTGGGTGAAAGAAAGACATAGATGCTCCCTGCAGTGGTATATGAACCAGGGGGTTATGTAATCAGATCCACAAGGAGTGTCAGTGCAAATATTTTCAAATACAATAGAGACTTCTTTGGGATGTATGCATTTAAAGTGGAAAAGAGGGATGAATGCTGGTGGGTGGGTAATGCATGATCTGTTTCAGGTGTGGAGTTTATTGATGGGAGGTTGCTAAACTCTTTAAGAAAACCTAGTGGAGAAAATGTTGTTGTATGACATTGAATGGTATTTGTAGACAGGGTATCACAAAGAGGTTTTCTTCCTGTAAGTAGGTTAAATTCTTTCCACAAGTGTTTGGGAATGTAAGATTGTAATTTGTTTCTTTTGGAGATTTCTTTTGTGCCTTCCAATGAACTTCCTGGCTATGTTATGCAGGATTACAAAGGAGATGCAGTTGTCAGCTGGGGGTGGAGGTCTGTTTCTATTTTTGCCATGCTTCATCCCTTAGGGTTAAAAGATATTTCAGTTCAATGGATAGCCATTCATGTTCATTGTTTATTCTGTTAAGCATACTAGTCACACTGAACCAATGCTTGTTTTCAGGAAAGACAATGCCAGTTCTCATTATATTGTTATTAGAACAGCTAATCATTTTGAGTTGCATGTCTTTGAGATTCTGGGATAGAACTTGGATGAAACTACAGTTCTCAGAAAAAGCCCACAAAGAGATGAGAAGAACATGCAAACATCTTCCAAATAGCTTCTGAAGACCAGAAATGAATCCCAGACCTGGGAGATGACAGACAATAGTATCAATCACTCTGCCCCCCAAAATTAGTCAATTCTTCAATTTTTTAAGTTTCTTCTTCACAATCTCTGTAGTTCACTGTTTTAGAAATTACTTCCATCGTTCTTCAAAATGGTAAAGTTCCTGCAATCCATAACAACTTAGTGACAATTGACAGGCAATGCAGATGCTATCTTTTTTGGGGGGTTGGGTAGGTGGTCCTCTGTCACCCACTCTTACATATTATGACCATTATCACACATATGCTATAACTGAAAGTGATTTGTCATTCTTGCATGCGTAGCTCTCAACTGCCCAAACTTTTGCAGAATGTCCAGATTTTTGCCACAAAATTATAGTCTTTTCCTCATAAAATGTGTGGTTTTCTGCTAAATCACTGGGAAGATCTGAGGAATAAAATCACTAAATAATGACATACATTTGAGTTTCAGATGTCATATCCTTTAGAAAATGCATTTTAACACAAACCCTATTATTTTAGCTGCTTTCTAAGTTTACAAGAGCAATATTATTTATGGGCCTCATCCCATTAAATCAGGCTTTGTCCAGATTTCTTGGACAAAAATTGAGAGGTATGCTCACAGGACAAAGTTCTGTAGACTGACTATATAGTCTTCCTTGGATGAACTTTGGAAGCATAGCCTCCCAGTTCATCTCCTATAACACTTTTGTGGTAGTCATGGTTTGAGTCTTTGATGCCCTTGTGCCATGTGCTAAAGACATGGCTGGATGTCACTGAAAGAGTGTTCTAGAATGCAGAAAATCATTTTTTCACATATCACTTCTTTCAGAATAAGAGGGACAAAAATCAAGCAGAATTGAGGATATCAACCAACTGAAAAAAAGGTGCCACAGGAAATGCCAGAATCCTGCTTCACTGGTCAGTAAATGGCACACCACATTTGTAATGTAAGCTCAATGTTTTTAGCTTGTTAGCTGGCTGTCTAGCTGTTTATTAGGCCAGACAACCTCCTTTGTATAGTATTTGCTGGCAGGTCTTGTTAAGTACCAGGGTTGGCATCCATTATGATGTTAATTGTGAGTAAATTATGATGTGCAGGGCTTGCAGCAAAAAATACACTTTGTCATAATTGTAGCTAATTTTGAGTGTGTAGATTACTGCTTGTAAGTATATTGTAGAATTCTGACTGGTAATTCAGTCTATATAAGTAAAAATTATCTGTTTAGGGACACTAAATCCAAGATAACATTTGTATTTTGTTTTCAGCAGTTTCCATTGTTGCACTATCAACTGGGTATTAACAACAGGTTCATCAAGAAAAATACACAGTGCTTGCACTGTTATTTCTAGTACTAGCAGGAGGCACGACCAGCTACAACACAAAGCACTAACAGCACTACTACTCTCAGCAGCAGTAAAATTAGTCAAATCCAATGTGTACTGCTAAAATACTACTGCTAGCAACAATATCAGTCAACTTGAGCACAAGTCGTACTTACAGTGCTACATTTGCTCAGAGCAGCTCTAGGTTTGGCTACTTCGCCTAAGAGTTGCAGATAATCTGCTGCAGCAAAAGCCACCCACTGCTAAAAGAACAAAAATAAGTATCATTTTGCACTTCTGCTGATTATTTTTACTGTATTTCATAAGAATCCTGTATTATTTGTTACATTTCTCACACTTTAGTAGAGTTTCAAAGCTGAACTGGTTCCACTGCTTCTGAAGTACTTAATTACATTGTGTCTGCTAGTTTTACAGGGCTGTAATATTTAGATTGTGTGATTTCCCTGCACTTGAGCTCAAAACCAGCATTTTTATGTTGAGGGTTTTCTGACTGCACTCTTGTGGCAGATGCATGCTAAAAACTTGCAAACCTATCTGAGTTGGGGGCTGCTGGCCTAAAAGCCTATTCTGTATTTTCCTGACTGGTCTGTAGGCCTTGTTGTAAAACTTGTTTTTTTCTGATTCTATATAAGCCCAATGATTGTGTGGTTTTGTGCTCAGTTCCTCAGATCTGTTCTTGGTTTGGCTATTTTGCATGACAGATACAAAGAATCTGATGCATCTAAAGCCATCTGTGGAAAAAAGAATGAAAAGTATAATTTTTCACTTCTGTTATTTCTACCATATTCCATAAGAATCCTGTATTCATCATTACATTTCTTGCACTTTAGTAGAGTTGCAAAGCTGAACTATGTTACTGCTGCTGCATTATTTAGTTACATTGTGTCTGCTAGCTTTACAGGATTGTGGTATCTAGACTGTGGTTTCTCTGCAGATGAGCTCTAAAGCCAACAGTTTTACATTAAGAGGGTTTTTTGACTGCACTCTTGTGGCATAAGTGTGCTGTAGCAAACCTATCTGAGTTGGAAGCTGCAGGCTGAACGCTTATTGTGTGTTTTCCTGATTGGTCTGTAGGCCTTGCTGTTGTAAAGCTTGTTTTTTCTAATTGCATATAAGTCCAGTGCTTTTGCTAATCTGCTCTCCGCACAGCAGTGGTTAGCAGTGCCCTGTACAGATGCAAATGCTTTCAAGTTAAAATTTCCCTTAAAATAACTATCTCTGCAACCTTCCCCAGCTCCCCTGCTGCTGTAGGAGCATCTGAGTTGTGTGCAGAGCAACATCATCTTGTTGAATACATGAAGTTCATGCTGAGTATTATAACTATTCTTCATCCGTGTGTCATCATTCCAGCCCAGTTAAATCTACCCACTCTTCTCCCTGGTTAAACCCATAGTAAAAAAACTAAAACCATAGATAGGCACTTTCCTGCTATCCTTGTGGCCATCCTGGTGGACATGGGCATCCTAAGGCAATGTAACAATTGTCTCATGTATACTGACAACCACTTAACCTGAAACAAATAAACACAGTATGTGAGAGATGTAGTTACACTATGAGCATTGAGAAAAGACTCTCACATACTGACAAATCAAATCACAAACAGGTTGTCAGCACATGCACATCATTTCCCTCAGTAAATAAGGTCTTGACACATAAACCCACATATGTGGAGGTACTCACAAGTAACTTATCAAAACATCAGAGGCCTCCCATACACTGCCCTCAGAAACCACGTGCAAACAAAAGCAAGTCAACACCAACCACCACATCACAGTATCTCTACAAGCAAGTCCCTAAGGCAAAACACCACACATTCACTTTGGTCACAGGAGACTCCATCATAAGACACTCAGACACCCCATTACCAGGATGGATAAAGAAAGGGTTACAGTTAGTTGCCTGTCAGGGGCCAGGATTCACCAGATCATGCAGGCACTCAGGTCACTCAACCACAAGTACCTGTCTGACTCAGTCACAGTCAATGTGAGTGTGAATGACATGAGACATATGTGAAGAGAGACATGATGGACCTCTCTGAATACATGTTGCAGGTGGGTATGAGCCTCACATTGAACAGTATTCTACCCTCACCAAGATTAATATCACAAAACAAACAGAAAATTATTGACTTCAATAATTGGCTTAGCTAGTGGTATAATTCCAAGGGGATCCAGTATTTGTCAGCCTGGGATGACATGATCCACAGACCATGCTGCTTTGCCAGAGATGATCTGCACCTGTCACTGCTAGGCTGTCAAGTACTGGCCAATGTATTAGCTGCCTCCATACTGCCTTTTTTAGGCAGTGCCAAACTAACAGACTTGCCAATGTAACAAATTTTGCTAATGCCAAGCTGAAGGTACTTCTGCTCAATGCTAGGAGCCTTAACAAGAAACTCCACCCCCTGGAAACTGTCCTCACCCTGCAGAATGCTGACATCTGTGCAGTTACAGAGATGTGGTTCAAAGCTGTAGAAAGCACCCCAACAGTGCAAGGTTGCAATGTCTATCACATGTGAAAAGAAAAAGATGAAAGGAGGAGGTGTTTCCATTTACATTAAAAACAATCACACTGCAAGAATAGTCGAGCAGGATGACTCGCTTGAGCGCCTCCACGTCCAGCTAACCATAGGCAAAATACTCAACCATATTATCGCTAACTACAGGTCCTCGAGCATGAACCATGAAAACCACTCTGCATGCCTGAAGTTACTAGGCTCACTTACCATTCAGCTGAACACACTACACATGGGCAGTTTTAACTATCCCTCCATAAACTGGGAAACATACATGACCACTAACAAGCAGGCTCAGAGATTCCTGGACTTTGCCAGTGCAAATGTTCTGGAACAGCTGGTCTGCGCTTCCACTAACAGCAAACAGTCAAATGTCCTTGACATAGTACTCACAAACATGAAGAAGTATTGCCCCCCACCCCCAGCATAATGTCCTCATTGGTAAGATCAGATCATAAATTAGTTTCCTCTGAAATAAATGTAATGGTCGAACTCTCATCAAACCCAAAAACCCTAAAGAATTTTTTCAAAGCAAATTACCTTCTATTAAGTGATAGCATCGGCAATTTTAAAACTCCCCTAACCCCAACAAACATGAAAGCCTACAAAGAGGTATACACAAATGCTCCATACAATCATTTAAACAGCTTCACAGAAATGGCAGTACCTGACCAAACTAAACTCAGGTCTAGCCAGAAAAACAAAACATCCTGGTGGACCCTTTCCACAAATGGATTATACAACAAAAGGAAGAAATTCCTATCTAGAAACAAGTGGGAGGCTGCACAACAGTGAAGAAAAATCCTTCATTAGTCTCAACAGGCAAATCAGGGAACTAGTTAAGTCCTCAAAAGCTAAACACGATACTAAAATATCCTTTTAAGCAAAGGGTATCCACAAAGCAGTTTTGAGTTTTGTCTGAAATCTTAAGGGAAACACTCAAAAATGTGCTGGGTTGGCTGTAGATGGCACAACCTATACTCAGTCAGAAGAAAGAGCAAACCTGATGGCTGATAAATTCAGCTCAAATTTCACCACCCCTATCACCTCATGTCACTCCCCATGAAATTCACCCTACCATTCCTTTGCCTGTTATCACAAAAGTACAGGTCAAATATGCTCTTTCTAAAGCTAGAAACATGGCATCAATGGGCCCTGAGAGAATCCCAGGGTGCTTATTAAATAGCTTGACACAAGACCTAGTGCAGCAGTCCCCAACCACCAGGCTGCAGACCGGTACTGGGCCATGGATCATTTGTTACCAGGCCACACAGAAGGGAGTGAAGCAAAAAAGTGAATGTGTCTATGTATGTGTGTGAGTTTGTTTATGCCTCTGTCTGCATGTGTGAGTGAATGTGTACATGAAAGCAGAATCTGTGTGTGTGTGAAAGCAGAAGAGACTGTGTATGTGTATGAAAAAGTGAACAGTGAGACTGAGCAAGCCATTATGAATGTGTGCATGAAAGCAGAATGTATGTGTGTGAAAACAGGAGACTGTGTATGAGAGAATGAACAGTGAGATTGAGCAAGCCATTATTTTACACTCGCTAAGCAGCACTTTTGCTGTTTAGCGAGTGTAAAATAAAAATAAATGAAACAGAAAAAAGTGTATGTGTGTGTAAAATAAAAATAAATGAAATGGAAAAAAGTGTGTGTGTGTGTGTGTGTGTGTGTGTGTGTGTGTGTGTGTGTGTGTGTGTGTGTGTGTGTGTGTGTGTATGAGTGACAGAGAGAGAGAGTGAGAGTGTAGAGTGTGAGTGATCCCTGGCAGCAGCAGCAGCATGAATTAAGAGGCTTGCGTACCTCTGGACCATACATCTCAACCTCTTACACAATAAATCTGGATAGAACCCATAACTCTCAACCTCTGGGCACAAAAAATTTGGACAAAGCCAAAAATAATAGGGGACAAAGCCCCAAAAATAGGGACACCTTTTAAATATTGCTCTTATAAACTTAGAAAGTTGATAGAATGCAAGCTGAGTGGCCAAGTGCAGAATGCTCCACATTTAACATTGAAACTGCCCACTGTTCAGCTGTTCTGCATTGAACAGTGGTGGCTTCACTACACAAATTTTGATTATTTCATATACCATAATTACAGCCAATCAGCATCGCAGTATACGAACCAATCAATTAACCGTTTCTGAGGCAAAGCGAGCCAGTGACAAAGCACCACAATTCATCCAATCATGCACTGGCACTAGTTTTCGCACAACTGCAATTTGGTCAGACTGATAAAAGTCTTGAATGACTGAAAATTTGCTGTGGATTGGTGCTGCAAGCGATGATACAAACATGGTTCTGGTGGATTCACAACTGCTGCCCCTTCTTCCATCTGCACACTTTGGAGAGGAACATGGCAGCTCTTCTTCTAGCTCTGACTCTTACTGGACCTGGTACATAAGCTTTAAATGTGGTAGGAAGTTGTTACTGAAAAGTATGCCAGCACATCATTCAAAACTATTTTTTGTAGAAACTTTTATTTTATTACTTTTTAGATGACTTTCCCCTGAAACAACCAGAGATGGGATACTTCAGAATTTGAAACATCAGATAAACTTTTTAATGTAGTATTTCATTATCATTGTTGGTGCTAGCTGCTAGTGACTTTTCAATCTAATTCAGGTGTATGCAGCATACCTCTCAACCTCTTAGCACAAGAAATGTCGACAAAGCCAAAAATAATGGGGAAACAAAGACCCCCAAAATGGGGACAGATTTTAAATATTGTTCTTATAAACTTAGAAAGTTGCTAGATTCAGAAAAAGGTTTCCATTAGGTTTGTGCACCTCTCAACCATACCTCGCAACCTATCACACAATAAATCTGGACACAGCTACAAACAATAGGGACAGACTTTAAATATTACTCTTATAAACTATAAACTTAGAAAGTTGCTAGAATAAGCACTGAAAACCCTGCTTCCATTTCCAACATCCTATCTTTGTGAAGCGAAGTTTTCTGCAATGACAGCAACTAAAATGAAATTACAGTGTAGACTGGACATAAGGAACACACTTTGGGTGTCATTATCTCCCATCACCCATACATGGGACCATCTTTTTGTAGAGCAACAAGCTTAAGGCTCTCACTGATTCTGTGTTATGGTGAGTTGTACTTATTATGCACTTTATGCACCTTATTATGCTTTATTTTTATGCGCACACGATGGCCGGTCTGTGGAAAACTGTCTTACATGAAACCGGTCCTTGGTGCAAAAAGGTTAGAGACCGCTGATCTAGTGGACCAACTCAGATCTCTATTTAACCACAGTCTCCAATTAGGCTTTGTCCCAGTAGAGTGGAGGACAGCAACATTCATCCCTCTGCACAAGGGGGGACCATCAACAGACCCAGAAAATTACTGACCCATAAGTCTGACTAGTCTAATCTTGGACCTGATTAACAATGACATAGGAAGTCTTCAGACTACAAACCCAACCCAATTTGTCTCCATCAAGGGCAGGTCCTGCCTGTTCAGTCTGGAAGACTTCTTTGAGAAGGTCACCAAGGACATGGATGAGGGTAAGACAGTACATACTACTAAGTTCACCTGACCAAGGCATTTGACACAATACCCAACTCAGGTATTATAAATAAACTCAGAAAATCAGGCATAAACCTCTACAACACCAGATGGATAGCCAAATGGCTCATGGATAGGACACATGTTATTAGAGTGGGGGAATCCACATCCAGAAAGAAGCCAGTCACCAGGAGAGTACCACAGGGCTCAGTGCTGGGCCCCCTCCTGTTTGGGATATACTTCTCAGATGTCAAGGCAAATTTTGATGGCCTTTGTCTGACCAAGTTTGCTGATGACTGCAAGTTGGGAGCAATCACTGACTCCCCAAACAATGTCGATATCCTACAGAAAGGACTCACACATACTAATGATTCGTGTCACAGCCATAGCCTCAAACTAAATGTGACGAAATGCATAAAAATACCCTTTGGGAAATCAAAAACCCCTGCAAATTACACCATTGATAGCACCCCCTAAGAGAGGACCCAGTGGTGACAGATCTGAGTACTTAGATAAATAGTAATCTGAACTTTGACTACTATGTGTCCTAGGTGATGAGGAAATCCTTCTATGTGGCTCAGATTATAAGTAAGGGCATGGCATCCAGATTTAAGAATGTCATAGTACCACTGTACTCAGTCCACATCAGACCAGCATTTGAGTACAATGCATCCTTTGGCATGTACTTTGCCAAGCACCTGCAACAACTGGAGTATCCTCAGAGGTTTTTCACCAAAAAAATACAGGGTATAGCAAACATGTCATATGTGAACTTATTAAAATCCCTGTCACTATATTTGGTTTCCTACCAATTACTGAGGGGTGATCTATGCCTACCTGCAAGGCAGTCTTTTAGTCAGACCTGATGGAAATGTTGAATATTTGCAAAACTAACTACAGGAGGGTTATCCACTCCAGGGATCTAAACCTGATCTCTGGCATGAATAGATCATGCTAGAGAGGCAGATATGTGTCCCAAAGACTGTCCTTCCTCTAGAACAGGCACTTCCCTGACCATCTTCAAGTGCAATTTTGACCAATGGATGGGAAATCCCAAATTCACTCCTGGCAGTCGTAAAATTGTCAAAACCCTGCATGCTGACCCTTGTTATCTTTCCTCTAGGGATAGAAAATTGGGTAAATCTCAGTAAAACTGGCTAGGCTTGTAAGGGTTCTTGAGCCGTTAGCCTAGTAATCTCCTATGAACCTATGAACAACATCTTGCAGCAACTGAATCAGCCAGAAATCACACAAAATGCTTGTAGCACTACTGCTAATAGCAGAAGAAGGGCTCTACAGCAGGAAAAAAATTGTAGGGTAGAAATTTATTGAGGGAAGTAGAGTGGAATGTTTTGGGAAGATGAGAAGACATCAGGGTCAGACAGAAAGCATAAAACATAGACAAAGACAGAAAGGAGCAATATAGAAACAAAAAAAATGAAAATGACAGTGGATGGACACAGACACACTGAAGTTAGATGGCTGTTGATGGGGAGGGGAAGATCTAGATAGGGTTATGGCAGATGCCATTACCATATGTCATGTGGCCCAGACAGCAACACTCAGCCATCAGTCACCTCCCTGGCTAACAATATGGGCAGGCTGCACTTTTGGTGGGCTCATTGTCAGGGCCTGCTGGATATGCAATTTGATACATCATACCAGGAGGAGCTCCACAGTGCTAAGACAGGCATGCAGCTGTCAGCACACTTCGAACAGCGTCATCCTCTACAAGTGATGCTAGGAGAAGATGGGACACTCCTCTAGGCTGCTGTCAGAAAAGAAGCATCTGCCCCCCCCCCCAAAAAAAAAGTGATCACAGAAGCCACCAGCAATCTCTTTAGTCTAATTCCAATGAGGTGACCTCTATCCCCCTGCTGAGAATCAAACCTGGTGATAAACACCACAAATATATTGTTATAGGTGTCTAGTGTATATTGCAATGTCCCATATGACATATTGTCCAATATTTCATGTCAGCAGAAGCATCCTCTTAGTTTTCTAAATGAACTTGGTGGTCATTTTTATGTAATTTTTAGTTATTTTATTAGTTTTTTTATATTTTCCAGTGAATATATATTTGCTTTTGGCTTTCTAAACAGATGCTCAACATCATTATGTGTTTCTTCATGGGCAGCGTTGCACACTATTTCTGCCATGATCTGAGAACTGTGGATGGGATCATCATCCAGAACTCCAAAGCATGTCCAGTATAAACTGCAAAACACAACAGTTACACTATTACATGTGGCAGGCTCTCTGCTTACCTGATATGTGTATACTGCACTATGTAACATGTGTGACATGCCTAGGTGTTCACCTATCAGCTAGATGACCCCTTGTGGGAACTTGGATTGCATGAACTGGTGGTATAGGTTGGACATGTGCCATATATGTGAGCTACTGGCATTGCCAGGGAGGCACACAGACACATTATATTTAATTCATTTATTTATTTTGCTTTGTAAACTGGGATAGGCCAACTGAGCCATAAACAGGCCTCTTTTCAACAGCAACCCTAGGGGAAGAGCTCCAGCACATACAAATCAACAACATTATAGACAATAAAATTTGTTTCATGTAAACATTATGAAGAATGAAAAAGAGCTATCTTATATGGGCATAAGGTAATGAAATATTTTACAAGACTGATTTTACATGTTTAAATACAGATTTACAAATGTAATATCATATAAGACAGATCTGAAAACTCAATATCATATTCAGTGGTGTAGTATGGCCAACCAGGATAAGAAAAATAGGTCCATGATAATATAAAGAAAAAAGTTTGTAGTTTTAGAGGTTTGAAATATGGTTAACAAAACAGAGACAGATGCTTAGGAAGGGGAGAAATGGAGAGCATTATCATTATTCTTCATCAACCCCTTTGATCCATTTTCCACATGGGGTTGAGGTATTGAGTCAATTGTCACTGACTCTCTCTCAATTCAGTGCCACTCTCCTAACATCTTTGATAGTCACACCTGACTGTCACAGGATTTCTCTTACACAATCCATCAATTTCTTTGCTAGATCCCCTCATTTCCTCTTCTCTTCTTCTTGTCTGCCCAGATTGTCTTATGCTTTCCTGCATGTGACCAAGCTAACACAATCTGTTTTCTTTGGCTTTATCTACAATTGGGGCTACTTGGCTTTTGCTCTGATGTCCTCATTTCTTTGTCTCTCCTTCATTGTACATCCTAAAATCCATCTCAGGGATCATCTCCATCACCACTAGTTTCCTCAACTGCTTTGCCTTCACTGCTCAGTTTTCTGTACCATACAGTAGTACTGGTTGCATCACTGTTTTGTATACCTTACTTTTCAGCTTCTTTGCCATTCTTCTGTCACACAATACTCCTGACACTCTCTGCCATTTGGCTGAAGCACCTCTGATTCTAGCTTTGACCTCTTCATTCAGGCTTCCCCTCTTCTCAACCACCCCTCCTGATACTTGAAGCTCTAAACTTGTGACATTATTTCCCTTCTACCTCAGTTTTCAGCTTCTTCTGATTTTCCCCCATTTGCTGACATTACAACTGTCTCATCTGTACTCAGTTTCATCCCATGTGCCCTCAGTTTTATACTCCATTCCATTATCATTTGCAGAAGTTCTTGTTCAGAGTTTGCATATAGCAGCTTTGTTGATCTGTCCCCTCCACCCTATTTGCTTATGCAGTCCATAACAAATATGGCCAGCAGTAGGCCCACAGCTGAACCCTGACACATACCTACTGCTACTGGGAACCCCTCCATGAGTCCAAACACTGTTTGTACTTGTGTCACATGATCTTTGCACATGGCCTGCACTAATTCTACTAATGTTTCCTGAACATCAAACCATCACCGGAATGGACAAATAAGACTTTTTTTTCACCAAGTCAGAGAATGCCCAGATTGACACTTTCCTTACCTCTAGCTTCTTTTCAGCTGTCTCGTTGCAAATATTGGGTCAGTTATTCTGCATCCTGATCTGAATTCAAACTGTTCAGCAGCCATCTAGGATCTGGCTATGATCCTCCACATAATGCAGAATGATGCCAATCATAAGCAAGGGTGATGCCTGCACTATGTCTAATGTGCTCCTTGTAGATCACTGAAAGGCCCCTGCAGCTAAGGTGATTAACACTACATATACCTTTATGTACACTGGATAGGCAATCCATGCATCCTCCTTGATTTGACTTATTTTCATCACAGTCTGATTAGCTCTCATAGTGTCTTCCTGTCTTCCTCACATTAGAATACTATCTGCTGGTCCACGAGCTGCTGATTTGTAAGCCACTTACAGTATATTATGCAATGACACTGATGGCAGTGATTGCAATACCTCAAGCATGGGTTCTGATGGCTGCCACTAGCTCATGCTGTTTTGCAATAGCAACTGCTACTCCTACCAAGTTCATATCCTTGTGCACCAAAATCCCCACTTCTCCTGTTTTACACTTTTTTGAATCATTTTTCATGTTTGACGTCATCATTTGCATGATCTGTATGCCTCATTTGCATGATATTGCTCATTTATTTATCATTATGCAGTCATTTGCATGATCTGCTTACTGCATTACTCCTCACACTGCATGGTCATGCTACCTCTGTCAATAAATCAAACATACCCTGCATGCAGTCTGTAACCTGCACTAATCTGCACTGTGCATTGTACTAAACATCTATGAATCCTGGCCTATTTTCATTCATGTTATAGCCTGCATTTCTGTACTGTGTGACTCTGAACTGAGCAAATTACTTAATCAGACAATGCCTTTAGGTTATACCTAAAAAGGGCCACTTGTGTCCAGTGGGCTTACCCACTTAACAAATAAATAAAACAATAGCTATTTTTTTTCTTAGCTACATACATTTAAAATACAAATTCTTATTCACACAATTGACATAGCAGAGTTCAGCCAATGCCAAGTTGCTAAGGATCTGATTCCATACCACTACTCACCTCACTCATTCCAATATTCCTAGTTATAGCAGTACCCCAATCTACTGCTATTTCTTTCCCTGACCCTCAGTCACTCTTCTCTACTCATACTCAATCATCACTTCCCTTTAGATTCAAATTGTCACCGCTATCAAACTCATTACATTCTATCTACCCTAACCAAAGTCATTCGCAACCTTCATTCTGCAATTCATTTTAAACTGCCATACACCCTCTACACTCCACATAACTGATATCTGTACCCCAGAAAAAATCCTCTTCCAAAGTCTGTCAGTTGATATTAGCCTAAATGCAGGTCCTTCAAATATATATAGTATAGCCAACGTATTCATGCCCTCGCTTGACAATCCATATCAATGTCCTACAGTTTTAAAATTATTCACATAAATGCATGTATTATATACAGCAAATTAACCTGTATAGTTACTGCATCATTTGTATCACAGAAACTTGGTTAAAACCATACATTAAAGGTAGTGAAGTAAATATGTCTGGATACAATATACCCAAACCAGTGTACCAGAATTAAAGGCAGGGAGATCCTCCAAATCAATGACCCCTTTAAAAATCCCTAAGTCTTAAAAGAGCCGCAGTCTTCATATCACATAATTATCCCACTCTGTTCTACAAGATACATTAGTATGAATTGTAGAAAACTACAAACTAGAAAGTTTATGTCTAAAAAACTTTAATTTTAACATCTTTGTCTCCTTTCATGATTAGAGTCAACTCTATGGCCTAACACAACTTATCATATATACAACTCATACTAATTAACATTTGGGAAAGGAATCATTTTTGATTGGGTCCTCTCAGCCACTTGCATTCTATCACATTTTACCAATAATTCCTAAGTTATTAATGTCACCTGCTATATTACAAGAAAACCTTTGTAAATAAGTTTATAAAAATCACATTGTAAAAGAACTATAATCCTGAAAAGGTTAACTACAGCTTACAAAACATAAACTGGATTATCTTAGACCACCTTCTTTCTTCTGATGCAGCTTTTAACTATTTCATCAAAGCCATGTATAATGTAATTGATAGTATCATCTTGTGTAAATCATTTTGTGTCAAAAACTCCCCTGTACCAAGGATGCCCAAATTTCTAATATCATTCATGGTGACCAAGAGCAGGGCTTAGGCACAATACTGTAAATACAAAAGTGCAAGACTCTTTCTCTGATATGGGACTTTTAGGAACCAAGGCTTAAACTCTGCCAAACAATATAAGCATAACTATTTTCCTCACTGCTAACCAATGACTCCCTAGAAGCTTTACTGAAAGGCAAAAATGAACTTTTAAACCCTGGCATTCACACTGTCTCACTCTTCTCCGATCCCTCATGATTCAAATACTAAAGAAGCAGAGCTCTTTCAAAACCTATGTCAAAACAATATTCCCAATGTGAACTCAGATTCAGATCACCCTTAATCATATCTATGGCCTCAAGAATATAAAGTTTAACTTAGAAGAGTTCAGTTTCTGCAAAGTTGCTAAGGATCTTATTCTATACCTCTAAAAATGCACTTCTTATTTCTTTGCTATACCCTTTAAATAGAAGTATTAGAGGGGACTCTAGTCTTTCTCTGAAATGAGGCCTTCCTCAGCCTTTACACAAAGGTGGTGCTGGCTCATCAGTTGACCCAGACAAATTTTAGACCTATCATTATCTTTAACCCGATCTTTAAAATTCCAGAAAAGATTGCCTACCAACAATTACCTCAGGACAGTGGAAGTAATTCCATCCTTAGCACAATTCAGTGGGTATAAGAAAGGCTGTTAATGAACAGAGCCATTCTATATATGACCAGCTATACTATCTTAACCGCAAACTGGTATCAGCTCTCTTTTCAACTTGTTGAAGGCTTTTGCCACTATTAGGGATACTAGCATGAACAGCACACTTGTTTATTTAAGTCTAAAGTAGAAGCCCTCAGCTAAATATCCATCTATCTAAAAATACCATAAGCTCAGAGTAAACTGAGGTCCTAAGCTTCATGTAATTTTATAGTAAATAAGGGAGTTCTCTATAGATCCATCTTTGGTCCCTACCTGTTCAGTGTAATATTATATGTAAAATAAAACTAATGTCCTCTGAATATCTCATTGCTAATTTACTGCAGAATGCCAAAGATACTATTCTAGTCTTCAAAAATCAAACTCTCAGAACTGCTCAAATTACACTTCAAGTGGTTTCCCAAGATGGCTGCATACTAATCAACAACTTGACTTCAGCTCTCCCAGTGTGAAAACAGAAACTGAGAAATTGCAGCCAGAGATACTGCAAGTTTAAGTAAAATCCAGTTACTGGTTTTTAAAATACACTGCCTGGATGCCTGCAAAAAGAAACTAGGACAGGCTGAAAAAAAAATAAACTAGAGAGAAACCACTAACTGGGAAAAATCTTGCAGCTGTTCAGCAAAAAGCAGTTCTAGTTCCAGCTTTGGTACAAGACATGACTTCCAGTAATCTATGTAATATATTTTTATTTGTTTTGAATCTATTACAAACCAATACACATACATAACCGAGATGCAAATCTAACAACAACAACATACAATATGCCCTAAAACTATATACAACTCTCATCTAAACCCTGACAAAAAATTCTCTAGTGCATCCTTTGTAACATCACAGTAAAATATGATCAAATAATACATTCCAGAAATCCTTATGTTCAGGCTGCTGGTTTAATGAATACAAAAAATATTTATGTGCACAAAGTTGCTTTCTGGCTACATGTTTGAACCCTTCCCATGACAAGGCCATCCTATTCTTCCAGTTTAGAGTGATATAGTACTTCATCAACATAAACAGAGAAACGAGAATATGTATTTGCCCCTTATTTAATCCTGAAGGAAGAATATGAAGGAGAGTAAATTTCCATGATAAAGTTGTTTTCTCGTACCCCATTTTTTCTAGCTTGACCCTAAGAGCACACTATAACTTGTATGAGCATTTACAGCTCCAAAATATGTGTATGAGATCTGCTATCTGTGTAGGGCAGTATTCACAGTTTGGTAATGCGTTGTGCAACATTTTGTTTAAAACTGCAGGTGTAAAATAAGTGTTATTTAATAACATCAGTTGTGTATATTTTAGTTTTTGGAGGGGAATACATTTAGAATATTTTTGTATAGCTTGGGCAGTACTACTGGTTGTAATCTGTGGGTCCTGTTTTGTCCAGTAGTTAGAATGAATACATTCTTTATTGTATTTAATCGCTATAACAAATGTATAGACACTGGAAATTAATTTTTTCTTCCGGCGAAACAGGTCCCACAGGGTTATACAGGTAGAGATATCTGAAGCGGAAAAGGTATGATCTTCCCAGAACTTACCACAGAGCTCTTTTAATTGTCTTAATAAGACCGTATATTTTGCCTGGAGAGTTAGCTTTTTCCTCATGGTAATTGCTGAATCTTGTTTGAATGGGAAAAAGTCTGCTATAGATTTATCCCTCAACAATGGATATTGGTCCAGGTTGATCATCTTATTATTCAACCTGAGGTTAGGGTTAAGATGAATAGGTTGAAGGGTCATAAAAGCAGAAGTTAATTTCAGTGAATCAAATAGTTTCTGTATAATTATAATTTTATCTTTTAGATCCTTATGTAGTTTAAATTTCTTCCTACTCTCATTAGATAGAAAGGGCAATGCTTTCGGGTTAAACTGTAGAGTCCTAATATAATTATGATGTAATTTCACCCAAGTCGGGAACCAGTTTGAGGAATCTTTGGAATATTCTGCCTTATTGATTAACCTGCCACAGTTAATTATTTCATAGTATAATTTCAGATCGGGTAAGCCCAGACCTCCTTTTTCTTTTGGGTGTGCAAGATTATGGTAACCTATTCTTGTGGGTTTGGGGTACCATAAGAAATTCAAAAGTTCTTTTTTGTGTGTTCTTAAAAAAATTATTATGTATCAGAATGTTGGTAGCATTAAAAACAAACAGCAGTCTGGGAAGTACATTCATTTTTATGATGGCTACTCTAGATAGGAAAGTAAGTTTAAGATGTAACCATCTGTCAAGATCTTTTTGTATATTTGTCCACAAATTTTTAATATTCTCTTGATAATATTTGATCGGATCATGGTAAAATGAGATTCCTAGGTACTGTAGGTGTTCTTTAATCTTAATCTTTTGTGGGCTAAATAGTATAGGGTATTGCGCAAAGGTATTTATAGGGAAGATTACCGACTTTTCCATATTCATTTTATAGTTGGAAAACTTGGAGAATATTTCCGTTATTATGTTATGATTTTCCCAAAATCTGAACTAGGAAGGGAACAGTAGATGTTTAAGTCATCCGCATAGGCCGAAAATGGAATTTTAGTATTAAATAAATCTGGGATGTAGTGAAAGGTTTTCTGATTTATTAAGAGAAAAAGAGGCTCTATATACATATTAAACAAGATAGGTGATAAAGGACACCCTTGTCTAACCCCATTACTAATTTCTATCCTAGAGGAAATGCTTTTGTTTATTTGTAGTATGGTGTGTGCTCCCGTATGTAAGGTTTTAACGTAATTGATGAAAATAGGAGGAATGTTGAATTTTTGGAGAATTGCTAATAGAAATTCTTTATTAATCCAGTCAAATGCTTTGGAGGCATCTATAGCTAAATAATATATAGATATTTGTTTGATCGATGATAAGGATATCATAGCTTCCAGCATAAGTGTCTGATCCACTGTTTGTCTATGGTTAATAAACCCAGATTGCTCCAAAGATATAATATTTGTAATAACAGATTTAAGTCTGGTAGCTAAAATTGTCGCCAAAATTCTCATATCTAAATTAATAATTGAAATAGGCCTGTAATTGTGTGGGGTTTTCGTGTCAGAGTTGAATTTGGGAAGGAGAAAGTTCTAGAGGCATTTAAGTGAAAGTCCCTAATACCAAATTGAGTAATATGCTTAAATAGATGATATAGAATAGAGGAAATTTTGGAGATGAAACGTTTATAAAACTCAACCGAGAACCCATCCGGACACGGCGCTTTATTAATTTTTAGGCTGTTAATAGCTATAATAATCTCCCTTTGTGTAAAGTCAGCCGATAAAGATTCTTGTTGTTCTGTATTAATTATAGGGAAAGTTAATTGGTTAAGGAATGAGTCCAACTCTGAGTCGCAATATGATGGGGGAGGAGGGTTATAAACTTCTGAGTAAATCCTCTCAAACACATTAATTATATCTTGTGTGTTATTGTAGTTTTTATCTTGGAAAGTAATCTCTGATATGATGGGTATAGGCTTATGTTGGTTAATTAACCTTGCTAAAAATTTGGAGGGGAATTGAGCCCATTCCGAGTAGTTGGCTAGATTTTTAATTTCCTGGAACGATAGGTTCTCAGCCTGAACTGCCAGGAGGTTTTTCTGTAGATGAGAAATTTTATTATCCAGTTCCAGAGAATATTTCTGTTGTAATTCTAGTTCAAGTTTTGTTATTTCCTTCATAATGCTCTTTTCTTTGTTAATGGCCTGTTTTTTATAATATGCTGATTTATTAATTAGTAAGCCCCTGATCTCTGCCTTCGTGGAAGCCCACTTAATATCTATCGGCACATCATCCTCGAACAAGGTTTGGATACATTTATCAAGAAGTGATTCTATTTCTTGAAGAATACCATTTTTTTTTAGTAGATTAGGGTTTAGGTGCCACCATAAAGATCTATTTTTCAAGCTGCATTTTGTTGTCCAATCTATGGATAGTGTAATTCTGGAATGGTCTGAAAAGAACCCAGGTTCCATATGAAAAGATAAACTGTAGTCAAGAAAGATATCAGATATTAGGAAGAAATCTAGCCTGGACCAACGCTTGTAGCATTGAGAGAAAAAAGTAACCCTATTGTTAGAAGTCTGGTGAGCTTGGAGAGAAAATGGGTCAAATAAGCTGAAATCAGATTTAATTTCGGAGATTGCTAAAGATGCTTGGATATTATATTTGGATTTAGTGTTGGCTCTATCTATCTCTGGGTCTTGAATGGAGTTCCAATCACCCCCTATAATGTAATAGTGGTTGGGAAAGGAAGTTAACATTTTATAAATGCCGATCAGGAAATTCTGTTGAGAAATGCACGGAGCATAAATATTCATTATAAGAATTGGTTTAGATAAATTATTTATTCTGGAAATGAAATAACACCATCTGCCATCTGGATCTGAGCCCTGTTTTAAGATATCATACTGGAAGGAATTTTTGATGATAATTGCCACCCCCTCCTTGTTAGTTTTGTCTCTTGCGGCTATAACAGCTTTGATCCACTTTTTCCTCTGAAGGGGGCTCCAGTGCTCATGTAACAAATGGGTTTCCTGCACCATGTCTAGTTTGGCTTTATAAACTAGGTGTAAGAAAAGTTTCCTTTTTTTTCTGATTGCAGCCCCTTAACATTCCATGAAGATAATCTCCACATAGAATCTGTATATTATATAGTTGCTGCTTATAGTTTCTGTGATTCTGGTATGTATATATTGTACCGTAGGATGCATTGGGAAAAGGGGTCTTTTCAGGGCAAAGATGAGATAATCTTCCTGTCTTATACCCGTGCCTATCCACTAACTCACCTGACCCGGAAGAGCATGGGATACAAGTATCTGTCTCAATAAGGCATGATAAGTTATAGTAAGATAATATCAACTTTATATTATTTAACTTAACAATGAACCATGATATGTATCCCATCTCCACTAGCTTATTTCTACAGAGCATAGAAAGCTGAACTATCCTAATAAACTAACTCTGGTATACAGACAATAGCACATATAAACATGTTGTGAGATCTAGGTGTAATTTTATGACTAGTTATATCTTCTTACAGGTTATAGAAGTACTGTAAAAGAAATTGTTATAACTATCAACCATGGTGACAGATTTTCACTAGAGTGGAACTGTCAACTGATATGATTTCTCTGTCATACATTAGAGTTTGCGAGCAACTCCACTATAAGTGAACTTGACATATCTGAACCCATTGTGAGAAGATACCCACAGAAGGTAAAGGTCTCGTTTATACTAAAGTGTATAAATTGAGATTAGAGGTTAACCGACCTAAAGCAAACATAATCCTCCTCAAGGTCTCAGAGAGGTCAAAGCCTAAATTATTGCAGGATGATTGTATTCTTATTATTTGTCCCAACATTTCGTTATTCGCAACCTGTTGAATTAACAGTTAGTATATCAATGCTTACACTACTCCTGCAATTCTGGAGACATGTCGTCCTAATCTATATATTTGTAATCTAAGTAGCTAGCTAAAGAAAGATGGGGGACTATATCCTTGATTTAATTGCGAAGGTCTTGACATGAGCTGCAGACTTGATTCCTATTGAGTATTACCCAGGAGCATCCTAGTATGCTATCTACTAGTTTAAATTTTTATTGTACCAGAATGCTACCGGAGTAATTGCAAGACCAGCCAAAAACATTTGTATATAATACTAATGTCCCCTTTCATGCAAAGGTGAAATATTCTCATCATGTCTTACATGAATATGTTCAGAAAACTTCCCAACAACTCGTGTATTAATCTGTATATTAACACTTATACAACAGACCCTGTAATGAGATGTTGGATCTCAACATCCCGGTTACCATTTAAATTCAGAATATATCTGTGTGGACTAGCCCCATTCAGTCAGTAATCTAACAAATTCCTGAAGTAAAAATGATCAAACACAACTAACTAAAAAGATAGCTTCAGACCATAACAAACCATGCAATAATAAAATGATAGGATTAACTAATAGTTTACAAGCTCCACTCCATAGAAATGAATATGGTATTTTAAATATGTTATGTTATGTTACTACTAATAGATTTTTAGCAAATATTGTGAATGGTTGGGTAATTTATAAGAAAAGATATACAGAAGCTCTCATTTATCTGGGGGGGAAAAAAAAAAACAGTAATATGCCATACTGTATGAACAAATTATCAAGAGTCTTGCAGCATATTAGAAGTCTCTTCATAGCCCAGTAAAAGTTCGAGGGATGAGGCATAAACTGAATATACATATTAATTGCATTCCTTTTTCATTCTATCATGTTTTCTTCTTCTTTCCCCCTTTCCTCTCCCCTCTCTCTCTCTCCTTTTACCATCCTTTTCCTACAATATGCCTCAATGGATATTACAATATGTTGGTCCTGGAGAAGTACTTGACGAGCCCGCCATCCGATCTACTACCGATTTTCAAGAGAAGTCTATCAAGAATAGATCGGTGGGTTCAACCTGTTTTAAAAAGAACAGACTAACAAGAACAGAATAATACCCTTTGCCTGTACTTACTAAATTTGCCATTAAGCAAGGGGGAGCTGAATGATGCGTTGCTCTGCTCGTTATACCCTCTCGGTTGTCTGTTATCTCTTCCAACGGACATGTTATTTACCCTGCATATTCTTCAAAACAAGCCTTCTCTTATATCTTGGTTACACACCATTGCTTCTTGTTTACTTTGAATTGAATTGTTGAATATATGAACGAATCTCAGCCTCTCGTCGATGTGCAGCGATTTTTCCTCTTCCTGGTTTGAATTATGCACTATTAGGTGCTATAGCTTTAAGATTCCATTGCATCCTGGGAGTTGAAGGTCAAGGTGTAGATTAGGATCACTGGAGGTTCCTGCAAGAAAGATTCTGTAGTTCCTTAAGTCTATTCTGGATCATGGAGATTTGAGGCCTGGATACCTAATGATTCAGTCGGACTAAAGGTAAGAAAATTGAGACAAGGTTGGTAATGAAGCTGGTATTTGGATATTCCCCGTTTATTGTGCTAGTAAAATAATTTAATTTATATTCCTGTTGACCCTCTTTATTTTGATTTCATTTATCTCATTAACTCTTGCGTGTTTCAAGTTCCGGACTTTGAAGATTTTCAAGAAGGTTGAAGCGGCTTCGATGTTATTATTAATAGAGTACTTGTTTCCTTGATGTGAGAATGACAGTGTATTGGGGTAGTTCATCCGGAACTTAATCTGCTTATTGATAAGAAATGCACAAAAAGGGGCCAATTTCTGTCTTTCTAGTTTTATTTAAGGGGGTAGATCTTGTGACAAAGATATTCTTGAGCCGTTCCAGTCAATAGCTTTTTTATTTTTAGCTGCTAACAGTAATTTACTTACATGTTGAAAATTAAGTATTTTAGCATAGATGATTCTTGGCTTGTTTGGCACTGGTGAAGATCTAAGAGCTCTATGGACTCTTTCAATCGTAATCTGTTTAGCTTCTAAGTCATTTCCTAAAAATAGTGTGAAAATAGCAGTTAAGGTTTCCGGAATCTTGTTATGTTCAATAATTTCGGGGATATCCCTTATGATGATGTTGTTACATCTGGTTCTGGCTTCTAGGTCCAATGTTTTTATTTGTAGTTCTTGGATAGATCCTGTGTTGGAATTGGATTCCTTTTGCAAGTTCTCTATTTTTTCATCCTGATCAAATATTTTTGCCTCTGTTTTGTCCATCCTTGTGAGAATCTTCTCTATAGATTCTCCGAATGATTGAAGCTGAATAGAAAGACTTTGGATTGAAGCTTGTATAGGCTGGAGTGCAGTTCTCAGATCCTCCAGGTTGGAAGTTTCTGTTTTATTTTTACTTGTGGATTTACTGGTTTCCTGGAGTTTACCTGTTCTGGCTCTCTTAGACATGGTATCTTTTTCAGGGGACGCTATTAATGAGAATTTTGCTTTAGTAGTTTGGCTGTCCATTTGCTCTGAATCCTGAGACATTTTCTCTGCGCTTCTTGTTGTATCTTTAATATTTCTTTCTCTATTTTGTTCCAGATCTGTACCGGCCTAGTAGCAGTTATTTCAGGAGTAGCACATGTGGCACAGAGTGCTTGTCTTATCTGCTTCAATCCTCTAGTTTCTTGATTTGTTTGAAGTTTTCACTCCTCAAGATGGAAAGGTATTATTTATGTTAATGCTCTTCCTTGATATTAATTGAAAAGGTATTTATCTCAGGAATTGCTGATAGAACTACAGTAGGCAAATTGCTAAGCTGTGATCCAGCACTGCTTACAGGATGGCAGCCATCTTGGATCTCCGACTTCCGGTAATCTAACGGAAAAAAATAAGTCAAATGTGGTCAGAGCTGATTAAAATAAACAAAACACTGAAAGAGTATATCAACTAAAATAGCAAAAGGCTAGACAAAATGGAAGAAGCTTTAAATAGATGTTCAGATGAGCTGATTAAATTGCAAAAATCAGAGGGTGAAAATAAAGAAAAGGCTGAGTATGATACTGCTCAAGAAGAGATGTTTCAAAAAATTGTAGAACTAGAAGACAGAGCACATAGGGAAAATCTGAGATTTTCTGTTATATTAGAGAAACTAGAAGTAACAGACTGTATTAATTTTATGAAGGCACAAATAAGCAACTGGATTGGTATTCCACAGCAGGAACTGTTAAATGATAGGGAACACTGTGTGTATGATCCAAATATGGCCTTGAGAAACCAACCAAGACCTTATTAGTAAAAATCCAAACCTACCAGCAGAAAGAATTGATGCTGACAAAACTGTGACAAAAGGACACATTATTAAAAGTTGGAGACAGCAGAGTGTTTTGTGGAATAATTATCCATTGTACACCAGGCAGAAGAGAAACACATTTATTCCAGTAATCAGGGAATGTCACAATGCAGGTGTTAGATTCATGCTGCTGTATCCAGCTGTCTTCAGAATATTTTTTTCCTGGAGGATTGAAGTCGTTCTTTTAATGCAGAACAAGGAGGAAATGCAAAAGTAAATGTGTCCAACAAAAACTGAACCATCATGCAAAGGGAACTCTGCTTCTCATTCTTCTGATAATAAAGCACACAAAGAGACTTTGCCAGTGAAACCTTTTCCACTGCTCCAAAAGAAAATGCTTGAGAGACAGAGAAAAGCATAGAAGTTGACTAGAAGAATTGGGAGCACTGTGGAATTTAACTGGAATATGGAGATGAGAGATCGAGATGAACAGGAAGACCAGCAGCATGGAACTTAATTAATAAATGTAAGACTGCAAAGCATCAAACACATTTGTGAAATAAGGCTGTATAAGAATAAGTGGGAAGAGCTGAGTTTTGTTTACTTTGTTAAAATTGTCTGGAATTGAAAGACACTTGCCTCACTTCATTTCATTAATGTTTGGAAGGACTCTAAGGGGAGGGGAGGAGGAAGGAAAAGGGTAACTGTAAGTAAAACAATTTTTTTCTTAGTACTTCTATGAAACTTTTCACAATATAAATTGCATATTTTATAGTAAAGTAAAAATATACCTTTTTTTCCTTCCTTTTCTCTTTCTTTCTTCTTTTTTGGTATTAAGAATGTAGGCATTATAGTGTAAAAAGAGAAGAAAAGCTAGACAAAAGCATGTTTAAATTAATAAGTTGTAATCTTGATTTGTTGAGGTGGGTGTAAAAGTACACAGATCATAATATATGTAGAGCTGATAAGTTTTCTCTTACTTCTGCATAGGTGAATGTCTGGGTTGTACCCGAGGCTTAGTGTAATGACACATTTTAAGTGGAAACCAATAAATATGAGAGCATTGAATATAATGAAAAGTTTTCCTTTAGCAATAAATGCTTCAGCTTGTCTTTTACGCTGCAACAGAGGAATTCATTTATCTTTTTTCTACTTCTCCATGGAGACAAGCTGATAATAGGGCAATAACAATAGGTGATTTCAGACCCAGCCTTGATGGAGTTGCTGCATATCTGTAAGACAAACTCCACTAGTGCAACCCGCTCGCAAGGCCTTAACCTAGTCTGTGACATTAACAGAACTTGTCGGCTGGATAGATTTGTGTCTCAAAGACTCCCCCATCTGTGGAATAGACTCCCTCTCCATGTCAAGCAGAGTACCTCTCTAGCCCTCTTTAACAGGAACCTGGATGACTGGATGGGAAACAGAAAATACACCCCTGGGATTCCACCTGTGTCCCTGCTGGACAGGGAAAACAGGTGCTGACTTTGAAGGAACATGGGCAAAATTCTTGGCTAGGCTTATAAGGGCCTCCGGGCCAACAGCCTAGTATCATCCTATGAACCTATGAACCTATAAAAGACAGAACACTGGTTTCTTCATGGCTAGAAGTTAATGATTTTTGAAAGCAAGCAAGTAGTTTTCACATCCTGGAGAGAAAATAAAGATAAAAAAGAAAAGACATTAATGTAAGCAGACGCACAGGCATAACATGTAGCTTAGCATAGATAACCTCGATTTCAGGTTAACTAGGGCCTGTGTTAGCAGCTGTCTATTTGGCACAAATGCTCCAATTAGGAGGGATAAACTTCATTATTTGAAGATGTCCATAGTTATGCGTGTTTGTATTAATTTAAAAGGTTATGGGGGTATTATGGGGATGCGTTTGATTTCTTGTTTGAAATGTTTTATTAAAACAAAAAGTCTTGTAAAATGTGACATAGGTTCCAATGTTGATGATAAGAAAAAACTGTATAAAGGATTAATCTGTCAAACATTAGCTGAGGACCAAAAAAGAAAAATGTCTTCTGCCTGGCTTGAAAAGCAAACAAAAAAAAAAAAAAAAAAAAAAAAAAAAAAACAGTCTACTTTATCAAGTCACTTGCTACAAGTGGCTTGCTAAATTCTAAATACTACACACAGAATGCTGAAGTGCTTGGTCGCTAACTGCAAATGAAGTACTCTTTGTGTGCTTCAGCACTAACCACAGGTGTAGTACTACCATGTGCCTGGGGCAGCTGCCACCTTCATCCAGCCCAAGCTATACATCTGGGAGGGAAATCCATTGCAAGTGAAAAACAGCATTGGAAAGAATGTCAATAAAGCCCTTCAGTGTATTTAAAATGAAGATGAAGGACAGACTGAAGGACATGCATACATTCTGCAAAATTGTAAGGGACTCAATACTATCAGAGCAATTACACATACTTACTCAGACTTGAAACAGCAGAGAGAGAGAGAGAGAGAGAAAGAGAGGCAGAACTGGAATATATAAATCTCTCTGAACACAGCACTGGGACAAAGGGAGAAAAAGTAATTTGTCTGTGAAATGAGTTTCTGTATTTTTTCCTTTCCATTCTCTTCCCTAGCTGTGATTGATCTGCTATCAGTGCAGTGGTACAAAAGTTAAGGTTGAAGCTTTTCTGTATATTGTTATATGCTGGAGAATAGTGTCTAAAATTAAATAAAGATGGTAAAATATGCACATTTCCCAAATAAAAATTAGCTGGTACATGCTTTTGCGGTGGTCTACATAATGTAGTCATTCAATAGAACAGGGAGAGAGATCAATGGAGAGGTATATTTAACTAAAAAATGGCAGGTGTTGTTCTGAAATTCATGATCTGGTAGGCTAATTGCAATGTCAGCCCAATGAGGTCACTTGAACTATCAGTCAACACAAGGGAAACCTCATATTTAAACTGTCTTGACTGCCAACTGACCACACAGCTGCAGAAATTCCTTGAAAGAACCTTTGGAGATGATTTAAAGGGGAAGAGAACATAAAAATAGCTGGAAAAAAGAGTTGTCTAACTTTTAAAACTCTACAGCAGAAGTACAAGTTATATGAGTTATGGGAATACGCCGGGAATGGACTGTGGCTAAATAACTTTAAAGCAAAAATCAAATTTGAGTTCAGAAAAAGAAAGTGAAATTAAGTAAATAAATGAATAAAACTGAAATTTGAAGTCTACATTTGTTTACCAGGGTAAAGTAATATTTGTATTTCTGGCTTTTCCCGGTTAGGGGTCGCCACAGCGGAACTCCGGTCCGCTAATGATTGGCAGTAGATTTTTATGGTGACGAGTTGCCAGCCCGATGCCCAACCTTCAGCGAAGGCACACCCATTCATGCATGTCTTTCGGAGGCTACTCGACCGTGGGGAGGGCATGCAGACTCCACAAAGAAGGCACTCCAGGGTAAAGTAATACAAAGGGAAAATTAATGCAGTTGCCTGAAAATGAAGGGGGGATGGATCTGGGAGAGACTTAAGGAGAAATTATACTACTAATGGAAAAGCAGCTGTTGTGTTATTATTCATTAACGTTGCAGCAGAGAGCCCTGCAAAATTTCAATGCTGATGTATTAAAAATGGGAGAGTGGGAAGCACACACAGAGCAAATGCTCAACATTTAGAGAGGGATAAACATATTTTTATGACATCTTGACACGTACAGTTATTGGTTTTACAGTTTTTTATTATACATATTTTTAAAAATATAAGCAGGCAAGAGATATATGTGCATCTTATTAGATGTATGGACAAGCTGGAATACCAGAAAAGGGATATACAACAAGGGAAGCTAAGCAATGGGGAAAAAAATGAGTAAATATTCAATGTTAGCTCAGTGGAAGAAGTCCAACTATGGTAGGGGAGAGATAGTAAAATGAAAAATTCACGGAAAAGGAGAAAGCAAAATGAGTTGTTAGATAAAGATAATCACATCACACTAAAGATTATATCATGGAATGTAAATAGTTTCAGCAGCCAAAGGTATTATAGGAGATTCACGCGATTAGAGATGACCATTAACAAAATAATAAGAAAAAGATTTAGGGAGGATTATTCATTAGAATACATAGCAACAAGAAAAAGGGGAGTGTTCCTGCTAATATACTCAAATGCATCATTGATAGTAAAAAAAAAGAAAATAGACCCCTTGAGTAGATGTGTGATGGCAACAGGCTATTGGCAGGGAAAAAGTGTTACTCTGCTAGGAGCAGATATAGCCTTGCAAGCAAATGATACATTAAAGACAGTGCTTAATCAGATAATAAACTACCAGCAGGGGATACTAATTGTATGTGGGGACTGTAATATAGTCATAGATAGAAGAGATTTCTCAGGTGGGCGTAGGAAGCTGATGGCACCTAAACAGGGAAAGTTTTTAAGATTCTAACTGAAGACCTTTGGATTGGTAGATATGGCAGTCATATTAAACAGAGAATAGGAATCCACCTATTACTCACACAGGTATAATAACCAGGCAAAAATAGACAGGGGCATACATACTGCAGGAGCACAGTCATCTAGTGAAGTCTTTTGAAACACATCCAATATGTGCCGTGGAGCGTGCCCCAATGCTATTTTTGCTTAAAACAGTAGGGCAAGACGACAGACAGAAGCACTGGTGCTTTACAGTCTACTGGCTTAAAATAGAAGTTATGTTCTTACCATAACGTTCCATGTTAGTTCTCTTCTTCTCGCCTTCTTCTTGCTGGATGGGTTCGGAGCCGACCTCGGCTCCGACTCGGCCACTCTAAAAGCTCGAGAGTTGGTTCCACCGGCTCGAGGCTCCCCTTATATCCCACAATGCTAGGCGTGAGTTACCTCAGATCTCGTTTGTAAGCTAGGCCCAGCTTATAATAGTAACAGAATAACTATAAACAAAGTCCACCTCTATAAACCAGGGAGAAGAGAAGGGTGACCTACATCCTGATCCAGGAAAATATGCACAGCAGCATATACCTAAAGTAAAGAGGTGGTAGAAAGAGAGGTCACAATCAAAACTCCTCTAGGTCTGTCCAGGCCAGGGGGAAGGAGGGTGGACGAAGAAGAAGGCGAGAAGAAGACAACTAACATGGAACGTTATGGTAAGAACATAACTTCTATATGTTAAGTTGTCTATCTCGCCTTCATTCTTGCTGGATGGGACCGCCCCTAGCACCTTGTCCCGGGTGGCCTAACGGAACAGACTCTTGAGAACAGTGGAACCAAAGTTAGCTCTATGCCTAGAAGCTAAATCCAAATTATAATGAGAAATGAAAGTGTGAGGAGTAGCCCAAGTAGCCGCTGCACAAATGGTGTCAATAGGCAGTCTGTCTTGGAAGGCTATAGAAGTAGCCAAAGCTCTGGTAGAATGGGCTTTAGGTTTGTTAGGCAGCTTTTGGTGTCTAATTTCATAAACAAGGGAAATCAGAGATGTTAGCCATCTAGATAATGATACCTTTGAAACTGAAAGTCCCTTTCTGCCTTCTGCGTAAGAGACAAACAGTTGGTCAGATTTTCTGAATTGTTTAGTTCTATTCAAATAGTACCTTAACTGATGATGAACATCTAGCCAATGCAATTTTTGTTCAGACCTGTTAGAATATTCTGGAAAAAACACAGGGAGGTCAATGGTTTGATTTAGGTTAGACGCCGAGGCTATCTTAGGTAAAAAAGACTGGTTGGTTCATAAAGATACCCTGTCCTTATGGAACAACAGATAAGGAGGTCGACAGCTGAGTGCATGAAGTTCTGAAACTCTTCTAGCTGAAGTAATAGCTACCAGAAAGAGTGTCTTCCATGATAGCAATTTTAAAGAACAGGAGGCTGCAGGTTCGAAAGGGGAAAGAATCAAAGAACTAAGAACTAAATTTAGGTCCCAAGGAGGAGGAGGATTTCTTATAGGAGGTCTGAGTAGAAAAACTCCTTTCAAAAAGGCTTTGCAAAGCTTGTGGGACATTATGGCAGACTCTGAAATGCCCGCATGAAAGTTAGAAATAGCTGCCAATTGAACTTTAAGAGTAGAAGGAGATGAACCTGCATGGAAGAGTTCAGCTAGAAAATCAAGGGCCATTTGGATGGAAGCAGTGAAAGGATCTATGTCCCTTCCTTGAGCCCAATAGGCGAAACGTTTCCACTTACTCAAATAAATCTTTCGAGTGGAAGATTTATGGGAAGCTATCAAAATATCTCGAACAGAGTGAGATATTTGAGGAAGCCTGGCTAAGGTTGGAATTGGAGGAACCAAGCAGTAAGGTTCAGAGAGGGAAGGGAGCGATGAAACTGACCCGACTGATGGATCAACAGATCTGAAACTAGGTCCAGATGCCAAGGTCGCTCCAAAAGAAAATGATGTAGAAAGGGGAACCAAACCTGTTGAGGCCAGTAAGGAGCAATGAGGATCAACGAGGCCTTCTGAGCGATAGCTTTCTGTATCACTTGAGAGATTAGTGGGAAGGGAGGAAATGCATACAGAAGTCCCCGGGGCCAAACTTGGACTAGAGCGTCTCTGCTGGGCTGGCCTGGTAAAGGGAATAGGGTGAAATAATCTCTGCACTTGCTGTTTTGGGGAGTAGCAAAAAGGTCGCAGCAAGGCTGACCCCACTTGAGAAAAATTTCTCTCACAACAGAGTCTTTCAGAGACCACTCGTGAGGCATGAGGATAGCTCTGCTCAACTTGTCCGCGATTTGATTGGACTTCCCGGGGATGTGCATTGCTATCAGAAACCGCTGAGAAGAAATCGCCCATTGCCACAGTCTGAGTGCTTCTCGACACAGGGTGTAGGACCTGGTTCCACCTTGTTTGTTGATATACCACACTACAGACATATTGTCCGTCTGGATTGCTATCGTTCCCAAGGGAAGAGAGTCTTGAAGGGCTTGCAACGCTAAAAGCACTGCTCTCATCTCTAGAACATTTATGTGCAGGTGGCATTCGTCTGGTTGCCATGTGCCCTGGACAGTTCTGCCCTGATAATGCCCCCACCCGATCAGGGAGGCGTCCGTTGTCAGAGTAGCAACCGGAGGAAGGAACAAAGGGTCTTCCCAATAAGAGCTGAGGGGAAGACATCCACCACAGAAGATGATTTCTGCATGTTTGCGTAATCATAATGGTGTGGGACATCGGAAGTTGCTGGTATGACCATTGCGTGAAGAGCATCCATTGAAGGATTCTCATGTGGAATCTGGCTAATGGAAGCAGAGGTATGGCAGCCGCCATAATCCCCAACACTTTCAGAACTAACCTGGCTTTGATTCTGTTGCTGCTGAAGAGGAGCGAGACCAGTTTGTGTATGTCTGTTATTCTCTGATCTGTTAGTCTCACAGACATGTTGACTGTGTCTAGATTTGCGCCTATGAAGGTAATAGTACGACAAGGCGACAAAACAGACTTTTCGCAATTTATTGAAATGCCTAAATTTTGACAAATGCGAAAGGTGTAATCCCTGGCCATTAGAAGAAGATGCTTGGTGGGAGTTGTGAGGAGCCAGTCGTCCAAATATGGAAACACCTGGAATCCTTGACGTCTCAGGTGAGAAGCTACCACTGCCATGCATTTGGTAAACACCCGGGGGGCAGTGGTGAGACCAAAGGGCAGGGCCCTGAATTGAAAATGACTGGTTCCCAGCCTGAAGCGGAGGAATCTTATGGAGCGTCTGTTCATTTTTATGTGATAGTACGCATCCTGAAGGTCTATAGAGCACATCCAGTTTCCCTTTCCCAATAGGGGAAGGATGGACTGCAGCGTGACCATCCGAAATCTTGTTTTCTTGACTGACTTGTTCAAGATACTGAGATCCAAAATTGGTCTCCAGTCCCCTGTTTTCTTTGGAACTAAAAAGAACCTGGAGTAGATTCCGGATCCTTGCTGGTCTGCTGGAACTGGCTGAATTGCTCTTTTTGCAAGCAGCTTTAAAATTTCCAAAGCTGCAAGATCCCTTTGAGCGGGTGGAACATCTGGAAGGGATTTTTTTGATTGGTTTGGAATGCGAACGAAGGGAATGGAATAGGCTTCGGAAATGATGGACTGTACCCATTTGTCTTGAGTCAGGGATAGCCAGGCTTCTGGGTACAGTGACAATCTTCCCCCGACTGCCTCCGAAGGTGGGCAGTCGGGCAACACCTCAGGGATGCTGAAAGGGCTTATCAGAGAAGGTTTCTCGATTGCCCTGGTTCTGCGGACCCCCCCTGCCTCTAGGGCGACGTCTACCATTGTTGTTCCCCCCTCTGCCTCTGGCGGGAACCGACTCTGTGCGTCAGGCGAAGTCCCTTGAGATTGTTTATGGAACCACATTTTTCCACTTTTCTGGCCTTTGGGGTAAGGCCTAGAAGGAGTAGAAAAACGGACTCCGACGGCAGAAAGAGTCTTGCCATCCGTCTCGCACCTAGTCAAGGTTTCTTTCACTTGAGGACCAAAAAGAGATGATCCATCAAACGGGGAATTAGTGAATGACGTTTTAAAGGGGTCCGCAAAGTTGCATAGCCACATCCAGGCATGCCTGCGTAAGGCCACACCTGTCCCTGCGGCCCTGCTCGCTCCATCAGCCGCATAAGAAAGGAGGCGCATGGAGGAGTTAGCTATGGAGTTCAGGGTAGCCAGCTGAGTGTTCATCTTGTCTTGAAAACCCGCAGCCGTAGGATCCTTCAACATGTCACTCGCTTCTTTGATCAAGTCTCTTTGAAGACGAGTAAAATGGCATAGGTAGTTCAGCGAACGCATAGCAAAGGTCGCTGACGAGAACATCCGCTTCCCGTACCTGTCGATAGACCTAGATTCTTTGTTAGGGGGATGAACAGGCACTGAAGGATCAGCTAGTTCCTTCTTGGTGGCAGCAGCTACCACCACAGCATCCACAGAAACACCTTTTGTGAGAAATTGCTTGTCAGTTGGTGCTGTTATAAATTTGGAAGGTCTCCTGGGGGTAGGGTCCACTGAATCAGGAGCCGTCCAGGCCTTCTTTGCAACCACCTGCATGAGGGGATCAAAGGGGGGGGACACCCAGGAGGTGGAAGGGCGAGAGCCAAACGCCTCAAGATACACAGATTCATCCTCCGAAGGGTTAAGGGTTGGCCAATTTCCCCTCTGTTTCAGGATCTCTAGAATGTCTGCGAAAGAGACATCTTCAGAAGGGGAACGAGGGGAACCCTCGGAATCCTCTAAATCTGTGTCAGAGGTGACAGACTCAGGTGAGTCTATGTGCTTCCTCTTACACTTTCTCTTCCTAGGGGGCTCCCCTGCCAATTCAGGGGAGGCCTCGGAAGAGGATAAGATCCCCACAGGGGATTCTTGAGGAGCTGGCTCTCTGCGGTCTGGGATGAGGGAGTGAGTCAACATAACCAAAGGCACCGAAGAGGGAGGGGCGGACGGAGCCGACTGTGGAGTCGAACAAGGTTCCAACACACTCCACATGACCTCGAACGCACCCCTGTCCGGCAGAGCCAGAGGTCCCCGCTCCGAGAAGCTGAGAACCTCCCTCAGCACCGACAGAGATGGCTCCGAGGCCGATGTCGGAGCCGAGCTCACCAGCGCTGAAGCACCGAGAGGGAGAGGGGGGTTGGACAAGGGTCCGATGCCACTCACCCCCTCGGAGCCGACGAGGGAAGCCCGGCGCCGAGATTCTTCAAAAGAAGAAATCGGAGCCGACGACGGAGCCGAAGACAATTGTATCGGCTCCGACGCTACCACAGTCTCGGTCCCGAGACGCCCCGGCTCCGAGCTCAAAGGAGTCGGAGGAGGAATATTTATAGGAACAAGTTGAGGCATCGACTGATGAGTCGGACTCTGGAGCATTTGGGCCAGTGCCTCGGACTTCAAAAGTCTACTCACTACCCTCTGGAGGTCGTTATCTGAGAGCCTCGATGACCTGGAGGAGTGAGATCTGTGGCTCCGTTCAGACAGCAGGGGAGACGCTGGAGCCGAATGAACGGAGCCAAGGGACGGTGACCTCGATCTCTTTCTAGATGTCGGCTCCGATGGTCCGATCGGAGCTGACCCAGGAATCTCTAATGCCTCGGCTCCGGCCGGAGCCGAGGAAACCACAGATACTGCAGTCAAAGACTCATCGGCTCCAGCCGGAGCCGATGAAGCAGTAGGCTTCGAAGCCTTAGGCCTCGACTCTGAAGCTGGAGCCGAGGTCTTGGAAGCCTTAGAAGGTTTCCCCGATGACACAGAAAGGGAACCTTCAGGCTTAATCAAACCCCTTAAAATGAGTTTATTTTTTCTCTCCTGCAGGACTCTAGGGCTGAAGCCATGGCATACAGCACAAGAGTCCTGCAGGTGTAAAGGTCCCAGGCAATACACACAAGAAGTGTGACCGTCTGTCAGAGACATTTTCTGACAGCACGAGTCACACTTCTTGAAGCCTGAGACCTTTGAATCCTTGGACATACTCAAGGAACCGAAGTGTAATCACACACAGAAAACACACACACACAGATTACACTGATAGGGGTTTAAAGGGAATTATTTAAACTAAAGGGTAAGTTAAGTTAAAACTCCCTAATCAAACACATACACACCCTAAGGATAGGGAAGGAAGGGCCCGAAGGCCTTTGGGAAAGAACTATAAGTTCTTTAGAAAAAAGGGGGCTGGATAAAAGGTAGAAGGGATAATATCCACTACACTAAGGGGAAAGAAAAATACACTAAGCTAGCTTAAGTCTAAAGAATTTAAACTAGTCTAACTTTCACTAACCTGGAGCCGGTAGAAAACACACCTCGATCGCTGTAGCGGCAAACGAGATCTGGGGTAACTCACGCCTAGCATTGTGGGATATAAGGGGAGCCTCGAGCCGGTGGAACCAACTCTCGAGCTTTTAGAGTGGCCGAGTCGGAGCCGAGGTCGGCTCCGAACCCATCCAGCAAGAATGAAGGCGAGATAGACAACTTAACATCAATAATTATAACAATGAGGTGGCTGAGAATGCCACTACAGAAGTTAAGTAGTTCTGAAATGGATATAGTGCAGAGGTGGGAAACATTCAAGAAAGAAGTGAAGGAGTTGTTTCAGAAAAGAGAAAGACATTGCTGGAATGAGAATGACAGGTTCTACTTACAAGTACTAAAGAACAAAAAAGCAGGGAAAGGGAATATAGCTAACACCTGCAGAGAATAAAGAATTAGAATAAAGTAAGCAAAGGACTGAGGAGCACTTACAGAGACTCAATAAAGAAAAAAAGTTGCTCTTAGACAAACATTTTTTTTTTTGAAAACAGCTCTAAATCACAAAGGGTTTTAACACATAACCTTAGACAACTTAAGGTAGAAGCGGTATTGTGAAAATAAGGGATGTTATGACAAGCAGAATGAAAATGAATCCAGTTAATATTCCGATTTTTTTGAGATTTTTACAGGGTATAATATGAAGAATATAAGAAGGAAAACACAGTAAATAACTGGAATATATTATGGAAGGAGTGGAGCTTCCAAACTGTCACAGCAGGGAGACCAGAATCTGATAGCTCCAATAACTTTAAAATAAGTTAAAAGAACAAATTAAGAAATCGGCTACGGGGAAGACTCAAGCAGAGAACAGACTGCAAAATGAGGTTTGCAAAGGGTGAGGCCAGGAACTACAAAAGGTATGGCAGACCTTGTTCAATAAAATCTTAGGGGAGGGGCAAGAACCAAGACAATGATTACCATGATACCAAAGGAAGGTAAGAATCCACAGACCTAGGGTCTCACCGAGTGTACTAACTACACTAAGTTCAGGCCCCAACTCAAACAGTATTTCTTTCAACAATACAAATGTCAATGCCAGAATGCAGGACATAGTAAACAATAAACCCTACTATGCAGAAGGTTATCACCCATTCGTACCACCACTCTATCAGTTACCACTATATGTCTGCTTTCTGTAAACATGTACATGGCTTCACTTTCTCCTTCCTCACTGTTATCTTAAAACATCTTCCTTACTCAGTCCCTCTGTCTCCTTGGACTCCATGTCTTTGCCATTACTTATCTCTTGCTTTAACCTTTAAACACCAAGTGTTACCTCCTACCATCTCCAAGGCTAATCTTGCTACTAACTCTTCTTGCTATCCTATTGATTCCACTTTTCTGCCCGTAAAATGTACGCCTCAGCATAATGTCAAATATATAAAAGGTATCTCTCTTTTTTGTGACTAGTTTATATTGCCTTTCTGTTCCAATCTTGGAAGTATTTGTTACATTTTTGTTGCTACTATTTTGAATGTAACCCAGGCTGATCCTGCAACTGGTCATACAGTAAACAGTGCTCTACCTTGGTAACCAAAATAGAAATAAATAAATAAAAAAAAGGAAGAAAGAAAGAAAGCAAAAAATATAGGCCAGTATCAATCATGACTACAAAGCTTCTACAGGATTATAGAATAAAGAGTGGCAAAGTTGCATCCAAAGTCAATAGATTTGGATCAGTATGGCTATACAGCTAGTATACTACTAACCCAGGTGCAATATATATAAATATATATATATATATATATATATATATATATATATATATATATAGTCTTCAGTTGCTACTGCTTTGTGCTTGTTCACCCATAATATGGTACATGGTTCATGTGCAATACTATTACTTGAATCTTGCTGCTAGATGTGTGTAGCTTAACAAGGGTGTGTTTCTAGGAATATATGTAGCTATATACTTAAGTCTAGAGTTGACTTATAAGATGGTGGTAGTATTAGTATATGTTTTTTTAAATTATGTCTTTTTATGTATGTGATTTATTTTTTTGTCTGTCCCATGATGAGCTGATTGCACAGAATCTCGTTTAATCTACACTTGTGTAGATCTAAATGACAATAAAGTTACTTTTTGAAATTTTTTTACTTTGATTTGTAGAAGGAAACAAATCTTTGATAATACTAACAAAACTATAATGATTCAAGGGGATGCTGAAAGGTAGGGAAAGTCTATACTTCTGGAAAGCCTGGATGCGCAGAAGGCATTTGACAGATACGCTGGAGCTACCTTTGGGAAGTTTGAAAAAGTCTGGGTTCCTTCAAAGGTTTAAAAGTTGGAGAAGGGTATTTATGCAAAGGTGAAGACTGGACAAGCCCCTTCACATGAATTTAGTCTTAGCAGAGACAATAGACAGATATGTCCACTTTCCACATTACTTTTTGCAGTATACTTAGGCTCTTTGGCCAGAAAGATCAGGGACTCATCAATAAGGGAATATGGCTGGAGAGAGCTAGGAAAAATATGCTTTTACAGATTATATGATTTTTATATGTTGTGGAACCATAAAAGGGTTTGGGAACCATATTAAAAATCCTAAGGGATTTTCAAGATCTGGCAGGCTTTAAGACAACAAAACAGAGTAAAACTAAAGCTATGAAAATGAATTATATTACCACTTTTGGTCTAGTCCAGTATCCTTTTTTGTAGGGTCATTTGGACATTTGGGTTATAAGCAAAGTGCAGGAAGTGGCAAGAGAGACCTGAAAGGAAACAAAGTTAAAGATAAGTGAAAAGATGCAAAGAAGAAAGTTGATTAGATCAAATTTACATTATAAAATATTAGCAATAAAAATGTGATTAATTTGATCTTATATGCTGGCCAAGCATTTTACTCTCAGCCAGAAAGAAAATTATTGCAGAAGTTGCAAAACTGAAAGAGTTTATATAGGAGAGAAAGAGCCTGGTGTGATTTGGGAAAAGTTCATTTTACCTGTGTATCAGGGTGTTCTGGAACTACCAAACATACAAGAGTACCATAATGTGATACAGATAAGGCTGGTATATGTAGCACAATCTCAGAATTATAGCACACGACAGAAACATTTGATCTTGTGTCAAGATGGTTGTAATCAAGGCAACTGGAGATTAGGGATTTGGGTTCAGATCCACAGGGACAGGCAAGAGAAAATGTCACAGACGTATTTATAATACAGTGAAGACATACACAACAATAGAACAAATAAGACCATGGAGAACAGAAATACTCTATTTGGGTTACTGGAAACATGAAGATGAACTGGCTGGGTGGTGGCTTACAAAAGTAACAGAACCAACATTCTGAGAACAACTAAGTGAGGGGGGGAAGCAACCATTTCCTGGACGAAAGACAAAGAAAAACTGATTTCAGGATGGTGATTTTCTTTGGTTTCAGGGACTGATAACTTAGTGGAGAGAAACAAAGGGACAGAGAGAAATGTTGATACACAAGCCAGAATTTATAGATTTAATTACTGAAGCGCTAGATCCACAGCACAACAGGTTAGTAAAAAGATTCTATATGGCACTTCAAGACATCTACCAAAACCATAGATAAAAACTGAAAAAAAAAGTATTAGGGATGATTATGCAAAACATATGAGGTTGAGCAATGGAAGGAGATACATCAGACCCGCAAATTCGTTACCAAATTCAGAATATTTTGAACTTTTGCATGAAACTGTTTGCAAAAACACCTTCATACCCCAGAAAGATAAAACCTGTTTTTGCAAGTGGATAAGGAATGCAGAAGTTGTAGACAATACATTTGGTATGATTGGGAACATGTTTTTGGTTCTGTCCAGCACAAAAATGGTTACAAATGATTATAAGATATGCTAAGAAAGCTATTTGAGGGGCCACTTGTATTAACTGGGAAATATTTCTTTCTGGTTGAGGGATGGAGCAGAATCAGGCAAAGTACTATAGAAAATTAGCAGACTTGATCATAATGGTAGCTGAAAAAGCTAAAACAAGAAAATGGTATTCAGAAAAACAGGAAATCATGAAAGACCAGAAAAATATAGACTTCAAAACAGTTCCACAGATGAAATCTACAAGGGCTAGAAATAAATAGTTGATCTGGATGCAGCTGACACATTTCAAGGACAAATAAGAAATGAAAGTAGGAAAATAGAGAAGAAAGAGTCTGGCTAAAAATCAAACTGAGTTACTAGGGTATAGGAAAAATGAAATCCTAATAATAAGAGGCTAGATAGAAACAACTGAGGACAAAAATGGGAAACAACCTAACAGAGGTATAAAGGAGATAAAGAGTCCTTTCACCTGTTGTAACCATAATGAAGAATTTTGTGTATACCTAATAAAAAGATTAGACAATATGAATGCAATCCCTAGTACTGGACCATTTTAAAAGTAAAATCAAAAAATAAACTTGTTTTTCCAAGTTCATAAAGTAAATGGCTGCCTGCCTACTAGGGGAAAAAGTCAAGTGGACATGCCTGAGGATTGCACATGAGATCTAAATCCTTTGTTTTTTTTATTATTATTTTTTTTTTTAGTTTTGTTTGGTATGAAGTTTTTTTATAAAGGTTGTTCTGAGATAAAAAAGAGCTACTGACTGGGGGCAAGAGGTTTGCTTGGAATCCTAAGTCAGTGACAGAAGCATTAAGGAACACAAACTCAAAGTAAAAAACTGTTTAAAACACAAAAAGCAAGGAAACAGCTTAGAAGAAATCCGTACGGGCTTTTAATACCAGTAACAGTAAGCGCTTTCGGTCAAGCCAATTGCTCAACCTTCATCAGACAAAATAACAATGCTCAGAATGCAATTTAAATACAAAAATACTTAAATACATAATTAGGTAATTAAATGATTAAATAATTAAACAGTGGAATTTAGAGGACCACCCATAAGTCAGACTTAGCTTTTTCAAAGACTAAAGATCCCAATAAATCCATATTAACAAATATATATTTTAGTCTGGTAGTAAATTTATAAATTTATATATTTTTAAATTGAAGTGTAACGTGTTTAGCTGTGAAAACATTAATTTTTTCATTATATGTTTAGCAATTTTAATATGGATTTATTGGGATCTTTAGTCTTTGAAAAACTAAGTCTGACTTATGGGTGGTCCTCTAAATTCCACTGTTTAATTATTTACAGAGGCACAGCAAAATGATAGGCATAGTTTTTATTCAAACTAAAGGGGTGGCGAAAGCCACATAACTATGGGCTAGGCTTATAAATGCCCTTGGGCAGATAGCCTAGTATGAACCTATGAACCTATGAACCTATAATCATTTAATTACCTAATTATGTATTTAAGTATTTTTTGTATTTAAATTGCATTCTGAGCATTGTTATTTTGTCTGATGAAGGTTGAGCAATTGGCTTGACCGAAAGCGCTTACAGTTATTGGTATTAAAAGCCCGTGCGGATTTCTTCTAAGCTGTTTCCTTGCTTTTTGTGTTACAGAAGCATTAAGGAGGGATGCGCATGGCAGCATGCACACACCAGGGTAGAGCAAAGGATTCCTCTTGTCAATGTAGTTCGTTCTTTACCACCAGGGATACTGATTAAGGCAGAATTACGGCAGGGAAAAATGCTACCTCCACCTATAACAGAATGATTCAGGTCACTGATAAAAGTGAATACCTGACACTGAGGCCATAAGGACAGGTTTCCCTTTGGGGCCCTCATTCGTGTGATGTCAAACTCACACAACAGCTAGGATGAGATACCCTTGGTCACAACCAGATTAGAAGGAATGGTCTCCTTTGGGCTCCAGTCTGGGGGAAAGGCGACAGAAGCATCTAAACATGGGAGGAAGCTGAACATCTCCCCAGCTGTTAGCGAAAGCAGGAGCATAGGTGGGGTGGCATTAAAGTTCCCTCATGGCTGCCAGGATGATGCCCCCTTCTTTACAGCTCTGTTTTTGAGCCTTGATGAAATTTCCAGTTAAAGGAATGAATATGCCTCTCTGATTGGGGGGAGGCTTGGTGATTAGCTGACATGAGGGTATAGAACAACTAGGGGAAAAAGTTTACTGAAAGTGCTCTAGATTTGCACTCCTTACACCAAACATGCCTACCATAGTAATCTTTTCTCCAGTCACTTGGAGTTCAAAGAGCTAAATGGTAAAAAACTAGTTGCCTAGATCATTAGTCCCATCTCCATCTGAGTTTGTTTCCTTGACTGTGTGCTGAATTTCACCTTTCACTCACATCCTAGTTTGACTTCAGAGAGGTATACAGAAGGTGTCTGCCTTTGGGACTAGGGTTGAGGAGACATGCAGTGTAGATCTGTGACAACAGCAACTTGAAATATATGACTATATTCATTTGTCCTTTCGATTTCATCTCAATTTAATACTGTATGGGTACACTGAAAATCACTATCATTTTTGTGGGGAGGAGTTGATTTAGAATACAGTATTCCCAGATATGATTTATGTTCCCTCAGCAGCATTTGATTCTCAGTTTATGGATAATTGCTTTTCAGTTTTGTGGTAACTACTGTGTTGTCATCCTTGAACATTAATCCTTGGGTATAACATATTTATTCTTCAAAAGAAAATAATTAATCAATGTCTTCTCTTAGTTTTTTTTTCCAAGTCATTATTAGACCAATGGATGTGGGAGAAAAAGCTATAAAATGCACCTCAGGGGATTTAGAACCCTATAACTTTTGGGGCTTAAATTCTTTCCTCCACATTTATTACAGGACAGTCTTGGCCAGTTAGGAAGTGTAATAAGGATACAGGAAAAAGCTGAAAAGTAAGAGAAAGTATGAGGAAATCAAAACAAACATAATATGGATAGTATAATGAGGAAAGGGTGAGATGAAAGCATTTTCTATTCATTATATTCTTGAACTTTATTATACAGTTAGTTAAATAATTAAGCACTTCAATAAATTTGAACTTAAACCTACATTGGCACCCTTCTCAATTAATCTCAAGCTTAAACATCTAATTTTCACTCACAGCTGTATCCTATTGTTGCATTCACATCAATTCCTGTCCTTATGTGACACGCCACCTCAAGGCTGCTCCACTTCACAAATGCTCACATCATCAAGAAAACCATAAGTAACATCATTATTCCGGCTGTTGATGTGTTGGTCATTACCTTTGTAGGTGATATCTGGAACAGGTTAACTGATATTAGAAACCTTAGCTCCAATACTGTATTCCCAAGAAAGGTTCTATCCTTACTTATGAAAGCTGCAAAATATTTGCTACAACTAATATGAGCAATCACTGGGTAAAAAAAAAACTGTTATATATATATATATACCTTCCTCTTACTGCCTAGATCTGTAAAGGTATATACTAACAAAACAAAAGGTCCAGTCAGATTGAAACAACCTTGCTTTTTCTTACTTCAGTTTCAGTGGTTTTCCCAGGTGTTTTATTATCACAGCTTCTAGTTCACACTCAGATAGTTTACTACTCTTCCATACAAAAAAAAAATAATAATAATAAGTCCGATTAGAATCTACAGAGTAGAATGCATATGTTTTGTTATATCAGAGTTGCTGATTCCAAGGGAATTTACCATCAATGTTGAAACTCTCTGTGGGAAACAGCTTACAGATCCACATTTAGTGACTGTGACATTGATGAATCTTGTCACATATGAGCCTAGACCAGCAAACAGGTAGACAAGGAAGATAAGTATCTTACAAGGGCTGATCTCTCATCAGGGACTGCAATATCTTACAGTAGATGGTGCACGTGCTGTAACCCCTGCAGTGCTAAGGGACAAGTGACCAGCAGATGGTATGCCATGTCATAGTATTCAAGTAATTCTGTGAGAAAAAAGGGGGAAAACAATCAGGGGGCGCAAGGGAGGATAACAAATTCTCTCCACTGATCAGACCCAAACTGATCCAATATCTTCCCATCTATCCAATGTTAGTCTTGGCATAGCAATCCCAAGATACTCATCTTCAAGTGAGAAGTTCAAGGTGAGGTGAGTTCAGCAAAGAATTTCTGGTACTTTTCCGTTATCGGGGCAACACTTTAAACGTGGCTGCTGAGCTCTGAATCCAGTGTCTTGTCATGTGTTTTTGGTCTTGCATAAAATTTAGAATTGACATCTCCTTTTTTAAATGTTATCCAGTAAAACATTTTATACACACCTGAATAGATGAAGAGCAAAAAGACATGACAAGACACAGGTTTCGGAGCTCAGCAACCACGTATAATATGTTGCTCCGATAACAGCAAAGTACAAAAAAAGGAATTTCTCCATAATTTAAACACTATGCAGTCCATTACAACGATGCTTGTATGTACATCCTCCAAAAACACAATTTCCTTACTTACAGATATCTGGTTTCTGGCAGCTGTGATGAAACAGCTGGTAGCTGTGAAGCGTTTTTTTTTTGTTTGTTTGTTTGTTTTTTTAAGCAGCAACTACTGCTTTAAAAGGGTTTTCCTGACAATGGAAATAACCATTGTTAGGAAGTACAAATAATGTATGGGAGTTAAAGTAGTAATCATGTACCTGATATAACATATATTATCAGTGTCTTACCGAGGTTCTGCTTTCCCAACTTTCGGTTGCATGTTTTTTTTTATTTGATTTGTCCATCTGCTACGTAAGAGGGAAACACTTTAAACACAGTCACTGAGCTTCGAATCCAGTGTTTTGTCATGTCTTTTTGGTCTTAATCTAACCAGGTGTGAGTAAAATTTAGAAGTGACATCTCCTTTTTTAAATATTATCCAGTAAAATATTTTACACACACCTGGTTAGATTAAGACACAAAAGGACATGTCAAGACACTGGCTTTGGAGCTTAGCAACTGCGTTTAAAGTGTTGCCCTGATAACAGAAAAGTACCTTATTTTTGATGGCATCATACAATGCCTGGCACTGATAGCATAAGTAAAAAGAAATCCTTTTGTAGCAGAATATAGAGATTCTGTATGGCTGCTTGACTGCTACTGTTTGTATCTAATTTACAGCACATTAGATGAATTTAAGGTGTTTTCCAACAAACAGATTAAAGACTAGACCACACATGTACATAACAATATTAAGTGAAAATGACTGTTGTTTTTAACACATCGTTTAATTTTTTATCTCTAAGATTTTACAGATTTTTTTAGATCAGCTTATTTGTTTATCATTTGCACACATTAGAGCAGCAAGTCAATTTATAGTTAAGATCTAGTTGTTTAGAAGTACAATAAAGCATTTGTTGCACATAAAAATGCTTACTGCTTGAAAATGCAATATTTTAAGAAACAATAAAAGAACACTCCACGACTCTATTGAAATACATAGGATAAATGTCACCAGTTAGTTGCTAAAAAATAAAAACAGGTCTAAATGATATAAAATCTAAGATAAAGGATTTTATATCTTGTTTTAGTTTGTATTGTCAATGCTAACCAAACATTAATTGAAAACTCATTCTGCTTTTGCATGCAACAGTAAATACATTCTTCCATAGCACTTTTACATAACAGATAATGTTAAAGAAAGGTCAAAATATTCTGTAAGTCTGACTGCTCAAATTAATTATCACAATGGTGAGAAAATGTAATTCAGAAACAACTATGGCTGCAGAAACACCTCATTATCAGCTCATTAGCAAATCCCCTGAATCACACACAACCCCACACTAGCACTGTAAGACCTGATGGCATTAGTGTTCTCCCTGCTACTTCTGTTCATACTGTCCTCTTCTACAAATACATCCCAGCCAGTAAACTTAACTAAACCTATCTGGGATATTCTCCAAGATGGAACAAAACACAATTCAGTGACATTTAACTACCCACACAACTCTTCTTTCTCCATATTAATGCATATTCTGGCAGACTACCAAACACCTTGCATTTATCACAGTTAATAAAATACCTCTTAAAAAACATAGATGTAGATTTCTACATACCCCAAAATAAGTCCATAACTATACTGAAAGACACAATAAACTGCTTTTGCAGTAACATTAATTCTGAAATATTGCTAAGGAGCCTTCAATGTTGACTCAGCCACAGTCTCCCAATATCAGACTAACTTATATCATCAACCTCCCTAAGGAACAGATACAAACACTATGACAGTCATCATACATCACTGCTTTCTAGTTTGTAAAACAGAAAATGCTACTTCAGTAGATATCCTATCCAATTCTGTTACAGATCGCTATCCAACTTTTATTACATGGAACCTAGAAAAACTGTTCATCTTTGCAGTTTTAAACATATTAATGTAACCTAAATCACATAATTCAACAACTCAACAGAGACCTCCTACCAACTATAGAAGAAAAGATTACTGCAGTGAAATCTATAAGATAAAAAATACATTTCAGTCCTGAATGACTGCTGAATTAAAAACCCTCACACTCCAAACAGACGAAGTATGAGCAAAATGTGCAAAGACTAGTCTGACCATGAAGACTACAAATATGTAAGACATTTATATAAACAATCCATAAAAAACTGTGAAAAATCTAAACATAAGAAGCACATCCAAGTAAAAAGAGTAACTACTTTGAACAGGCAGATATTTATTTCCCTAAATATTTTAGTAATTGATAAACAAACATCCATCTAAAACCAGGAAACAGTGCAACCTCCTCGCCAGCCCCAAACACAACTGACAATGAAGTCACAGTTACTATGTAGTTTCTATGAATGAAAATGCAGTACTAATCATACCCACTCTGCCCCTCAGTTCCTATTGGCATTTAAACCACTACAGCCATAACAATTCCAATCACAAGAAGAGTGTGCTTTTTGTTAGAAAACTGTTACAAAACACAAAAGAACAGTGCTTCATAGGATCACACCAACATCTTCCAAAATTTTTCAGATTGGAAGGATAACTTTTTGCAATCTCACTACTATGACAAAGAAGCAAGCCAGATCATATGCACAGAGGAATGGTGTAGGCAGCCCAAGTCTGATGTGGCTTCAGTGCCTGCAGGATCTGGCCAGGGGGAATGGTAGTACATGATCACTGCCAGCTCACCCATACTGGGGAAAGAGAGATGGTTCTGTCTCACTACATGGGTGACATCTAGCAAGAGCACAATGTGTTGCATACAGTAAAGTCTGAGCTTGCCAACCCCATGTTGTCTGAGTATATTCACACTTGTAAAGCTGCGGGGAACTCAGCATGTGCAGGTACACTCCCCTTGAAAGACAGCAATGGTGGGGCTTGCTTCTATGGGAAGAGGGTAGGCCATCTCACAGGACCAGCAAGTTGGCCTCTTCCATACCAACTGACTCTTGCTTGGGAAGTGATGGCTAGTTAGGGTTCCCAGGCATGAATGCATGAACTGTAAGACATTTGCCTAGCACAGAAAAGCTCAGTTCCTACATCCCAGAACAAATAAGACAGTTACAGAAACAAATAAAATTTCAAGTCTAAACTGGCCACATCTACTAAAGGCAATCATAAGGCCTTCTTCACATATGTCTGCAATCTCAAGGGAAGCACCCAGATCTGGTCAGAACTGGTGGTCAAGGCCACCACATACACAAACGCTGTAGATATTGCCAACCTGCTGGCAGACAGGTTCAGTAAAAACTTCACTCCTCTGTCTCTGCCATCAGTAAAACAGGACATCCCCAGTACCTGCTCCCTTCCCCTTCCCCTTATCTCTAGGGAGCAAGTCATCACTGCCCTCTCAAAGGCAAATAGTACAGCCTCCATGGGACCGAATAACATCCCAGGCTGCATCCTACATGAACTCGGGCAGGAACTTGCAGCATCATTAGGTACCCTACTCAACCAAAGCCTGAGTACTGGCTTTGTCACAGCCGAGTGGAAGACAGCTACTGTCATCCCTTTGCACAAAGATGGAGCATCCACCGATCCAGGAAATTAGAGACTCATCAGCCTAACTAGTCTGATCTGCAAGGCGATGGAGCGGATTATCATAGATCTCATTAACAAGGACATTGGCAACCTCCAGGCACTTGATTCCACACAGTTTGGTTTTGTCAAGGGGAGGTCATGCCTGTTAAATTTGGTCGACTTCTTTCAGACATGCCACCAAGCCCATAGATGAGGGGAAGACAGTACACACCAACTACCTTGACCTGGCCAAAGCCTACGATACTATTCCCCACTCAGGTATAATAAATAAACTCTCTCAACTAGACATCGATCCATATGTTACCAAATGGGTAGAAAACTGGCTCACTGATAGAACCTACCTAGTCAAAATAGGGGAAGCCACCTCAAGTAGTAGACCCATAACAAGCGGTGTACCCCAGAGATCGGTCTTGGGGCCTCTGATGTTTGGGATATACTTCTCGGAGGTGCAGGCCAAATCTAGTGGGCTATGGCTGACCAAGTTTGCAGGTTGATAGCAAACTGACTTTTGACGACCATACTGCCTCCATTGTACAGAAAGCTTTCTACATGGCCCACCTCATTAGTAAAGGTATCTCATCCAGGGACAAGGTGGTCATAACATTCCTGTAGTCTTCCCTTATAAGACCCATTATTGAGTACAATACCCTTTTCCACATGTATGTCACAAAGCACATGCCACAGCTGGACAGACCACAGAGGTTCCTCACCTGGAGAATCCAGGGCTTCAAACATCTACCTTACACAGGTAGCTAAAAGCCACGTCCCTTTACTCAGTCTCCTACAGACTCCTCCGAGGTGACCTCTGTCTGGCATACAAAGCAATCTCAGACCCCGCCCTGATGGGACTGATGCATATCCACAATTCAAGCTCCATTCGAGTAACTCACACGCATGGCCTCAACCTGGTCTGTGACATCAATAGGACTTGTTGGCAGGACAGATTCGTGTTCCAGAGACTCCCTCTCCACATAAAGCAGAGTAACTCGTTAAACCTTTTTACGCGTAACCTGGATAACTGGATGGGGAACAGAAAATACACCCCTGTGATTCCACCTGTGTCCCTGCTGGACAGTGGCACAGGGTGCTGACTTGTTGGATCATGGGCTAAATTCTTGGCTAGGCTTGTAAGGGCCTCAGAGCCAATAGCCTAGTAACTTCCTATGATCCTATGAACATACTAGCTCACAACTTCAATTGTGTAGAGGATGCCCTATGAATGCAGCACTAAGTTTGACTTTTCCTAGAATTATCCAAGGACTTTAGCAATATTAGTCAAATACAGGTGCATAGGTAAATACTAGGCTAGCTGCCCTTACAGGCCATTTTAATCCTAGACAATTTCCCCAAAGTTGATAATCAAACCCTGAACCTTGCATCTGTGAGATATACACCTTAAACATTATGCCAACCCCAACCTCAACTCCCTTATAAATATCAGAGTTCTTTGTTTTCCACCACTGTACTATTACTTAGTTTGAAAGTTACCATTCCAACAGAAAAGTTACAGTCAGATAGGGTGTGGTATGGTCATTTACAGTGAATTTGTACCAAGCAAAGGTGTCCCTCAAGGCTCCTTCTCAGGCCCCCTAATTTTTAGTCTGTATGTTAATCCCATGCCTTAGCAGAGTGAGCTACTTAAATTGTATAATACACTGACAATGCAACTATTCTCTGTTCTAGAAATAACCATAGTGTTGCAACAAAACATCTTCAAGTAGATTTCTCCACATTAGAAAACAGTACACAACTCTCATCTGATATTAAATGCAAGTAAAAGTAACTTAGCTCAATTCTGTCCTGACCAATGCAAAAAAGTTCAAATTTCTATACGTGAAATGAAAACCACAAGTAATAAAATGCCTGGAATCAGCAAACTTAACTACTTAGGCTTGATTTTAAATAACTCTCTCTCTCTGGAAGAACAAAAACAACTACTCAAAATGCAACATTACACTGAGTAGTCTATTCAAATTCAGTCACTTGCTAACAATATTTGCAAAAAAAAAAAAAAAGCTAGCTACCACCTGTAAGCATCTGTGGTTGTATAATCAATGGGACTTCAGATACCTGTTTAATAAAAGTTGAATAACCATACCAAAAGGTCAGATAAGTTAATTCAGGGCTGTTACAAAGTAACTCACCATCATAATCTCAAGCAAAACTTACCTTGTACAGCCTTTAAAAGCAAGCTACACTACTACCTACTGGACCCTGCCCATAAATTCTTATACTCTATTCTGAAGTACCCTTCAGCTCAATATGTTATACTATATCAATCTACGCATGCCCCTCACTCATCACAAAAAGAACTTATTAAAACCACCAGAACTAGCATTACCTGCACTGCTGCTGCATTTATAAATCATGTAGGGAAACTTCTGGAGTAAATTTCTTTCCATACTACCTAAGTTAAGTAATTCAAACAATTAAAAAAAAAAAGCAAGTATGGCAATATGTTACAGAACAAGCCACCTGTAAATATTACAAAGCTTGGCAAACTTAGCTTCACCATCATTATCATCATCACCATCAACCCCCCCCCCCTTTTCCTATTTTCTACACGGGTCGTGGTTTTGCATCAACTGTTGCCATCTCACTCAATTCAGTGCCATTCCCCTACCTTCTTTGATAGTCATGCCTGACTTTCGCAGGTCTTCTCTCACACAATCCATCCATCTCTTTGCTGGACACCCTTGTTTCCCTTGTCACCTTCCTATCTGTCCCATACCTACATATTCTTCACCAGATTGACTTCTGCTTCCCTGCACATGTGCTCAAACTGCATTAATATGTTCTCTTTGACTTTCTCTGCAATTAGAGCTACTTGGACTTCTGATCTGATGTCCTAATTTCTTTGTCTGTCCCACAGCATGTATCCTACCACCCCTCTCAAGCACATCATCTCTATCACCTCTAGCTTTCTCAACTGCTCTGCTTCACTGTCCAGGTTTCTGTACCATACAGTAGTACTGGTTGCACTACTGTTTTGGACCCCTTACACTTCAACTTCTTTGCTATTCTTCTGTCACACACTACCCTGATACTCCATGCCAGTTGTATGTAGCCCGGCCCCTCAGATTCTAGCTTTGACCTCCTCATTCAGATTTCTCTTCTCCGCAACCACCCCTCTCAAGTACATAAAGCTATTAACCTATTCCACTATTTTCCATTCTAACTCAATTTTCAGCTTCTTCTGATTTCCCCCATTTGCTGTCATCTCAACTGTCTTATCAGCAGTCAGTTTTATCAAGTGTGCCTTCAGCCTTGCATTCTATTCCCCTATCATTTGCTGAAGTTCTTGTTCAAAGTATGCCTCTAATGCCACATTGTCTGCATATAGCAGCTTTGTTAATATCTCCCCCCACCCTGTTTGCTAATGTAGTCCATACAAATATGAACAGCAATGGACTCAGAACTGAACCCTGAAGCACATCCACTCTCACTCAGAAAGTCTCTGTGAGTTCAAACACTGAATCCTTGTACATAGGATGCAAAAATTCAAACAATGTTTCTCAGACACTGAACCATCAAAGGACTGCAGAATTACCTTTCTTGGGACACTGAGATTTGCTTTCTCCAATTTTAGGAATTCCCAGTTAGACCCTTTCTCCATCTCTAGCATCCTCTCAGCTATATGTCTCACTGCACACATCTGGTTGGTTGTGTTATATCCTGATTGGAATCCAAAATGTTCATCTCCCATCTTACTTTGTACTACTCTGCATATTCATTTATCAGTCACACTCTCCATGACTTTCATGCAGTATGGCAGGAATCTGATACCTCTATACTGCCCACAGTTGTGAATATCCCCTTTATTCCTGTGCACTGCCACTAAAATGCTTATTCTCCAGTCTTCTGGGATATGCCTTTCTCTTTAAACTGCTATGAGTACCCTCTCGAGCCATTTCTCCCCTAACTTACCCAACAACTTGATCATATTAACAGTGACCTCATCTAAGCCTACTGCTTTCCCTGACTTCATTTGTTTTAATGTTGTTCTTATTTCTTCTAGGATGGGCTCCTCTTTTTCTTTCATCATAGACAATGTCTGGGGCAGTATAGCTTCTGTGAGGTTTTCTTCATTCAGAAGCTGCTGGAAGTATTCCTTCCAACTGCCTTTGATGTCCTGTGGACTGGAGAGCAGTTTGCTGCTGGCAACCCTTATGAATGGTGTCTGATGACTATCTTATTTAGCTTTCTATCCTTGTTTGGTAACCTGATAGAGTTTCTTTGTGCCATCTGCTGAGTCACTTTCCAGAGTACCTCTGATGCCTTGCTCTTTGCTACTGCAGCTGCTCTCTTAGCCTCTTTGTAAGCCAATCTGTATGCCTTGTTAGCCTGGTTCATTGTTTTTATCTCCCACTTTTTCTTGCACTTCATCTTTTTTTGATGGCTTCCTGGACTTCTGAATTGTACCATCAGCCTTCCTTATGTACCTAATTTCCATACCTGGCTCAGTCACATATCCATTCTATAGTCTTCACACATACTGTTTTGAGGTGTTGCCATTCTTCATCAATTTCACCTATGTCCTCTTTGTCCTGAGTCTGAGGTGCTAGAGCACTGAGTATTTCCTTGAACATTTGTGCTTTCTCTCCAGTGAACTTCCAGGTTTTCGACTTAATCTCTGCTGACCTTAGAGCCTTTTCTGACAACTGTTTGCAGCTGATTATGTTAATCAGTGGTTTATACTGTGAGCTGACTGTTTCACTGGGGATGACTTTGCAATTGCTGATTCTGCTCCAATGCCCTTTCCTTACTAGGAGGAAGTCTACCTGAGTTGCATGTTGGTCAGTCTTGTATGTCATCTTGTGACTCTCTTGCTGAACCTTGTGTTGGTCACCATCAGTCCATTTGCCAGACAGAGGTCTAGCATGGCCTCACCTTCTTTATGCATGTTGCCCCCCATGTGGGCCCCCAACAGTCCTCATATCCTGTTTTCTCTGCCCCTATATAATCATTCAGGTACCCCATTATCAACAATTCATGTTGTCCTGCTTTATCTAGTAGGTCCTGCAACTGCTGCCTGAATGCATTCTTTTCTTTGCTGTCACAACCCTGCTGTGGGCATCTGCTAATATTATGAATACTGCCCTATCCTTACAATGGAGTTTGATTGCCATGAATCTGTCACCAATTCTGATGACAACCCTCACTGCTTTTGAAAACCTTCCCACACCACAATTCCCTATGAGCGGTAAACTGTGAATGCCAAGCCAAGTGGTTTTGCTGCACTGCCCTTTTATCTTATTTCCTTAATACAGAAAATGTCCCGCTTCCTCCTTCCATCATGTAATCCATTTCCAAGCTGTGTCCTGTTGTCAGAGAACTTGTATTGAGTGCTGCAGTCTTTAGTTTACATTTGGCACATTGATTAGTTTTACACCCAGTTTTTGCTCAACAGAGCTATCCCAGGACATTACAACTATAACTGGACACTGGAAATAGTTACTTATTGACCTAAGACTGATGGGCTTTATGTTGGGCAAACACTAGCCAACAGGGGCATACATACTCCTCCCACCATTATTATGGGTCCCTGGAATACGTTGGGTCCTCATCACACTTTCACTGGCAAATACCCATGCCCATTTTTGGTGATATTAATCAACACAACCAAATTTTCTAGTGGCAATTTTTACACTATTGAGTGGCTATTCCTGAAATGGTACACGGTCTGTGATCTGTAATCTCTTAAAACAGCTGATGTTCAAAACAGTTGATCTCTAAAACCTTTCCTCCAACTGACACCAGCTAGAGTCTGTACTGCTGCCCATGACTCCATTTTTGGGTAAATATGAGGTGAAAATACCCAGCATGTTTTTGGAAGGTGAGAGGAACCCCATAAGAGACTCAGGGAGAACACGCAATTCCACAAAGGCATTGTCTGGAGGTCAGGAGTGAACCTTGTACATTGTATAATGGAGTTGAAGACTTAACCTTTATACCAACTGTGTTATGTTTTAGCTTAGTCATCCCGTACTATAGCTGTGACAATGAGTAAAAAGGTCACACAGGAAAACCAACAAGTTAAAAAACACAAAAAGAAAAACCTAGCAAAGCTAGACTTTCTACTGTATGATACCTTAAACATCTTGTATCAGAGGGAACATGGGGTATATGCAAATTACCCCTTAAGGATATCAGGTGTTTCAGCCAAATGGCAATTCTGAATGTCCATGACTTTTTCTTTTACTTTTACCTGTAAGTCTATTTATGGACAATTTCAGGCCAATAAAGCCAAACCTCTCTAGCTGTGGGCATGCATGTTTCTGCTATTGGCCTGAAACTGTCCATAAATAGACTTGCAGGTAAAAGCAAAAGAAAAAGTCATGGACATTCAGAATTGGTGCTGCAGTAGCGTTGTCGCCTCACAGTAGGACGCTGTCTGATTCGATTCTCAGCTAGAGCGTCTTCTGCGTGGAGACATGCGTGAATGGGTGTACCTTCGTTGAAGGTTGTGTGTCAGGGCTGGTAACTCGGCACGTAAAAATCAACTACCAATCATTAGCGGACCGGAGTTCCGCTGTGGCGACCCCTAACCGGGAAAAGCCGAAAGACACAACAACATTCAGAATTGCCACTTAGCTGAAACACCTGATATCCTTAAGGGGTAATTTGCATATATCCCATGTTGCTTCTGATACAAGAGGTTTAACGTATCACACAGTAGAAAGTCTAGCTTTGTTAGGTTTTTCTTTTTATATTATAGCTGTGACCAACAAAACTGTCATGCCATGCTATTTGTATACATTGTCACTATGTATAATAAAAGTATACATTACATCATGTTCCTATATTGCTAGAAGCATTCTGATACTTTTTATTGTCCTTTAAGTGCCCTATACACTCTTCTCACTAGTCATTTCTCATTCTTTGTAAAGCCTACTCAAAATTAACTCACACTGTTGATAATTCTAGTCTTCTTCAATTCACTATGTAAGCTTCTGATTTCACTGTATTTATCCACTGTATAAATTGCATTTGCAAAGTTGTCACAGCTTGCATCAATATAGCTTGTATTAAATAAGCAAAGAACAGCTATACAGTATGCACACCACATGAGCATCATCAGAAACAAAGGGATCCAATACTCTAGTCATTATATATACTGCAGTACTGCTGACAGAAAGCTAAGAGTATGTTGTTATAAGTTAAATTATAATGGCTACTCTTTCAACATCTATTATTTCATTTGTTACTCTTTTTCTAAACTAACATAAACTTTCTTCCTAATTTACTCAAACAAACTTTATTATATAACAGTTCTGCAGTCATTAAGACAAACTGCTACTTTATAAAAGTCCTCTGTAACTAGGTAGCTTTGTGTTAAGAAAATGATTCTTTGAGGGCCTTTCGATGTGAAATATTTGGTTTCTATTATTATACTGGAGCTTTTCTCCCAAGACTTGCACTGAAAATGAGCCAAAACCTAGTGTGACATCCTAGTAATTAAAACAGAGATAAAGATAAATCTTGAAGAACATAAAATTCATTTGTTGATGGAGTGGATGAGGAAGAAAGGGAGCAGCTCTGAAATTAATATTTTGTCTGTCTGGCTATCTATTAATTTTTGCTTCTGAATTTAGCTCCTCCTATCCACTAAAATGTGCACCTCTGTTCTATCCTTATTCACAGTTTCATGTAGAGAACCTATTTATCAAATTGGCAACCTGACATGAGTTGTTTTCGTTTGCACCCCATCCTCCAAAATGGAGGCCTACATACTGTATGCATAGGTTGGCAAAGATTGTTGCCTACACATTCCCTTTCATTTCTGTCTTTCAGATATATATATATATATATATATATATATATATATGGGTCTATATTGTAAAGTCAAACACTTACCTTATCGAATACCTAGACGTCGACCTGTCGTCATCGAACTGCATAAACACTGAATGCCCTAAACCATGAAATTTAAAAAGTCGAACTATCATACTTGTCCCACCCCACCGCCCACTACATACTACCTACACAAACAAACTAAATAATCCACATACATACACTAACCAAAACCCTGCTCTTCTAACCCTAAACTAACCCCTATTTCTAGCCCTACACTAAATCTTACATATACCACCATGTATGCACTTAACTTAACCCGCACCCTAACCCTAAGGTCCAGAACTATTGCACACTTACCTTAGAAAGCTAAACCCAAACAAACTAAATAATCCACACACATACACTTAACAAAATCCTACACTAAATCTAGCATACATTACCATCTATGCACTTACCTTAACCTGCACCCTAACCCTAAGGTCCGTAACTATCTCACACTTACCTTACGGAGCTATACCGCAGAAGGCCAACCATGACGATTCAATGATTCCGCTTTCGTTCTTCTGGACGATCAATGTTTTTGCGGTTCGATGATGACAGGTCGATGTTTAGGTATTCGAAAAGGTAAGCGTTCGACTTTACAATATAGACCCGATATATATATATATATATATATATATATATATATATATGTGGGTGTGTGTGTGCGTGTGTGTAAATATATATACACACACACACACATATATATATATATATATATATATATGTGTGTGTGTGTGTGTGTGTGTGTATATATATATATATATATATATATATATATATATATATATATATATATATATATATACATATATATATATATATATTCCTCCAGCCACCTAGAGTTAGCCAAACAGCTCCTTGGCTGACCCCTTGGTGCCTCACAGTTGCTCCCAAAACCCAGGTCACAACTGATGTAGGCAGACTTTTTCCCCTGCACTAGAAGTGCACAGACTTCCCACTTCTATATTTACAGATTAGCTGTGCACAGACTTCCCACTTCTATATTTACAGATTAGCTGTAGGGTCTGTTAATTTTAGTTTTGTTTAATTAGGTTGTTATGTGTTTAAGTTGTTTTATTTCATGCTCCCTAATATGTAGTTTGTTAAGTTACTTCTATGAAATTAAGATTGTTTTATTTTCATATTAATTCCTGGGGTGTCTTTTTATTATCTTGAGTTAGTTTGAGGATTGTGTAAAGTAAAGCATTCTTTCTACATTACTTCTAAATTAATTCAACAGATACGGTGGGTTGGACTCACACAAGACATAAGCGTAATTTGAAACAAATTAGAATTTTTGTTTGATTCAAACCAGTCTTGTACAAAGAACAGATGTAATGCCATTGGTAATGGGCTCTTCCTTACTTTGTCCCAGTTCAGTTATTATATAAACATTATGACCATATCATCATTATAATAACTAGTCTTTGAATTATCTTATTCATCCATCAACATTTTTAAAGTTATACTTCAACCTCCCTCCACTTTTTATTTTTTCCTTCCCTTCAACTAAGCTATAATAAATATGGTTCCACAAATGCTTTGACCTCTAATCCTGCATAGGGCTGTTCAGGATTTACTAACTGCTCTGGTTTCTTTCTCTATAACCTAAAGTCAAGCATTATTGCATATAACTGTTTTGGACTGCAAGCTTGTCCATTTGAACTTAGGGCCATTAAATATGCACAAGGGTTTTCAGTGGGTATTTCCCAGTCGTATCCTGTAATGTACTGCCAAGGTACCTAGCCTACTGTTAGTGCTGTTATTATGCAGGCAGCTTTTCCATACCATCTTTCACAGTGTTTATCATACTGCATTGTTAAAACATAGTGTTTTCTGCAGTTGGTACTAAATGTCTTAATAAATAAGATCCCAGTAAAACATACACAAGCATCATTTCTGACTGGAGTATTGCATGCCAACTAGTGAAATTACATATTTTGCCAGTAGCTCATCTCTTACATGCACAAATACAAGTGCATACAACTATGCATGTAAGAAGAAATAAGCTGTTGCAGAAAATTATAATGGTACACATCCATGCTTGTATCTTCTATACAGCATAACATACTTGATGTCACTGCTACAGTTGTGTTGCCTGTGTTGTTCATTGAATATGTGTTTACACCACTTAGCATTATTTATATAAAGTAGAAATATATGGTGGAATTTCAACTATGCAAAACTGTTTCTATGCTTATCCATTTCAGATGTCCTCATTCAAGAAAATCTTTTACCTACTAGCATTTCATATTTTCTCTCATAATCCTGAATAATTTGAATTATTTTAATAGCTAACCTGGGAGCTTTGCTTTTTTCCCTGGTGGCATGGAAGCCATACAAAACTCTTCAAATATGCTAAGGGCAAACTGAAAAGAACAACTTTATGCTATACAAATCAAATCAAGTAAGAAGAAACAATAGAGTGTTCCATACCTTCTTTATCAGTCTACTAACAACCAAATATAATTTCTACTGATTATACTTTTTAACTCACTGGAAGGTTTGAAAGAGTTATACCTGAAATGATAAAGGATTACGTTCAGAATCCAGGTAGCATTTCATCCTCAAATACCGTTATACTGAAATAGAAACATTATTTTGTTTGCATTTGATGTGGAAAATTGGGTCTATTTAGACTTTGTGATATACACAAAGAAACCATCGGTAAATATGCTCTCAGATTAAATATAACAACACTTCTAAGATTAGGATACATCTTTTTAGCTGAATGGAAATTTCATTGCAACAGACTTTTCTTCTTTGACTAGAATAACATTTTCTGGACAATATAAGTGACATAGGTGCAGCTCATTTGCTAAGACAATAAAGTGGTAAAAGTCTCATAAAAAATGGTAGATCTGTGAACCATCGGCATCCTAACCTTAAAAAGAAATGATTGACATCTGCATTGTTGATGCCAGGCACCTTGCTGGATCAAGCACTAGAGACACAATCAAGTGGCAATACTGCAACAATGACTGTTTTTAATGGCCAGCTGGGCATAAAAGGAGTTTCAACAGAAGTCCTAGCTATCACCACCATATATATATATAAAACTATAAGCATATACAGTGTATGTAGCAAAGGTAACAACAATGGTTGTCTGACTGCTTTCAAAGTGAACCTGAAGTGGGAACTGTTTCACTCTTCAGAAGTCTGCTGTCCATCTGCTGTCAAAACCTGGTCTACCAACTTGACAACTACCAGCATCATAAAGCTGGTTATAACCTCTACACAAGTAAGAGAGCCAAGGAAAAAAAAAAGATACCTTTTATGACCTATCTACTGGAGTCCCTGAAAACACTGTTGTACTTCTAGAAATACATATGCAGTTAGCATTTGGCATTCGTAAAAATGCTGCCATCTTTCCAGAAACTTGCAGTATAGAAATTTCTCAATAAATAGTCTCTGCAGTAACCTATGCCATGACTTTGACATCAGGGAAGTACAAAACAAGCCATGTGTGTGGTCCACTGTAGCGAAATACTGCAGTATAAACATCCATGCATATGAGTAGTTCACATCTTCATAAAATCATTCTTCACCCTAAACTAGATATGAGTGAATAAAATAAACAATGAATGAGGAAAAAAACTTAATAACGTACAAGGAAACATGCTGAAATGCAAAAGGAAAATGCATAACAGCTGAAATGCACAGCACCCTGTGTTCTGTCTGTATGCAAACAGCATAGCTCTCCAGTTTTTCAACTGAATTCCATGGAAAGAAAATGGGAGTTGAGAGAATTAAGGGAATGTTGTTAATTATTGCCTTGTTCATGCATGCCACTTACTGGGTGATGCCTGAGAATATTAGAATATTTGACTTGTGTGTGTGTGTGTGTGTGTGTGTGTGTGTGTGTGTGTGTGTGTGTGTGTGTGTGTGTGTGTGTGTGTGTGTGTGTGTGTGTGTGTGTGTGTGTGTGTGTGTGTGTGTGTGTGTGTGTGTGTGTGTGTGTGTGTGTGTGTGTGCGCGCGTGCTCACAAGTTCACTGGTAATGAATGATGAATAATGTCTTAGGTAAGATCAAGACCTTCAAATAAAGATTATTCTGATCCATATTGTTCCGCTTCAGAGATACGGTTAGCTTCATTACAAAAATAAACATTTTTAGATAATCTAGCCATAACATTGATGACTTGATTCTTAAACTGATGACAATTTATACCCACTGGCCTACAACCTCACAAACTATGAAACTATGCTCACCTTTGTCTACTTGCTTGTTTTATTCATTCTATATGTGTAAGCCTATTAAGAACAAATATCACCTCTCAGGGTCAGCCTGCGAATACTGCTTGGTAAACTGATTTGCTTAGAGTTGCACAGTGTGAAAGGGGAAAAGTACAGTTTTGTACCTACCATAAATGTAGATGTTCGAAGATCCACATTGCTGCAGTCCTTACATATGGGTAGTCCGCTGTCCTCGGTCGGCCCGAATACCAAAATATTAGGCTGACGCCGGTCATGGGCGCTTAGATCTGACATCAGAGCGTCAGGGTATAAAAGCGCATGACCGACGTCATATCCTCAGTCTTTTCTTGCCCCAGATGTCAGAAGGCCCTAAAAAGAAAGGCCACAGCCCAAAAACAGGATACCTCCCAAAAACATGCCCAACAACAACCATCACCCAAACCATGTAACCATGTCAAACTACAGAGGGGAAGGAGGGAGGGTAAATTGGACTGCAGCAATGTGGATCTTCGAACATCTACATTTATGGTAGGTACAAAACTGTACTATGTTCTTCATCTCACATTGCTGCAGTCCTTACATATGGGTAGAATCCCAAAGCAGAGGTAAAGGGAGGATGGCAAAATCATAAAGCACTAGAGGCTGCTAAAATGCCCTGTAATATTGCAGTGGCAAATCCAGCCCTAGACTTAGAATAAAGAGGAAGGTGGTAATGCTTGGAAAAAGTATGTACTGAACTCCAAGTGGCTGCTTCCAAAATATCTTTTGTAGCTACCCCCCTTAGAAAGGCAGTAGAAGTGGCAGTAGCTCTAGTGGAATGAGGTCTGATTCCAGCCGGAATCTCCTTACCATGATGGGAATAACAGAAAGAAATACAAAACCCAATCCATTTAGAAATAGTTTGTTTTGAAACAGGTTTTCCCTGAGAACCCAAAGCAAAAGAAACAAACAACTGCTGAGACTGCCTGAACCCTTGGTTCTGCTCAAATAATAACGTAACTGCCTGTGAATATCCAAAGTATGCAAAATCTTCTCCCTTTATTTTGGGGGTTTGCATAAAAAGTAGGCAAATGAATAGTTTGGTTCAAGGCCACACTAGAAACCACTTTAGGCATAAAGGAAGGATTAGTACGCAAAGATACCCTATCCTTATGAAAAATCAGGAAAGGTTCCACTGCCATAAGGGCCTGAAATTCAGAAACCCTTCTTGCAGAGGTAATGGCCAACAAAAAAGCAGTCTTCCATGATAAATACTTTAACTCGGCAGTAGCTGCAGGCTCAAAAGGTTGTAGAGTAAGCTTTTCCAACACAAAATTGAGATCCCAAGCAGGAGTAGGAGCTCTACGTGGGGGTCTTATGTTCTTTGCCCCTCTAAGAAATTGCTTAAACAAAGGATGTGAAAATAAAGGAGGGTCACAGTCATAGTGAGCAGAAATGGCTGCAGCATAAACCTTTATCGAGGAGAAAGACAAACCCTTGTCCAATAACTCAGTAAGATATTGAAGAGAAACACTTAAATCAGGCTTGGAAACATCAAAGTCCTTCGCTTTGCTCCAAAGAAAAATCTCCTCCATTTATCAGCGTAAACTTTCCTTGTACTAGGCCTTCTGGCCTCCAAAATAACATTCAAAACTTGTTGTGGAAGCTGAGACCCTCCAGGGTCTAAAACAGAATATGCCAGGCTGTGAGATGCAGAGACTGAATCTTGACATTGAGGAAGTGATTGCCCTCCTGAGACAAAAGATGCGGAATCAAAGGCAGAGGCCATGGAGGCTCCCGTACCAAACTCCTCAGTAGTGGATACCAGTGCTGTCGAGGCCAATCCGGTGCTATCAGAATCATGGATGGCTTGTCTATCCTGGCCTTCAGGAGTACCTTGGGAATGAGAGGCAGAGGTGGAAAGGCATAGACATGAAGATTGCTCCAACTGAATGATAGAGCATCCACCTTCCAAGCTGTGGGATGAAACATTTTTGTGCAAAACTTTGGCAACTGGTAATTTAGTGGAGAAGCAAACAGATCTATGTCCGGAGTCCCCCATAACACTGTCAACTTTTGAAACACATGAGGATCCAGTTTCCACTCGTGAGGATCCACAATTTGTCTGCTCAACACATCCGCTAAGGAGTTCTGTGCTCCTGGTAGAAACCTTGCATGAAGATTGAGGTGTAAACTGAGAGCAGTCTCCCACAAAATCATCGCTTGCCTGCAAAGAAGGTACGAATGGGTTCCCCCTTGCTTGTTGATGTACCACATGACAGTAGTGTTGTCTGTTTGAATCAACACCTGTCCTGGGTGAAGTAAATCCTTGAAAGCCATCAATGCAAATTGGACTGCTAACATCTCCTTCAAGTTGATATGCAAATGTTGAAGTCTGACAGGACACATGTCTTGCACCCATTTTCCATTGAGGTGTGCTCCCCAAGCCTTGTCCGAGGCATCTGTCGTTAAAATCTGACTCGCCTCTGGTCGGGTCACAGAGAGTCCCTTGTTTAGGTGACATTCCTGAGCCCACCACAAAAATTCTTTCTGAATGCAAGGTATTATCCGAATGACAGTGTCTAGATCCTGGCAGTGCTGTGTCCATACATTTTTGAGATACCATTGAAGCTTCCTCATATGCAGTTTGGCATTGGGAAGCACCAGAATACAAGATGCCATGAACCCCAAGGCTTGAAGGACTGTCCTTGCAGTCAGCCTGGACTGTAGAGACATTTGATGGAAATAAAGAGAAAGGCTGCTTTGTTTGTCCGGGGTCAAAAAGGCCATCTGGGAAGCTGTATTCAGTCTCACACCCAGAAAGCACATGTCCTGAGAGGATACTAGACTGGACTTTGTTTTGTTCACAGAATACCCTAGGCATCTTAACACTACCATCACATACTGTAGATGATGCAGAAGTTCGTCTTTGTGTTGTGCAATAATCAGGCAATCGTCCAAATAAGGATAAATCTGTATTCCTCTTAACCTGAAAAAGGCTATCACTGGAGCCAGAACCTTTGTGAACACTCTGGGTGCAGTAGATAAGCCAAAGGGCAATGCAGAGAACTGATAATGTAAATTTCCAGCCCGAAAACGCAGGTACCTCCTGCAACTGGGCCTGATAGGAACATGAAGATAAGCCTCTTTGAGATCCAGAGTTACCATCCAGTGATCTTTTCCCAACAGAGGTAAAAGCTGTTGTAATGTCAGCATTTTGAACTTTGGAATGTCCAGATAAGTGTTGAGGATAGATAAATCCAAAATTGGTCTCCACGTGTTCCCTTTCTTTGGCACTAGAAACAGGCGAGAATAAAATCCTAGTCCCACTTCTGACAGAGGAACTGGCTGTATAGCTCCTATTTGAAGAAGTAAAGAAATCTGCTTGTGAGCCTCTATCCTTTGCCGAGGAGGAACGTCTGGCATGCCTTTGAAAGGAGGCAATGTATGGAAATAGAACTTGTAACCTCGGTTTATAATGTCCAATACCCATTTGTCCTGGGTGACTAAAAGCCAGTTTTGCTTGAAGAGTGCTAACTTTCCTCCCAAAGGAGCTGCCAGGGAAGAAGAATCTGGCAGCTGAAAATGCAGGTCATTGGGCCTGTTTACGAAAGGACTGGCCCCTGCCCTCACCTGCAGATTGTGCAGGTGTACTCCAAGTCCTAGGCCTGAATGTACTTTGAGCTCTGCCCCTGCCACGTCTAGATGTACCCCTAGACTGAGAATCAGAAGAAGGGTAGGTCCACCCCTTAGTAGGCCAATTTCTACTAAACTTTGGAGGTTGCACCTGCAAAAAATCTTTAACAGTCTGCATGGACTTAGCCTTGTCTTCCATTTTCTTCAAAATCAACTCCACAGGGGGACCAAACAAAACTTCAGACTGTAAAGGGGCATCCAGAATTCTAGATTTAACATGCTCAGACAAATTCTGATCCTTAAGCCAGGCGTGCCTACAAAGAACTGAACCAGTGGCAGCCACCCTAGAAGAGGCCTGTACAGCATCAAAACCACACTGCAAAGAATGCTTACCCACCTGTTCAGAGACATGTACTAAATCCTGCAATTCTTTACACTCTATGCCCTCTGCCAAAGCATCCACTTTAGATTTTAGCTGAGAAAGGAGGAAATTCTGATATTTCAACATATGAAACTGGCAATTTAAAGCCCTCATTGCTAAAGTAGAAGAGGTATACACCTTCTTACCCCATCTATCCAAAGCTCTAGCTTCCTTATCTAGAGGAACCGGATTCTTTACAACAGAAGCTCTAACACCCTTAGGCCCCTGACTAATAGTTTCTGGGTCCACCCTAGGACTCTTATACAGATATTTATGAGCCTCAGGCACCCTGTAATACCTGTCCGGTTTAACTGGCGAGGAGGCAAAGAATCTGGATTAAGGGAAGCCTCCGAGAAAACATCTTGAACAACATCCAAAACAGGAGGTATAGCCAAGGGTCTATGCTGTGGTAAAACAAGAATTCCCTAAGCCTCTTCCGTGAATCAGAGAAATCCTGTCCTTCCCACTTAAAATGCTCCCTCATGGAATGCAGAGTTTCTGAAAAAGAAAAATCCTCTGGAGGAGAAGCAGAAGGAGTGGAATCCTCTGCATCAGAATCCGAATAAGGGGGAAAATCTTGAATATCTTCAGCAGAAGAGTCCGAGTCATCTGAGGCCTGATCCAAACTTTCCAACTCTGGCTCCACCCTGGGCCTTTTATCAGGAGGGGGCATAGAACCTCTAATTAAAGTAATCAAATCTTCTGCCATTTTAAGCATGTGCTTTTTAGGCAGAGACCCTGAAGTACCTGGAGGGACACCAGAGGAAGGCAAAACAGACCTGCCCTTAGAAGAAGCCTTAGAAATAGTAGCAGAAGGCCTAACCACCTTAGGCATAGAAGGGAGAACAGTAACTTGAGAGGCCCCTTCAGCTTGACCTGACTCCTGTGAGGCCACATCCTGCAAAATCAAAGTTTCCCCCTGAGACTCAACAGAACCTTCAGCCGGATCCACCTGCTCCACTGTAATTTCTAGGACCGGCGTCCGAACGGACGAATCAACCTGTCTAGGTTTCAAGGATTTGTCTTTGCGCTTCTTCGGAAGCGGGCCGGAGGATCCGACGGCATATTATAATTACACCGCTTACCAAAGACTAACCTCGCACAATCTAACCTTCGTTTTATAGTGCGCTTATTAAACCTAGCACAAAACCGACACCCGACTCACGCCGTGGTCCGTCCCAAACAAGGAATGCAAAGAGAGTGATAATCCCTATGCGGTATCTGTTTCCCACAAGAAATACAATTATTCACTTTTTCTGACATCCGGAATTAACTGAGGCAAGAAAAACAAAAATATTCCCAACGGGGTACTTAGCCCAACTTGGTTTCGGTCTGAAACTCAGAATACGAAAATTTCAGAACGCCGAACGGCACTTGCAACGCTGCTTCTGCATCGGACCATGCGGCAAAAAAGACTAAGGATATGACGTCGGTCATGCGCTTTTATACCCTGACGCTCTGATGTCAGATCTAAGCGCCCATGACCGACGTCAGCCTAATACTTTGGTATTCGGGCCGACCGAGGACAGCGGACTACCCTTATGTAAGGACTGCAGCAATGTGAGATGAAGAACATCTGTAAGAATCAAATCCAAACTTACAGACAGGAGCTTGTTAGCAGCTCACCCTCTGTAATATATGGGCTGATAAAGCTCTTTCAAAAAAACTTTTCAGGGAGCAGTGCACATGAGTGTCTGGCAGGGTGATAAGAATCATATCAATGAAACTGTTAAGTTGAACCCTGTAATGTCAGATGATAATGTTACCAGTCAATGATTATTAGTTACGTACTTACCATAACTTGGTATCTGTGTTGTCTTCTTTCATTCCTCCTCACGAATGGGTTACAGATCCATGCTTGCATCCGACTCGTCCACGTTTTTTTTAGACTACGATAAAAGTCTCCAGCTCCTCCTACTACCCACAATGCCCGGCACTCCAACCAACCTCCTCAGATCGAGTTTGCTACCCATACATAACACAGAGCAAAGGATAGAAGAAATTTTAAAATATACAGTTATACATGTATAACTATATACGTCTCCCTGACCAAAGGCTCAATAAACTCAGGAACCACCATTTCCAAAAATAGTTCTCTCCAGGTCTTCTTACAGTACCAGGAAGGGGGACAGTTGGGTGGGAAGGTGAGGAGGAATGAAAGAAGACAACACAGATACCAAGTTATGGTAAGTACATAACTAATAAATCTGATGCTGTCTCTTGCATTTCTCCTCATCAATGGGTAGAGTCCCCAGCTATGCAACTCCTGGGTGGTCTCAAGGAAGGATATGCCAGAGCACATTTGAACTGAATGAAGCTCTGCTCCGGGAAACAAGATCCAGTTTATAATGTGATAGAAACGTGTGAGCCTTAGACCAAGTGGCTGCAGCACAGATACCATCTAACAAGGCCCGGGAAGAAAAGGCAAATGAGGTGGACATAGACCTGGTGGAGCGGGACTTAGGATGATGAGGTAGTTGCAAACTATTTTTGTCATAAATGAAGGAGATACAGTTTGTAATCCACTTGGCGAGAGTAACCTTTGAAACTGCCTGACCTAGAAGGCTAACAGAGAAGGAAACAAATAACTGATCTGATTTTTGAAAGGGCTTGGTCCTGTGTAGGTAAAAATGTAACTGTCTGTGAACATCCAATGAATGTAACAATTGTTCTCCATCATTGGAGAGATTAGGGAGGAAGACTGGTAGTTGAACACACTGTAGCTACCTTGGGAATAAAAGAAGGGTTTGTACTAAGGGAGACTCTATCCTTTTGAAAAATTATGTAAGGTGGCTTAGATGATAAGGCCTGAATTTCCAATATTCTCTTAGCTGAGGTGATGGCAACAAAGAGAACTGTTTTCCATGAAAGAAGCTTTACGTCACAGTCACCCACTGCTGATTCAAAGGGTTTCTGAGTTAAGCTCTGTAAAACCACAGTGAGATCCAATGGTGGACAGGGGTCCTTTACCAGAGGCCTGAGAAGAAAGACCCCTTTCAAAAAGGCCTTGCATAGTTTGGAAGCTGAAGGGCAGTTGAGAACGTTGCCAGAATGAAAATTAGGGATAGCCGCTAACTGGAGTTTCATGGTGGAGAAACTAGCTCCATCTTTGAAAAGAGATGCAAGGAAATGCAGAACATCAGAAGTAGGTGCTGAAAAGGGATCAATGTTTTCTTTAGAAGCCAACAATAGAAACCAATTCTATTTGCTACCATAAACTTTCTTAGTAGCTGTTTTTTGAGAAGCCAAAATAATGTCTCAGAGTGGAGAAGCAAGTCTTGACCTTCAAATGATCACTGGAAGTGGAGAAACCAAGGGATCAGTTTGAGGGACATCAGGTTGTGGTGATAACCCTCTATGGGGTGAGAAAGGAGATCTTATTTGAATTCCAGAATCCATGCATGATACTTCAGGTGAGACCAGTGGAAGGGGAACCAAATCTGACGAGGCCAGAAGAGGACAATGAGGATTACTGAGGACTTCAGATGCTTTGCTTTCTGGAGAAACTTTGGAATCAAAGACAGTGGGGGATAAGCATAGAGGAGACTGGGGGAGGGGGACTGTGAACCAGACCATCCTTCGGGGACTCCCCAGGAGGGGGGATCAGAGTGAAATAATTGCTGCATTTGTTGTTCTGCGGGGATGCAAATGGGTCTCAGCAAAGTTGGCCCCAGTGGCTGAAGATCAGGTCTGATACTGATTGATTGAGGGACCACTTGTAAGGGGTCAGAATGAACCTGCTGAGCTTGTCTGCCAGGATGTTAGATTTCCCCAGAATGTGTGTTGCAAGCAGAAAATGGTTTGAAGACATCACCCACTCCCAAACCCTCATAGCTTCTCTGCACAGTGGATAAGAGTGGGTTCCTCCTTGTTTGTTGATGTACCACATGACTGACATGTCTGTATGGATCACAATCGTTCCTAGAGGGAGAACATTCTGAAAGGCTTGCAACGAGAGGAGGACAGCTCTCATCTCCAGAACACTGATATGCAATCTGGTCTCTATGGGTGTCCACATGCCTGGACCATCTTCCCTTATAATGCCCCTCCCCACCCCAACTGGGAATCATCCATGGTCATCGTGGAGGAGGAGGGTGGGAGAAGGAAAGGTCTGCCTAAAGTCAGGTCGGCCAACAGGAGCCACCATTGAAGATGCCTTCTGTAAATGGGAGTCAGCTTGATAGGAACAGACAGAGGCTGGTAGAGTATAGACCACTGAGCAGCTACAGTCCACTCCAGGACTCCCATAATATATCTTGCAAGAGGAGCTAGTGGAATGGCAGCCACCATATAACGTACATTTTGGAGGATAAGCCTTGCTGAGGGAGAAGCTAGACTCAACACTGTTTGCCTGATTTCTCAAGGTTAGGACACGATGAGGGGGAACAGTGGCAATCTGATTGACTGTGTCCAAGGTAACTCCAATGAACTGTAAAGTCTGCACAGGGGAAATATTGGACTTTGCCGGATTTATAGTAATCCCCAGATGGTTGGCACGGTTGAAGAAGTAATATCTGGCTCTATTAGCGTCTGCTTGGTTAGGGCAGTAAAGAGTCAGTCGTCCAGGTAAGGGAACACCTGGAATCCATGAAGTCTGAGATGAGCTGCAACTACTGCCATACATTTGCTAAACACCCTGGGGGCTGTGGTGAGTCCAAAGGGAAGAGCCCTGAGCCGAAAATGACTGGCTCCCAGCTGGAAGTGCAGATGACTCCTGGAGCATCTGTCTATTTTGATATGATAGTATGCATACTTTAAGTCCACAGAGCACATCCAATCGTCCTTTTGCAGCAGTGGAAGAATGGACTAAATCATCACTATTCAGAATTTTGCTTTCTTTATGAGGAAGTTTAACTTGCTTAGATCCAGTATGGATCGCAGGTCCCCTGTTTTCTTTGGCCCTAAAATGAAGCGACAATGATTTCCGAATCCTCTTTGCAAGATCGGGGCCTCTTAGGTGACTCTTTTTTGCAGTAGGCTTAGAATTTCTGCTGCCACAAACTCCCTATGACTGAGTGGAACATCAGAGAGTCTCTCTGACCTCTCTGGAGGAGAACTTTGGACGGGAATAGTGTAGCCTCTGGATATAATCTCTAACACCCACTTGTTTTGTGTTATATCAGTCCAGGTGGTAGGGTGTATAGAGAACTGCATTTCAGATAATTATAGCAAGAGAGAATCTTAAGCAATATATGTACTATATTATGTGGTCTTCTCAACAAGTAGTTATTTTCAGTGCAGATGCATAAACATATCTTATGTGGAACTGCATTACTTAAGGGTAGTAGATAGTTGATCTGTGAGAAGTATAAATTACACAGATGCACCATACACGCTGACAGATTAAAATTATGGAACTGTCATTACACTATCTGATGCAGATGAAACCAGTGTCCTCTGATTGTCCTTCAGTGAAAAACAGACATCGCAGAATTTCCTTCTCCTTTTCAAAAATCAAAATGCAGTAGATATCCGGTCTCACTGGGAATGAACCATAGGCTGGATAAATGAATGGCTGGTTAATCAGAAAATGCATACAAAATAGCATTTATAGGTTATAAATCAGATAGAATAACAGGATGTTGTGTTAGTATGCATTTGTCTATCAAATATGAAGTCTAAAACTCAAATGTCTGTCATTATTTAACCCAGAGAAGGTGGAAATATTATTCTTCTCTGTCGTCTTTTCTTTGGGCTATGGCAGAAACTTGATGGCTGGTTAAAGAGGAGGCCAGTTAAAGAGAGGGCAGATAATGTTGCTCCATAGATACCTCCATGGCTTCTCCCATTTATGGACTATGATTACCAGAGGCAACACCTCTGGATTAACTTATCTTTAGTTATTTCATTTTGAGCATATATCATACAGCTGCCCATGGAAGGATTATTTCAGGAAAATGGTCAGTCTCCTATGAAATACACAGTGTCTAACAGAATTATCATGCTCTGTTTCATTGTACATATGACAATATGTATAGAATGCTGTGTCTTTATAGCATGGTGTTCTGGGAAGGTTTCATTGTAGTGGTAACTCGTCACCTGATATGTTGTCGTAGAGTCTCAGTAGTTTTTTTTACTGTGGGAAGAGCTTTCTGTCTGGAACTCTTACGTGCTTGTGAGCTTTCCTGCCAGGTATGCATTGAACCATCGATCAGAGACTCAGACGACATGTCCTGTATTATCTCAGGTACTCTTATGCCTTACTTTTGACATTTTCTTTTAAGGAAAGCATTGCTGAACTAGGGTCATGGAGTCGGTTATGAAAAATTTGTTGTGCATCAGTTTTTAGGTTCATAGGTTCATAGGATGATACTAGGCTATTGGCCCAGTGGCCCTTATAAGCCCAGCCAAGAATTTCTCCCATGTTCCCCCAAAGTCAGCACCTGTTTCCCCTGTCCAGCAGAGACATGGGTGAGATCCACGGGAATATTTTCTACTTCCCATCCAGTTGTCCAGGTTCCTCTTAAAGAGGGCTAGTGAGGTACTCTGCTTGACATGGAGAGGGAATCTATTCCACAGATGGTCTTTGGACACAAATCTATCCTGCAACAAGTTCTATTAACATGACAGACCAGGTTGAGGCCTTGCTTGCAGGTTGTGTGAGTGGAGTTTCACTTATGGATATGCAGGAACTCCATCAAGGCTAGGTCTGAGATGACCTGGTATGCCAGACACAGGTCACCTCTGAGCAATTTGTATGCGACTAAGAAGAGGGATACTATCTGTACAAGATAAGTGTTTGAGACCCTGGAATTTTCTGGTCAGGAACCTCTGTGGTCTCTCCAGCTGTTGGATGTGCTTGGCAAGGTACATGCCTAAGGGGGCACTGTACTCGATAATGGGTCTGATAAGGGAGGAGTACTGGATTTTATGATCTCCTTGTTCCTGGATAAAATACCCTTACTTATGAAGTGGGTTATGTAGAAAGTCTTCCGTACAACAGAGGCAACATGGTGGTTAAACGTCAGGTTGCTTTCAGCCTGGATGCCCAAGTCCCTCAAGAATGATTGCGTGCTTAGTACATTGTTACTAATGTGATAATTAGTGGGGACACCATTTTCCCCAACAGGGATAATGATGCATTTCTTGGCATTCAGTATAGGGCCATGCTTCTGGCACCAGTCATTAGTTTGGGTAAGGCTCTCTTGGAGGATGTTAACACCAGAAGAGAAATTTAAGACAGTGTCCAGCTTGCAGTCATTTACAAATTTGGTCAGTCACAGACCACTGCTTTTGACTTTCACCTCAGAAAAGTACATCCCAAACAGTAGAGGCCCCAAGACCAATCCTTGGGGTACACCACTCATTACGGGTCTACTACTAGAGGTGGCTTCCCCTACTTTGACTGAGCGGACTCTATCAGTGAGCTGATTAGCTACCCATCTGGTAACATACGGGTTGATGCCTGGCTGTCAGATTTTACCTATTATGCCCGAGTGAGGAATAGTTTTGAAGACTTTGGCTAGGTCAAAGTAGGTGGTGTACACCATCTTCCCCTTGTCCATGGCTTTGGTGACTGTTTTGAAGAAGTCGACCAAGTTTATCAGGCATGATCTCCCTTTGACAACACTTAACTGTGTGGGGTCAAGCTTTTGGAGGTTGCCAACATTCTTGTTTATAAGGTCAATGATAATGCATTCCATGGCCTTGCAGACCAGGCTAGTTAGGCTGATGGGCCTATAACTGTCTGGATCAGTGGATGCTAGCCACTTTTTTGTAGAGTGATGACAGTGGCTGTTCTCCATTCAGCTGGGATGAAGCCAGTGCTCAGGATTTAGTTGAATAGGGTGCATAATGGAGCTGAGAGCTCATGCCTCTGTTCATGTAGGACACATACAGGGATGTTGTCAGGTCCTATGGGGACTGTATTTTTTGCCTTTGAGAGGGCATTAAAGGCCTGCTCCTTGGTGATGAGAGGGGGGGGGCAGGTGCTAGGGATGTCCTGGTTTACTGATGGGGGGGGAGAGGGGGTGAAGTTTTCACTAAACCTATCTGCCAGCAGGTTGGCTATATCTACTGTTTTTGTGTAAGTGGTGTTCTTCACCATCAGTTCAGAGCAGACTTGGGTGTTACCTTTGAGATTGCCATACTTGTTGTCACAGCTCTTCTAGAATCAACAATAGTATCACTTTTATCTGATGTAGTTTCCAAACAGTATAAATACCTCTTCATATTTAGCAAATATTTCTCTTTTTGGCATGGTGTGTGAGTACACACACACACACACACACACACACACACACACACATATATATATATATATATATATATATATATATATATATATATATATATATATATATATATATATATATATATATATATAAAACAAGTAAAAAAACACAAGGATTCTCACCAAGGTGCTATGTTGTAAAATGATACCAATACTGAATAAAAGCAACACAGTGGTTACAGCCTATATCTTTGATGACACCATTAAGTTTGTCTGTTGCAACACTCTACTGCAGTTATTAACTGATCAAGTTTATGGAATTTCTGGGACCATAGTACGCAGAATAATGTTCAGGAAAAGGAGAGAGGTTTAAGGGAAGGCAGGAGTTGAGCAATTTATGCAACGTTGGACTGAATGACAGTTTTTATAAAGAAAGAAAATATATGTAATGTATAATGTATGTAAATGGAAAAAAATGTTAATATGGTTTGCTTTATTTTCTATTAATGTATATGGGCTTATATCTTAAGTGATAATTTAATAAAGGTGTTTAAAAAAAGTATACAGGGAACTAAATGTAATGGCATAAGCAAATATATTTAGTGCATAACTGTGCTAATTTCAGTGTGAGCACCACTCACTTTTACATGTGTTACAGTAATTACTGTATCTACCGTGAGTTGCAATATGTTACTTCCAGGAAGATCACATTATATAAGATTTACACAGTGCAGAGCTGGGTACACTAAATCACAATGAAGTTAAGTGACATGCCTATAACCACATAGGCAATAAATGACCTTGTGCTGCTCTTGTAAGGTCTGAGCCTGCATATTGCTAGTAGACAAATGAATCCTACTATACTATTATCAAATCAAGAACTTTTGAGTTGTTAGAATTGTTAAACAATGACACTAATATTGCACTTGCTTGTTGCAGATTCTACAAGTTTACCCTAAATGGATTGAAAACTTTTTAGAATTAAAAGCAGATAATTATGCTCAAGAAAATATTATTGAAATTTTGTTAATAAAACTTTGGATAAATCTGTAAATTCAGAGAGCTGACAGCAGTGTACCTGTTTCATACTTTGATAATCATCCGCCAACTTCATAAATGAATCTTTCAGTAAAAGAAGGATTGCCAGGCAAAAGTCCTCAGTCACCTTTCGTTTCCAGTTTTGCATAAACAGTTGATCCCAGATCAGCAGCACAGCAGGCATGTCCAAAACATTAACAAAGCCCTAAAAAAATATAACAAAAAGATAGGCATATATTCATTTACATCAAAATTCAGTAGACCAAAGCCACAAAAGTCTCACATGTGAAAAGCAAAATCATGTGGGAAATATGAAATTGCATTAATAACTATGTAAGTCATGTAGCTGTTTAGATTGCAGAACTGTGAATAATGCAATTCTGACACCAAACATGTAAAATTGGTTGGTAACTGTTTTTCCCCAGAGCTGCAGTGACAGGGGAGGCAGTAAAGAATAATACTATTGACACTATTAGCATTATCTGATTTCAGAACCAGAGTCATAACTGGCTCATCTAGGGCCTGGTGCTGGCCCACAACCTGGCACCCTTCCCCTCTGCCCTTCAGTTGAAGAACAAGCAAAAATACGAAGGTCTGCTTCTATAGTCTGGTGCTCCAGACCAATTCCTCACCTCCACCCCATTAACTCTTCAGTTAAAGATCACAAAAACGGTCTGTTTCCTTAATTTGGCACTCTAAACCAGATCTCCTCCCCCTCAGCTCTTCAACGAAAGAAAAAAAAAAAAGAAAACTTCTACTTTGAAACTGTAGCAAGGCATTTGCTACATTTGCAGCAATGGCTTGCTACACCTTAACACACATAAAGCAGAGCGCGTTTCTGTATTGGCATTCAGAAATGCCAGTACAGAAAAATGTAGAAAATACAGTTCCTAATAACGTCCCTATCACCTTACACTCAGGGCAGCTGTCCCCTTGGCCTCACTCTTGTTATGCCTCTGTTCAGAACTGCATTCATAATTCAGACTTACAACAACTGCTAGAAGGATATAAACACATGATTTTCTTATCTCTTGTTGGTATTTATAGCCGGAATTGGACACACAAAGAGTGGGTGGTACTCCTCGCCATTACACTTATGCACAGCAGGTATATGCACAGGCTGAGGACTAGTGCAGCTAAGGGATGATTCAGAGACAATAGCTGTTCACATGCAGCTGTTTGAACTAGTTTGAGAAAAATGTATGCAAATGATGGAATAATGAGATCTAAATGAGGAATCTAAGAAAATCTGACTATACCCTACAAATAATGTGCCCTTCCTGCATTTATGCAATTCATAATCTCTTTTTGTGCTCAGATGGGTTATAAAAAGCAGACCTGCACCTTTTCTATCCCCTTTGCATTCAATGAAGATGCTTGTTTTAGCTGCCAGTCTAGCAATTGCATCCCCTTGAAGCTGCTCATTTCAGACATGCCAAAACCCAGAGTACAGAGTCTTAGGACAGGAAGATGTAGGGAAAGTATTACTCATTTCAGATATGACAGGAATTATTATACATGTTAGAGTGGACAGGGATATAATACAGGTTTTGGTAAGTCTGTGTGGCTCACAAAAGGGAATTGGGGGAATGTGTGGCCTTCCCATACCTTTGGACACCAAGGTATGTACATCCCTCAATATACTTGCCTTGGGGGCCATTCAGAAACTGGGGACATGATGGGAATCTTACAAGTTTCTGTATGCAGGATGATGCAGTAGTTCCTCGACATACTCTTGGCACATGTGGAGCAGCATATCTATTTTCTGTTGTCACCAAAGATAAAGTCAGTGACATGTGTGCCTTCTGTAGAATGGCATGTTTTCCTGAGGTGCTTGGTATGATATAATGAACTCATCTTGCTATACATCTGGACCACAAGGGGAGCAGTACCAGAACAAGAATGGTTACCATTTTGTCAACTGTCAGGTGGTGTGTGATGCATGGGGTGCTTCATCAACATGTCAGTCCAGCATCCTGGCAGTGCTCATGATTCTCATATGTAGCACACAAGCTCATTACACATCCTTTTCCTGCATGGTAGGATTCCTTACAGTCACCTAGTTGGCAAGTGTAAACTATACTCATCTAGTCATAGCTATTTCTGTATCTATAGTGGTATAAGGTAGCATTGAGTAATTACTCCCCAGTTTTATTTTGTGACCCCTCTCTGTTTTGTTTTCCAAGTGACATAGGCTACCCACTCAAAACCCTGGATAATGACAGCAGTCCATAACTCCAGTGGAGCTGCATGTTTTCTCTCCCAATGCATGGAGGGCATCTAACATACATTTAAGTGGTTTCACCTCATCTATGTTTGATCTGTAAACATTGGCTAGAAGAAACTTCCCTATTGAGGGTTTGACTTTATACATCACCTTCCTCCCATAACCCAGCATGGTCTGAACCACACTATACACTGAGTAAATATAAAACTGTAGCAACCCCTCTTTTAGCCATTGTGGCAGAAATAAACAGCCCCTAACCTTTCAACAGGTTAAGAAGCATCTGAGTATATTGTTCTCTTATTTTGTCTTGTATAAGAGTGATCACCTGCAAATAGACTTTTTGAACTGCATCCTTAATGCACCTCAGGTTGATGGCTGTACCCAGGCCCTTAACACTACATGAAGCCATACAGTATCTAATAAAAAAACAAATGTTACCTCAAAGGCATGAACACTGCTCATTCCAAACCAGTGACTGTAACAAAACAGAAACAAAGAACAAAAAGCAAATGGGAGATGCCCGCAAAAAAAAAAAAAGAGCTGCAATAATCCAATGTAACCCACATCCAAATATACATTTTCAAAAACGATGATGTTTTTGAGTTAGACAGCACTTTAATGATATACTCAGGTGAAATGGACTATTGCCTGTAAGTATTTCCATCTGCCTAGTATTGCTGCATTGTCAAAATACTAGCTGTTCTCAAGCCAAATGAAGCAGAAGGGGTATGAGAGAACATCCTTGTTGTACCAGGACAGAACCCCAAAATTAATTCCTTGAATAGGTACCTCTCTCACAAAGTGGGATGTAATACTCTTATCCAAGGAAAAACAGCTAGGACCAGCTTTGAAGTTAACTGTCACCCCAGACACAAAATATCCACAAAGAGCAAGGTAAGGTCCAGTGATCAGAAACGCTAGGCAGGTAATAACAAGTAGCAAACATTTTTTGTTTAGAATACACAAAGCTTTCGGGCCAATGGCTTTCCTCAGTGTTTTACATAACAAACTACTGCTCACATACTTTTAAACTAAAACCTTCATGGCACAGCCCAATCAGAAAAAGAAAATTAACTGCATATTCATATTTAAAGGCATAAAACACATTTTAAAACATGAAAGTTTTCCTGTCTAAATTAAGTCTTGCACTCTAAAATTATAAAAAGTATAAAAATATATACATATTTGTATATTAAAGTGCTTATGTCAATTATTTACAATAGTTCAACATCATTTGTCTTTTCTTTAGTTTAGGTTACAAGCTCACTGCTGCATTAATCAGGTAGATAGTCTGCTTGCAGTCTCACTATGATCTAGTGATATTCTATCTAGTCTGTTATTCAAATCATCTCCTCTTATGCTCCTATGCACAATGCTTATAACTCTAAACTTAAATTCATGATCGCTACCCTTTTCATTCATGTGTTTTGCAAGTGCATTGGTTTTAACATTTCTGCGTATTTCAGATTTATGTTCTGTAAACCCCTCATATGAGCTGCTTTGTTACAGTTATTAATGAAATATATTTAAGAGCTTTCTGCTACAGTTACAAACGCAATGACTAAATATATTTATTTAAGAAGCTATGATCTCACCTATATCTTCTTAAATGAATGCTGGCACTCCACTTCAACCCCATCAGCAACTGTCAATTATGTCCCCTAACAGCTTGTGCCTAGAGTTGCTGTCCCCTTTGGCCTACCCTTGTTATAACTTTGGGGTTCTTTCACTTTTGTCAAGTGTAATGCCCATGGAGTGAGAGCAAGGAGTGATCCCCTGGCAGCAGTTAAGAGGTGGGTGGTTGCATAAGGCGAGGGGGTTAGTTATGGAATAGGTAAAGTAGGGTTAAGAGTGAGTGTGTGTGTGTGTGTGTGTGTGTGTGTGTGTGTGTGTGTGTGTGTGTGTGTGTGGGTGTGTGTCTATCAGAAGACTTGATATTCCACCCATACCTCTCAACCTCTTGCAGCAAAAAATCTGGACAAAGCTATAAATAATGGGGGTACAAAGGCCCAAAAGTAGGGGCGCTTTTTGAATATTTCTCTTACAAACTTAGAAAGTAGATAGAGGTTTTGCATTATCATTAATTTTCTGCCCTGTATTAAGTCTGAAACTCAAATGACTGCCATTATTTTCCGACTACAACCCTCAATTATTTTCCAGAAAACCACAATTGTATGAGAAACAGACCAAAATATGAAGTAAAATCTGGGTTTGTGTACCTCTCCTCTTAGCTCAAGGGGTCTGGATAAGCCTAAAATTAGCAGGTGACAAAGGCTCACAATAGGAGCATCTTTTAAATGATTTGTGTTTGTGTGTGTGTGTGTGTGTGTGTGTGTGTGTGTGTGTGTGTGTGTGTGTGTGTGTGTGTGTGTGTGTGTGTGTGTGACATACCTCTAAACCTCTTAGAGCAAAAAATCTAAACAAAGTCATAAATAAAAGTGGGACAAATGCCCAAAAATAGGGACACTTTTAATATATATTGTTCTTACAAACTTAGAAAGTAGATAGAGGTTTTGCATTATCATTAATTTTATGCCCTGTATTAAGTCTGAAACTCAAATGACTGCCATTATTTTCCGACTACAACCCTCAATTATTTTCCAGAAAACCACAATTGTATGAGAAACAGACCAAAATATGAAGTAAAATCTGGGTTTGTGTACCTCTCCTCTTAGCTCAAGGGGTCTGGATAAGCCTAAAATTAGCAGGTGACAAAGGCTCACAATAGGAGCATCTTTTAAATGATTTGTGTTTGTGTGTGTGTGTGTGTGTGTGTGTGTGTGTGTGTGTGTGTGTGTGTGTGTGTGTGTGTGGTTGCGTGTGTGTGTGTGACATACCTCTAAACCTCTTAGAGCAAAAAATCTAAACAAAGTCATAAATAAAAGTGGGACAAATGCCCAAAAATAGGGACACTTTTAATATATATTGTTCTTACAAACTTAGAAATTTGATTGAATTGCAGGTTTTGCATTAGCATGAATTTTCTGAAGGGTATGAATTCTGAAACTCAAATGTCTGTCAGCTCATATGAAGTAAGGAAGCATAGCTACAGTATACGGTTTACTATTAGATTTTCAAAGCAAACTCCGTCGACTGCACTGTTGTCAAACACGGAAGTTCGAAAACGGTAATATCGAACACCAAAAGCCAACCTAGGAATGGGTTTTAACATGGGTCGAGATAGGGGAGAGGTTTGTCGTTCGGCAATAACACTGAACACCTATCTTGACCCATGTTAAAAACATTCCTAGGTTGGCTTTTGGTGTTCGATATTACCGTTTTTGAACTTCTGTGTTCGACAAAAGTGCAATCGACGGAGTTTGCTTCGAAAATCTAATAGTAAACCCAGTATACAGTATTGTGTTTAAGATTTTTTTTATTTGGAAGTGTTTGTAAAGTGTTTTATTTGCAATGAAAAGTAAAATAAATACTAGACTGGGGCAAACATTTGAATAATTGACATTTAATAACAACCATATGTACGCGTTTCAACTTGCATACAAATTTGACTTCCTCAGACTAAAAAACAGATCTTGTCCTTAACCCGGGGACTGTCTGTATATTTCTTGTAAAGGCATATGTCTGAGGTAGAAATGAGAGCTTGGAGCAGTTCCATCATCGATGACTTGTTGGGCAATGGAAGAGTGATATGTTTAAGAACAAGAGACCCTTTAGCTCTTTTCCCATCAGTAGATATACAAGAAGCCAGTGGTGCCACTCTGCCTCATTGTTGTGCTTCCTCATAGTTACAAAGGGCTTGGGTGGGATTAAGATTGCAATGTGCTCGTATGTATCTCCTCTCTCACCATCTGCTTGTCTAAAAATGTATCTGTCTCTAGAGGATAACTGGAATTGAAATGCTATTTCTCAGTTCTCGGTAGTAGCAGGACAGGAAGGTGAAACTTTTGTCCAAAGTTCTCTACGTATCTGGAAACAACTACTTTCCTTATGTACATAAGCCATTCCAGTTCTGCAATCTTAAGCATAGGTCCTAGCTTTCTGGACTTTTTCAAAACTGCTTCTCTGTAATTTTAGTCCAGTATTTGGATGACATACACTTTAAGTGGTTGTTATTTTTGAGGCTAGGAGTGATCTGAGGAAAATGCTGAACCAACAAAAGAACAGCAGGTTGTAGAAGCTGCTTCATTTCCTCCTGGTATGTCCAGTCCTTTTTGCTCACTGGCAAGCAAATCACATGCAAATTATTTCTTTTGTTCCTATTTTCAAAATCAGCAATGTCTGTGTCAATGCAATGTTGCCAAAATTGTAGCTCACATATCTGTGTTGGATCACAGCAACCCACTACTCTTGTAAACCCTGTGACTGCACAGTGAGTACCTCTTCTATCACTTTCAGTTTTTCTTATTTTCTAGATGACTTCTCACTTAACGTTGTGGCCTCATGTAAAACTGTATGGACCATTCTGGGAAGCCACTGCTGTATTCTTGTAGATTTCCTTCACCTAGGGAAGTTTTCAAATAAACTGCCATGAATGACTGCTCCATGTGGGAGGCCTCCATTCTGAAGTAGTATAGCACTACTAGATTGTCTAGATTGCTTGTAGCAGTGCCAAAATGAGAGAAGAGCATTATTAAAAGTTTTTAAAATTTTGGTTATATAAGGCAGGTCTCAGAATAACAAAATGATCAGGATTCGCCCATGGGGCATAAGAAACAATATTAAAAATCAGATGCTGTATATATATGCGTGCGTGTGTGTATGTGTTTATGTTCCTTACATACAGTGTTTGAACACAGTAAATAAATTTGCCTAGTATTCAAAGCAATTTACCACAAAAGAATTAGACATAGCTTTTACTTGGTGATCCAGTACAGGTTATTTGCAAAAAGAAACAGTACAGCTGAGGAAAGATTTGATTCTGATGAGCTGATCCTTAAGGTGGCATAAATTTCATTCAGAAAGCTCATAAGCACCATTCAAATACACTATGCGCATAAGGTCTGTGAAAAATGCAATCATTGTTGCACAGTATACAGTATACTATAATTACAATGCCACAATATGCTTTTAAATATATTCCCAAATGCACTTCCTGTATAAAATCTAAAAGAAAATGGTCTTATGTAAATTGTAAATAAAATAAAGGTTTTCTTAACCTTAACAAAGTTTCTTTCCTGCAAAGTTATTTTTTTCCATTCTTGTTTTAAAGGGTGTCTAGTACCTCCACTACCCAAGACATCCATTTTATACCATGCTTGTCCTGGTGAAAGCAGCAGTGGTAGCAAAATGAGCAGACTAGGCACAATCTGCAGCTGAACTAGTAAGGTCCACAAATGTTCCCAGGCATGCTGAATGACATAGTCCCTTTAACATACCTTGGGTCTGCCCCATGGCATCCTCCCAGTTGGAGCTTTTCAAAGTGGAGGAATAATACCTTTACATTGAGAGCTTCCTGAACTGCAAATCTCCTCACACTGTCATGTAAAATAAACTCAGCTGCTCTGCATAGGCAGGGTAGCACAAAAGGGCAGATGCTCTGAGCTCCAGGTGTCGGCGGTACAATCAGCAGTACTGGTATTTAGTTTCAGATAATGCATTTGCAGTCATGTCTGAAGCTGTATGAGATATAGTGTAGTACCAGCATTCAGAAATGAATGACAGTAATCCATTTGTGGTCAGAAATAAAGTTCTCTGTATGTGGTTGAGGGGGGTACCAGATGAGGAATTGCACAGGGCGCTGGAAGACCTAGCTACTGTGAAGGAACCTCATTTTAAGGGTATCCTTAAGCCAATTTGACCTATTTTCCACACTAGGGTCCTGGTCAAACAGGGGAGGCCCCTCAATGGGCTATTACAGGTGATTATGCCTTACACAATCAACAAGATTTGCCTGGCAGGCACTGGAGCAAAGGGCAAGGTATTTTCCTACTTGTAGTCTTGCTTCCACAGTAGCAATGAATATTGTTAGTGGATTGGACTATATTTCCTGTCATACACTACACTTGTGGCCAGTCTACTTATTACTAATACTGCAGTATCACACCACTTGCATGGTTCACAGTGTTAGCTGCATCTGCTCTTAAGAGTAGTCATTTGCTGCTGCTGAGTGCTCAGCACGGTTTTCAACTCCAAACTGAAGCTGAATTAAACATCTGTTTTTCCCTTAGGATTCCAGTTAACTGTTGCAGAAGGTAATAAGACCAGGTTTAATTTAAAGACTGACACTGGCACTATGTTTTCTTTTGTTTCTGTTGCTGATGTGGGATGTATGATGGGCTGCTAATAAACATCATACAAATAACTGTGGAATATTTAGTCTCAGCTAGTATGAAAACAAACAATAGCAAGTACAAAACATAATTAGAAAAATGAGCAGATAAAATTATGTGAGGTATCTTCTGATCACCATGAGTTGTGATAGAATGTTATCAGCTCAAAGGTATGATAAAGAAATACTTGCCAGACAGGACTAAAATTACTGTAAAGATGTGAAACTAGAGGTTTGTGTGTTCAGTGGAGGAAGGCCAAGGTGGACAGAAAAAAATTATTCACATTGATTAAAAGAGGAAAAACATTAACAGAAGAACTTTGACTCATGAATGTATTGCAGAGATTCCATGGTCTCAGAGTCACATACAAATTCTGGGAAAGGACAAGAAAAAAACTTAAAGATCGAAAATGGTTGGACTATACTGAGGAGGATTTTTTTTGGGGGGGGGGGGGGGCAGTGTGCAGCTGAACAAATTGTGCCATATTTTTTATGTTCTCCCTACATCTATGTGTGCTTCCTTAAGGTATTCTGATTTCCTTTCTCCTGCCAAAACAAGCTACTTAGTGGTTATATTAAATTATCCCTTCGTGTACTATTCACTGCTACCTTTGTGGTCTGAGCTACAGCTGGAAATTATCTGCAAACATTAGCGTGCCTACCCAGTTTAGAAAATAACTAAATAGGATCATAGGAGATTACTAGGCTATCGACCCAGAGGTCATTTTAAGCCTAGCAGTTTCAACACAATGTAATACTGTAGAGGTACTAGTCAATACCCAAGATTGTATTTAGTGATGACTGCCCATGTCCAGGAGAGCTGTGGGCACTATCCCAGGTAAGAATTTACGATGCATAAATAAAAAGACATTTTCAGAAACAGTCATACATGGGGTGGTGTGTGAGCAACGCTATTTCTAAGGTGATGCCTGACAGTATTATTATTAAACATTCTGAGGTAGTTCAATAGTTTTATGTCATTTTGTGGAATCACACATTAACTGTAACAAGGTAAGAAAATTAACTGGGCAAGGGACTGCAGCAGTTTTGAGTATGCACAGGACGTGATTGGAAACCTATGAAGGAAGAAAGGGATAACATGAGAATGCATAATCTTCTTCTTCTTCTTCTTCTTTTGGCTTTTCCCGGTTAGGGGTCACCAAAGCAGATCACCTGTCTGCTCATGATTGGCAGTGGAGTTTTATGATTTTGAGTTGCCAGTCCGGCACCCAACCTTCCACAGAAGGCACACACATGCACACACGCATGCCTAGGGCCAATTTAGAGTGTCTAATCCACCTACAGCATGTCTTTGGGATGTGAGAGAAAACCGGAGCACCTGGAGGAAACCCATGCCACCACAGAGAGGACATGCAGTCTCCACACAGAAGGCCCTCCAGCAGAGGATCAAACCGGAGAACCTCTTGCTGTGAGGCGGCAACCCTAACCGCTGCACTACCGCGGCCACCCTATGAGAATGCATAATACAGTTTAGAAAATTGTCATGCTGACTTATTTGTCCCACACTTTCTGGTATCCAAGAACATTATGCATGAGAGGTAAGAGTTGGGAAATTTAATGAGACTGAAGATTTTACCAGATTTCATATCTCAAATGAGCTTACTTCAGAGTAAGATTGTCTGTGTCTTCCAAAGAAAGTGGTGTGTGTATTGTGTTCAACTGCAAAAATAAACTGATGGTTTACTTTTACTTTAACATGTTTTTGAAAAGAAATACAGACTAATAAATAGCATTGTTATGTTTTAATACGTAGCAATACCATATATTCCTAATACCTAATTTGAAACAATTTTAAATCAAGTAGGCCAGCAGGTAGAAGGAGGTTGGGTGCAAGGGTTGAATGGGAGGTGAAGGGTCAGCACAGGGTTCCCATCAAAATGGTTATAATTGGGACTAACAGTTGCTAAGGCTGACCCTGCTTATTTCTACTGCCTTTATCAATAATCTTATTTTTCTGTCACTTCCCAAAGTTCATTAGTTAAGACAGAGGATGAGACTAACTGTTAAGCTTACAGATTTTTCTACGCCTACTTTACCACCACAGGCCTGTATAATGTCTGCAGTACTGTCACTTTTGCAACCTTCTGCTGATCAGTATCTCAATCCCCACCACTTTCACTTTTATCTCAGCTAGTTACTCCCCCCCTCACCTGTTGTAAACAGTCCTCTATTTTTCTGAAAGAGAACAATGATCTCTAATTTGGAGGTGCTGTTTTCATCCCACCTGCTACACACTCAGCAGCAAATCACTACAGTATACACTGAAGTTCACAGTCACTTGGGTAAAAGGGGAAAATATCGGCAACAAAAATATCATCCTCATCTCCAGAAACTAGGTAATGACCAGACCTTGGCTTCACCTTGGTATCTCACCCATGAAACTCAGTAACAGGAGGGGAGATAAGATGCATACTTAGCAGAATCATATATGCATGCATCTTGGATGTATCTGACAATGGCAAGAATGTGACATCAACTGTCATTTTTCAAAAACAGGGGTAAAATGGCATGCAGCAGTGCTCCTAGGACCTACACCTGTTGTACAATTTTCCACAAGACATTCCAGATTACATGGTCATATGCTTTCTGCAAATCCACAAAACACAGGAAGGCAATATAAGCAAGCTCCCATCATGTCTCAAACATCTGTACAAGGCTAAAAGATCCACTGTTCTGTGAACACAATGGAATACACAGTGCATATACTGAATAAGAACTTCAACTACTGGCTGCAGTTTCTTTTTTAACAACCTTGTGTATGTTTTTCCAGAAAGGCTGAGAAATGTGATCACTTTATTAATGGAACACACCCAACTATTACCCCCCCATAACAAATATTACAGAAAATACAGAAAGGAAACCACAGCCACTTCTAAAAAACTGTAGCAATTGGCATATTTATTAGAAATGCAACAGCTGGGAGAAGTTAGAAATTATTTATTTATTTATTCTTTGTTGACTGGGTTAGTCCCACTAGACAAATGGCCTATTTTCAGGAGAAACTTAAGATGATATTTATATTACTACAGGAAATTTAGCCAGGGCATCTGGGAACTTCCCCTACTCTTGGTAGTCGGGGGAAGGATTTGTGTGTTACACATCCTGACTTCCTGTTTCCTGCCCAGGCACATAGGCAGCCAGGAGGAACAGAAAGAAAATATAGCTGATTCAGCTTTGGCTGAAAATGAAGTGAAGGTTAATGAAAATGGTAGAATCGCTACTAGAAGTTTTTTCTGATGCTGTCGATACAGAAAAAACAGTGATATTGGAAGAAAAGGAGATTGTAGCTGTAACAGAGATGGATTCAGAGGAAAACTTTCAGAGGAGATTTTTTGAAGGAGAGACAGTTACTGCTGAGAAATGCATAATTACAACCCTCCAATCGTGAGGGCTGCAGGATGATGATTTGGAAGAAATGGTAAACCAAAGTGAACCAGAAAGTGGAGCAGCAATTTCATGAAGTGACATCATGGAGAAAATAGAAGAAGAAAAAGGAGAAGAAGAGACTGTGCCAGAAAAAATTCAAGAGACAAAAACTTATGCACAAACTGTGAGAGGAAGAGCAAAGAAGAAAGAAGAAATTAAAAAAACAAACAAAAAAGAAGTATAGCAGCAGTTTCTTAAGCCTCTCTGTATCTGCACATCCTCTAAGGAAAAGGGCTAAATTTATTTATTTTATTTTATTTTACATTTGTTGACCGGGCTAGTCTAGCTGGATATATGTCCATTTTCAGTAGAGGCCCGGGGACAAAAGCTCCACAAAAAGATGGGTTTATATAATCAAGAGTTGTTATACAATCAAATCAGAAATATTATACAAAAGGAAGGTGTTACAAAAAAAAAAAAAAAAAAACTGGTTCATAAGCATTACCAAGAAAAATACTTTGCAATACTTGAAATAAAAATGCAAGAACATTTTTTTTTTTAAGGGTGAAAAGAGGTTGAGGGAATAGAAAGTTTAGTCAAGGTTTGTACAGGACAGATATGTTGGGGATTAAGCACAGTTTTTAGCTGCCTCTTGAAGGTACAAACAAAAATACTGAAAGAACCCAGAAAAGGTTTGAGGGGGTGAAAAAAAGGTAGAGGGAATAAACGTTTAGTCAGGGTTTGTACGAGGACAGAGCCATTCAGAGTTAAGCAAAGTTTTTAGGTGCTTCTTGAAAGTGGGTAAAGAAGTAATAGCAGTAAGTTCACTTGGAAGCTTGTTCCAGATAGGTCCAATACAGTTGGAGAACAAACAGTCCCCAGCTTTGTTGTTGGATTTATAGGGTGCCGCTAGTAGCTTTGTGGCAGAGCACAAGGAAGATAGATTTTTATAAGGAGAAATAAGGGTACTAAGTATTGTGGTATTAGAAGGTTGATAGAAGATTTTGTGGGTGATGGTAAGTTGCTGTAGTCGTATTTGATTTTGTAATTCTAGCCAGCCTAGTTGTTTAAGATTTGAGCAATGATGGGTTCGAAAAGAGGCTCCTGTGGCAAATCTTGTAATATTATTATATGATATTGCTAGTTTATTGAAATTAGATTTTGATAAGTTTGTAAAAATAGGTGAGGCATAAAGAAGGGTAGAGAGTAGGTGCGTTTGTGCTATAGTCCTTCTGGCTGAGGTAGTAAGGAAGGGTTTGAGTTTGTAGAGAGATCCAAGTTTTCTATTGACTGACTTGATGGTTAAGTTAATATGGGCATCGAAGTTCAGATTATGGTCTATTGTGACACCTAAAAGTTTGGTAGTAGAGTCAGGGGATATTATTGTGCCATTGTTAGAAATTATATCGAAGGTAAAGGTCGAAGATTTCTGTGATGGTGTAAAAAGTAATAATTAAGTCTTTTTTGGGATTCAGTAAGAGGCAATGTTGAAAGAACCAGTTTTCCTCTGCTATGAAGACTTGTTGTGTAGTGGTCTGAAGCTTAATTGGGGAGGATGCTGAACATATCAGTGTTGAGTCATAGGCATATTGTATACATATGGATTGAGGAAGGGACATATTTAGATTGTTAATAAAAATAGAAAAGAGGAGAGGTCCTAGTATTGAGCCTTGTGGCACTCCTATTGTGATGGGAAGAAAAGATGAAATGTGATTATCCCAAAGAACTGCTTGTTGTCTATTTTCTAAGTAGGAATTAAACCACTGGATAGCTTGAGTGTCCAAGGCAAATGATTTGAAGATGTTTAGTAAGAGGGAATGGTTGACCATATCAAAGGCCTTAGAGAGGTCTAAGAATAGCGCTGAGGACAGCAGGTTGTTGTTCCGATTTTTATTAATATGGTCTGTGAATGACAAGAGTGCTGTAGTAGTGCTGTGATAGGGTCTGAAACCATGTTGGCAGTCTGCTAGAAGACTGTTTTGGAGAAGATGGTCAAGTAGTTGACAATGTATATATCTTTCCAAGATTGTAGCTAATGGAGAAAGTAAGGCTATGGGACAGAAGTTGGAGAGCTCGAAAGAGTTACCGCCCTTATGTAGAGGAATGATATGAGAAACTTTCCAGAGCTTTGGAATAAAGGTTTGAGTTATGGTTCGATTAATTAATATGGAGACAGGAAGGGCAATTACTTTGGCTGCAATTTGTAGGTATTCAGCTGGGAGAAGGTCAGCTGAGGGGGTACATGGTTTGAATTTTGTAAGAAGAGTAAAGATAAGATCTCTTGAAACTGGTTGCAGTTTGAAAGGGGGGGGGTTTGTTGAGGGAATAAGATGCTTGCGTGGACAGTGGAGATAAAATTGAAGCAAGAGAGGTGACAGTGTCTGAGAAAAATTTGTTGAAAGTATCAGCAATTTGGTTAGGCGTGTTCTGAGTGAGGTTAGAAGGAGTGGGTGTTTTAGAGTTACCTGGATGTAGTAGTTTATTGATACTTGACCAGAATTTCTGGGGGTTTTGGTGTTGGGTATGTTGGAAATTCCAATAATAATTTTTTTTATCAAGGAATATATGTGTATTTATTTTTATCAAGGAATATATGTGTATTTAAACACCTTTTAATGTACAGTGTTATAGTCCCCAGAACTGCCCTGGTGTTTCTAGTGGCTGATGCAAATTACTTTGCTGTACGCGGCAATTTGTTAAGCATCTCTGCATCTGCACACCCTCCAAAGAAATGGTCTGAATGTGTACTTAAACACCTTTTAACATACAGTGTTATAGTCCCCAGAATTGCTCTGACGTTTCTAGTGGCTGCTGCAAATTACATTGCTGTACGTATCAGTTTCTTAAGCCTCTCTGTATCTGCACATCCTCTAAGGAAAAGGGCCAAATGTGTATTTAAACACCTTTTAACGTACAGTGTTATAGTGTATGTTTTATATTTATGCTTTACATTCCCTTTCATCATGTGGAGCCATTTTTAAATCTGCACTAGTCCACTTCACTTTACATGTCAGCGTTCTAGAAGTGTGCTTGTAATACATTTTTTATATTTTGTTAGTTGTTTTACTTATTATTGTATTTAAACTCATAGTGCCTTGGTTTTTATGACTGCTGCATTAGAGTTTAGGACCTGTATCTACATTTGGGTGTTCTTGTTAATAGTTAGCATTTGTAACACTTGTAAGCCTTTTTCGTACGTATCTTCAGTGCTCTGTATAACTTTGTCTGCAGTTTTACTTTTTATATATCTTGAATAGTAGCTTGTAGTTATCAGAAAGCACTGTGGTTTTGTTAATAAGCCTATCGCCTGTGTGCCTTTGGTTCGTTAGTTGTTGTTTAACATACTATGCTCGGGCACTGCAGTGAGGCTTTCTATATGCTCAGAATGCTTGCACTGTAATGCATTTCCCAAATTAAAGGCACATTGTTATATCTTTTAGCATACTGTGCCTTATATAATTGTAATATCACAACTGTGCTTAGATATTAGTGTTTACATTTTAGAATATTGTTTTTAGTTAGGCTAATAGTTCTTCCAAGGTTAACCTTGAAATAAGTGGAGGCTGTATTATAATTGTTTTCCTGCCTTTCTTTTCTTTATTTCAACCCCAGAATTGCCATGGCGTTTCTAGTGGCTGCTGCAAATTATATTGCTGTACGCAGCAGTTTCTTAAGCCTCTCTGTATCTGCACATCCTCTAAGGAAAAGGGCCGAATGTGTATTTAAATATCTTTTAACATACAGTGTTATAGTGTACATTTTATGTTTATATTTCCCTCCTGTTTATAGTATTTTAGAATATAATTGCCTGTTTATTACAAAGCACACTCCTGGAATTCTTCCTCTCATTTCACCAATGGCTTCTTTCAGCTTTAGACCTGTAAGAACTAATCCTCTGTTTCAGCTACTGCCTGGGACCTCCCTTCCCCACATACTGTCCAGTTCCTTGCCTTCCCTTACAATTGGTATTTTTCTTCTAATTTGTGTGTTTAGGGACTGAAGTTACAATTGCAACAGGTTGTTTTTTTACCTTTTACTTACCTGTTTGTAAGTGGATGATAGATTGCTTTTTATGACACGATCATCTGAGCTCTTCCTGCTCTGTTCTGCCCTCACTATGTTTGGGCTCCACTTCGCTCCCCTACCCTACCCCCAATTCTCACCCACCCTACATACCTTAAATGTATTTTTCAGCAGACTTGTCTCCACCCCCCACTCAACCAATCTACAGCCACAGAAACACCTCACAACCATCTCCTTCCTCTACCTTTCTCATCACACCTCCTTTGTCCTTACAGGTATAATACACTCCCCTTCCCCTCCCCTTCACTCCTTTCTCCTACTGACTATATACTCCTCTCCAATCATAAGTACCATGACTTTAATCCCCTCCTCCTACTACTCTAACCATACTCATTAATCTAATAATAACATTACTTCTTCTTCTACCCTCTACCTTTACATCTTACCATTCCAACATTCATTATCTCAAATCAACATCTACCTCCTCCTGTATCAATAACACCCACTTAAACACAGCTTCTATTACCATATCTCCATCATTACATAACACTTCTATCTCTCACTTTTTCCATTATAAAATACTCAGGCAGTCTCTCTCCTCTAGCATTAGACTTAAACATAAACTCATTTCAAAAAATATTATCCTCCAAATCCTAATTTAGAACCTTCCATCCTTCTGCAAGTGGATGATATACACCCTACCCAGGGTCAAACTTACCATACCCCACCCCTGCCCAAATAATCCACCTTCCCACCCTATAACCAACACTCCCTCACACAATGCTTTTACATCTTCCTCTTTTCCTACCCCCTCATTTTTCCAAACATTTATCTATAATGGCTATCAACACTCAAAGCCTTCTTAATAAAATCACTGACCTTCATGCTTGGATCTATCAACATTCTCCCCACCTACTTGTATTTTCAGAAACCCATCTCAAACCCCATATTCTAAACTCTGATATCTTGCCCCTAGCTACAATATCTATCGACTAGATAGGACCTCTAAAAAAGGTGGAGGTGTAGCAATTCTTTACAAACAACACATTTCTCTTTCCCCAGTTCCTGTAAGCCTACCTGATTTTCACCCAGCAGAAACCCTAATATTAGATTGCCACCTTAGCAACCACAAAAAGCTTGCCATTGCTGCTGTTTATATTCCTCCTGGCAAGAACATCCATATTCTCAAAAACATACTTTTCTGGGTTTCTCAGAACCTACCCTATGAAACTTTTCTGCTAGGAGATGTTAATATAGATTGGAATTCTCTTGTGACCCCCTCCCCTGCCCAAAGCATCAATTTGTTTGGTTTCACCCAACTTATGTCTACCCCTACAAGACTAACAAATACTCCAAACAAGGCACAACAATTGACTGTATCCTGTGCAATAACCCCTAAATTTATCACAATACCACATGTCCTGATGCCCTAAGTGACCACTTACCCATCAGTATACAGAGATACTTATCCCAACAACAAAAATCACATCTGTACAAAATCTGCCAAAAACTCAAAGATTTCAACCCCTCCACTCTCAATGACAGTCTTTCCACCATTAACTGGTCTTTCTTACACTCTCTTCCTCTAGAAAATGCAGTACTCAAATTTAACCGCATTTTCCCAAGCACCCTAGACTCAATAGCCCCCCCCCCCCCCCCCATGTAAAATAAGAATAAAATCCAATTATGCCACCTGGCTCAGTAAAGACACTCATAAACTAATACATGAAAGACAACATTTGGAAAACTTGGCAAAAAAGTAAAACCCCCACCCATCTCCAACTATTTAAAGAACTTAGGAACCATACCAAAAAACAAATACACAATGATAAAAAGACCTTCTAGGCTAAGACACAAACCACTACTCAATTGAATCCCAAAAACTTCTGGACAAGTATTAACTCTATCTTCCACCCTGGTAAACCTCAAACTCTAACCCCTACCCTAACTTAACTGACCAAGAGACCGCCTCTCTCCTCAACCATTTTTTATAGACTCTATCAGAAAATTGACAAATAGAAGCCAGAATCCCCCCAAAAGTCATCAATCCCATCTGTAAACAACAACATAAGGTTCTCTCTCAACCCTATTTCCACTTCCTATATAAAGTCTCTGCTTCTCAAACTTAAACCCTGTTCTCCCTCTGCCGACAAGCTCCCTCCTCATTTCTTCAAGCTTGCAGCAAACTCCATTGCCTATCCGGTCTATATTCATATTAATCGATCTATTAAAGAAGCTACTGTTCCCAAAATCTGGAAATCCTTCTACATTATTCCCCTTCACAAAGGTTTTAACTCCAATGATCCCTCTAATTACAGGCCTATTGCTAGACTTTCCCCACTATCCAAGATTCTAGAAAAATACATATGTAACCAAACGCTTATCTTCCTACTCCAAAACTACCTCCTCACCCCTACCCAACACAGCTTTCATCCTCATCACAGCACCTCTACAGCCCTTCAATCCTTCTCCCACACCATTGCTGAAGCTAGGAACAGCAATAATTTAGTCTCATGTCCGTTCCTAGACTTATCTAAGGCATTTGATATGGTATCTCACTCCAGACGTCTGACTAAATTGGCTAACCTTAATCTATCCAGCTCAACTCTCTCATGGTTCTCCATTTATCTTACAGACAGGCTACAAATCAGTCAGATGGCAATCTTCTTGCTCTTCTTTCTTACCTATACACACTGGCATACCCCAAGGTTCTATTCTTGGATCCCTTCTCTTCAACATCTTCATTAATGACCTCCACTCCACCACCCCCCTCTCTAGCCTCATATAGTATGCTGACAACTCCACCCTTATTACATGCTCCAAGTCTATCTCACAACTTCAGGCATACACTCAACAATCTTTCCTTCTTGTTGAGAGCTGGCTAAATGATAATCAGCTTATCTTAAACCCCAGAAAGACAAATCTACTTCTCTTTCTCCCAAAAACAATCACCATCTTAAGACTACCTTCTCTATCACTTCACTAAATAATACCATCATCAATGTAGATATTCACACAAAATTACCAGGAATGATTGTTGATGACCAATTAAAATTTGACTTGCATATTCACCAAACAAGGGTCTATATTAGAACATCGAAGTCTTGAAACTTTGAATGTTCTAATATCGACCCCTATTCAGTGAATGCTGAAAATAGCGAAGCTGCAGAACACCAATTTTTTTCCAAGGGAAAGAATTCGGTTAGCCGTTTCTGTTGTTTCGCTATTTTCGGCACAGGGGTGGAAAGTTAATGGTGCGATTGTGTGGACATGAGGGTTAGGGCATGGGTTAGGTGAGTTAGGGTTAGGGCGCGGGTCAGGTAAATGTGCGATTGTGACGGACATTAGGGTTAGGGTGGGGTAGGTGAGTTAGGGTTAGGGTGCGTGTGAGGTGAGTATGTGATAGTGATGGACCTTAGGGTTAGGGTTTGGGTTATAGATAGTAATGTATGTACAGTTTAGTGTAGGGTTAGATGTAGGATTTTAAGTGTGTGTGGATTGCTGTTTTTTTGGTGTGCTTGTGTTGTGTGTATGTGTTTCGGAACAGCAATTTTTTTCCCTGGGAAAAAAAGTGCTGTTCTGCATGTTCGATATTTTAAGCGTTCGCTGAACAGGGGTCGATATTAGAACATAAGAAGTTTTAAGACTTCGGTGTTCTAATATAGACCCATCAAACAATTAAGAAAACTAACCAAAAACTTGGCATGCTTTACTGCAACTCAAAATTCCTCTTTGCAGATTCTAGACACACCCTGTCCCAAGCCTATCTCCTTCTAACACTCCTGTATGGTTCACCAGTCCTCACCAATGTTCAATCCAGTCTACTTTCTAAGCTAGAACAAACCTAAAATAAAATTGCCAAATTTGCAGCCGTTTCTTATCCTACTCACCATTGTATAGCTCTCCACAAGCTACAATGGCTTGAATTCTCCCACCATCTTAAACTATCCCAACTACATTTAATCCACATCATACTAAATAAACCAAATACTTGTCCCTCTCTCACCAATCTAGTTACCTACTATTCCACCCCCTTATCCCCTCCGCAGTTCAGAGAAACTTCTTCTAGAGACATGTACACCCCAAATCAACACAGGCAATCTCCTATATAGAGCATCCATAACTAAAATCTGGAACAACCTCCCCTCTAACTTGAGAAACATCACACAAACAAACAGCTTAAAAAATAACTAAAAAACATCTTCCAGAAAAACTGGATCTGCTCCTGTCAGGATCCTACTTGACCACTATCTTCCTCATATTTTTCTTTTTTCTTTGCTAAATTTACACAATCTGAAAAATTGTTCAGTGCATATTACGTACTTCTCCTTGTACTTGTCCTCAAATTATATGTATTTCCATACATTTATATGATATCTCTGCATATGTTTACATTCATGCTGTAATTCTTACTATATTTTTTTAACTAATACTCTAATCTGTGTTTGCTTATGTAAAGAATTTAATTTCAGAGCTTTTCTCCTTGGGTCTCTACTGAAAATGGGCATGTGCTCAGTTAGACCAACCCGGTTAACAAATGTGAAATAAATAAATAAATAAATAAATGAATAAATAGTATACAGTACATGTAAACTGTAAAAAAGAAGAAAGTCTGAACAGGTATAAGGTTTGTGACTCTGTCATAGCACCTCTGGGTGTCAAAGCAAAAGAGGTAAGAGTATTTATTTTAATTTATAAAGAGCCTTTTTGTGACTTGATATTTAAGACTGGGCAGGCCATGGAAATTTTTTTGGGTGCATGTGAACAAAAGACAAATATTTATCTACTGTCACAATATGTCGTGCAAGCTTTTTATAGACAAACAAAAAAAAAGAATAATGATCCAGTTTAGAACTTTTAGTTATGTACTTACCATAACTTTAGATGTTTGGGATCCATCTCGCCTACATTCTGTACTGATGGGTTCAGAGCCGATCCTCGGCTCCGACTCGGCACGCTATACTATAGAGCGAAGTCTCTAATTGGCTGAGCTATTCTACATCCCAGGATGCACCACCACTACTTCCCCAGATCTTGTTTGTCCGTACACATGCACACAGTCATAGACAGTTGAAATAACATTGCCAGGTGTTTCAAGATGAAACGGCTAAACTGAACCGTTGGGTCTCTTCTGATCTCCAAGGCAGGGGGAAGGAGGGTGGGTTATTAGGAATGTAGGCGAGATGGATCCCAAACATCTAAAGTTATGGTAAGTACATAACTAAAAGATGTTATGTGATCCTATCTCGCCTACATTCTGTACTGATGGGACAGCGTCCCTAGCACCTGATTCCTGGGTGGCTCACTGGAAAACACTCCTGAGAACTGTGGAACCGAAGGAAGCTCGCCCCCGAGATGCCACATCCAATTTGTAATGAGAAATGAAGGTGTGAGGAGAAGACCAGGTAGCCGCAGCACAATCCTCATGTGCAATCTTGCTAAGGGAACTAGGAGAACGGTAGCCGACATGGAACCCAACAGTTGTAGGACCATCCTTGCTGGGGCTCGGCATTTGAAGAGCAATGCTCGGACTTGAGATTGTAATGTTTCTATCCTCTCTGTAGGAAGATAGACCCGCATTTGCTTTGAGTCTATCTCTACTCCGATAAACCGTATGCGCTGAGATGGCAGCAACACGGACTTTGCCCAATTGAAGGTGATTCCCAGGGAGTCGCCAAGAGAAATAGTGGCTGCTAGGTTTTGTAAGAGTAGACGCCTGGAGGTGGCAGTTAGGAGCCAGTCGTCTAGATATGGAAACACCTGGAATCCTAGACTTCTCAGGTGAGCAGTCACCACTGCCAAACATTTGGTGAACACCCTGGGGGCTGTGGTGAGACCAAAGGGCAGTGCACGGAACTGGAAATGACTGTCTCCCAGGCTGAAGCGCAAGTGTCTCCTGGACGCCTGATCTATCAGGATGTGATAATAGGCGTCCTTGAGATCTATGGAGCACATCCAAACACTTTTCTCAGCAGCGGGAGAATGGATTGTAAAGTGACCATCCGGAACTTGGACTTCTTGACAGAACGGTTGAGCTTGCTGAGATCCAAGATGGGCCTCATGTCCCCGGTCTTTTTTGGCACCAAAAAGAATCTTGAGTAAGTCCCTAATCCGGTCTAGTCTTCGAGGACCGGTTGGATGACTCCTTTTTGAAGCAGCTTTGAAATTTCGAAGGCTGCAAGATCCCGTTCACTGGGTGGTGGGTCCAGGATTTTCCAGGATGGTGGGGGGGGCTGTGAAAAGGGGATGTTGTAACCTCCGGCAATGATTCGGAGCACCCATCGGTCCTGGGTGATATTCTCCCAGGCCTTTAGGTGCCTCGAAAAACGACCCCCGACTGGCTCCGGAGCGGCGCAGTCAGGCAATCCTTCAGGGATGCTGGAAGGTTGAGGAGCCACGAAAGGACTCGCGGTCTCCAGTGTTGCGGGGGCCCCTGCCGCCTCTGGGACGGCGTCTTCCTGAAAAATTTCCCCCTCCTCTGCCTCTAGAAGGGGGATCATCCTGCTGTGAGGGGTAAGTCTTCTGAGATTTGTGGAACCACATTTTCCCCCCCTCTTCTAGCCTTGGGATAAGGCCAGAAGGGAGTGGAAAACCATGCCCCTATGGCAGTCAAAGTCTTACCCTCTTGTTCACAGCGGGTCAAGGTGTCCTTTACCTTGGGTCCAAACAAGGAGGACCCATCAAAGGGAGCGTCGGCAAAGGAAGACTTGAAGGCCTCCGCAAAATGACACAGGCAGAGCCAGGCCTGTCTCCGTAGAGCAACACCTGTACCCGCCGCCCTACTCGTCCCCTCGGCCGCATATGAAATGAGCCTCATGGACGAGTTCGATATAGATGACAGGGTAGCCAACTGAGAGCTAACCGTCTGGGCCAACTGCTCAGGTAGGTTACCAGAGAGGGTATCTGACAGCTCGTTGACCAGATCCCTCTGAAGTCTGGTGAAGTGTGTAAGGTAATTCAGAGACCTTAAAGTAAAGGCCGCTGAAGTAAGGGTGTGCTTCCCGTACCGATCCATACTCCTGGACTCTTTATTAGGAGGGTGGACAGACATTGAAGCCTCTGCCACATCTTGCTGGGTAGCAGATGCCACCACCAGGGCATCTACGGCCACACCTTTGGATAAGAATTCCTTCTCTGGGGGGGCTGACAAAAATTTATTCGGGCGAGCTGGCACCGGTTCCACAGAATCCGGGTGCTCCCACGCCCTTCGAGAGATCAAATCCAGGAGCTCATCGAAGGGCAGAGACACCCAGGAGGCGGAAGGCTGAGCCCCGAAGGCCTTGAGGAATACCGACTCCTCAGCGGAAGGGGGTTTGGATTGCCAGTCGCCTCGTTGTTTGAGGATTTCTAAGATGTCCACAAAGGAGACATCGTCCGAGGACAACTTGGAGGACCCCTCCGCTTCATCGAGGTCGGTGTCTGAGGTGAGAGACTCATCAGGCGAGTCGACGTGCTTCCTCTTACACTGTCTCTTCCTGGGAGGTTCCTCCGAAGAAGCTTCGGAAGGACCCCCAAGAAGGGAGGAAACCCCAATGGGGGTGACCTCAGGCTCCAGGGCTCCGCTGTCCTGAGACAGGGGGACAACAAAGGAACAAGTCTCCATGCCAAGGGAAGGTGCCAGAGAGATGGTGGAGGTAGCCAAGGAAGATTTGGCTAAAGCACTCCTCATGGCCCTGAAGGCCGGACCCCCAGAGTCCTGGGACGGTCCGACCCCCGAGGCCACAACAGTAAAAGGCACTCCCGCAGCCGAAGCACCGAGAGGGAGGCTTGGAACCGAAAGCATCGGACCCGAAACTTCACCCCCGGGGCCGACCAAGGAGGTCCGTGTACCGAACTCCGACCCGAAGGTCGGGGTTGGAGTAAGGGTCGGAGCCGACCCGAAAACCTCCACCGGCTCCACCAGCACCGACTCCAATGGTGCCAAGGCTGTTGGAGGAGGAACCAAAACAAAAGGGTGGACAATCGGCTCCGGAGCCGACTGGGCTGGAGCCGATACTAACTTTTGAAAGACTGGAGACTGAAACAGCCTTTGAAGTACCCTGTCAATATCCGAATCGGACATCCTCGAGGACCTAGAAGAGACCGATCGGGCCCGAGTTGACTTCTCCGCCGGTTCCGAAAGACTGGGGGACCGACTCCGAATAGTCTCAAGTATTATCGGCGCCAAGGGAGATTCCACCAGTACAGCAATTTCCCTCGGAGCCGACGGGGACTTTGGCGCCGAGGTAGAAGAGTCTGAGTGTTCGACCTTTCTCGGCTCCGAAACCATTGGAGCCGAAGAAGGTGACCCACCTCTCGATGCTCGAGCTCTCGGCTCCGAGAACAGAGGAGTCGAGGCTGGAGGCACCGAGGCAGACCATTCCGACCTCGGCTCCGAAGTCCGTGGAGCCGACGGAGAAGCCTGCCTTGATTTCTTTGCTGTCGGCTCCGATGGACTGGTTGGAGCCGAAGACTTCTTCTTCCTGGAGGGAGAGGGGGAAGAAGATAAAGCCTCCTCAAAGGAAGGGGAGATCATCCCTTTCAGTATCAATTTGTTTTTCCTCTCTTGGAGGACACGGGAGGAAAAAGCGTGGCATACACTACACGACTCTTGAAGGTGCTTAGGCCCTAAGCAATAAACACACAGAGAGTGATCATCCGTTATCAACATTTTGTACCCACACTTGGTACACTTTTTAAAACCCGAAGGTCTGTGTTCCTTCGACATCACTAGCAAGCAACCAAAAACCAACTAGGGACAAAAAATAAACACACAAGCCAAATCCCTCTAACTTAAACGGGATCGATCAAGGGAACTATAACTACGCTCTAACAGAGCGCGAGGGCAAGGCCCCTCTAACTAAAACGGGACCTCCGAAAAACAAATACCACACAAAACAACTACAACAATTTTACAACAATTTTACAACAATTTCTTTAAACATCAAGGCCTGAACAAAGCCCGAAGAAGAGCTCGAGGGAACCCCACCAGTTAAAGCAGGAACCTAACGCCAAGAAAAAACACACACAACTTTTTTGCAACAAAACACTCAACAAGTGATAAGTAGCTGTTAAAACAGCTTTTGGGTGAAAAATTGGAGAAATTCTGACAGAAAACTTGTCAGTAAAGAGTACTTAGCCCAGCCAAGTCGAGACCACGTCTATTGCTGTCAAGCGGCAAACGAGATCTGGGGCAGTAGTGGTGGTGCATCCTGGGATGTAGAATAGCTCAGCCAATTAGAGACTTCGCTCTATAGTATAGCGTGCCGAGTCGGAGCCTAGGATCGGCTCCGAACCCATCAGTACAGAATGTAGGCGAGATAGGATCACATAACATCTGAAGTTGAAAGAACTGAAATAATATTGGTTAACTATATGCAATGAAGTAATGGACACTACAAAAGTATATAATGAAAGAGGACTATGGACTGGGGGATGGGAATGTAGAGTAATACTGAAAATGGAAAATGATAATGTTATGCACGTACCTAGTATTATTAATGTTCATGGTGATAGGGGTGTTGTGAAATACAGGGGTCAACCAAAAAATTTTTATTTTTGTGGGAAGAATTATCATTTAATCAATGAATGTGATAAAAAAGATGTTATTTATGTGGTAAAACAGGGCATAATGCAAAAAAATTGATTTACAGTGCAAAAATGTGGCAATACTGGTCATTCATGGCTAGAATGTGAAATGACTGTGCAAGAGAATGAAAAGTTAAATTAAAATGAATTCATACAGGATAAAGAGATAGTAGAAAGTGTTATACAAGAAAATGGACAAAAAGTTGTAACTGATAAAGAGGTTATACATGAAGTTAAAGAAAATAAAGAAATAGAAACAAAGGAAACAAAGAGGAAGAAGCGGTTTGGTGCTCAGTAATTAATAAAAATAATTTGATAGGGAAAAGAGTTAAAGAAAGGAAAAGAAAATTCAAAAACATAATGCTTACAGAAAATAAAGGAAAGGGATAAACATTTTATTATACTAACTGTTCTTAAAAGCTGAAAATATTAGCTTTAAATATGAACAGTATGAAAAATCTTAAAAGGAGAATACATATATTACAATGGTGTGCTGCAGTAGATGCACATATTATTGTTTTAGAAGGTATCAGATTATTAACAGAGAAAGAAAGAACACAAACTGAAAAACTTGGAATGATGTGGCAGTTTGGAACATGGGAAAAGAAACATTCTCGGGCATATGTATAGTATGTCAAGAAAGCATTAAAATATTAGATGTAACCATAGTGGAACTAGGCCGAACTATGGTAATAGACATGAGATATAAAAAATATATGTATAGAATTATAGCTTTATATGCATATATAACAAAAAAAGAGAGAGAAATGATGTTTAAAAATATTCTTGAATATGTTTGTGTAAATATGGACATTATAGTGGTGGGTGATTTTAATTGTAATTTAAGGAAAACTAAGAGCAATTGTGATGTTAAAATGGCTAAAGAAATTATGAGAAGTGGAAAGTTAAGTGCCTGAATGACCACTGGACCTATACAAAGAATAAATTGGGACAGAAATTGATTATTTTCTAATATCCAATAGTTTAAAAGTTATAAAATAAGGAATTAAGTATGCTAAATTTTCTGATCATGTGGCAATATAGGTTAAAGTACAGGAAAATTAAGAATATATAAGAATAGGAAAAGGAATAAAGAGAATTAATGAAAATTAATTAGATTTAGAAGAGAAAAAAGAACTTGTGGAATTATGGAAAAATCAGATGACTATGAGGGAGTTTTATGAGAACTGGACTGCTTGGTGGCTTAATTTTAAAGAAAAATATAAAAAATATGTTTAGAATGTATAAGGAAGAAAAGAAGAAAAAAAAGACAGATATAAGATATTAAGTCAAGAAACATTTAGAGACTTATTAGAGAAGAAAAATTCATTTTATAAAAAAGAGAAATATATAAAATTAATCAAATTAAAATTAACAACTTGTTATATAAGCAAAGATATTATTTACAAGGAAAGAAAGAAGAGATAGCACCATACTTGAGTAAAATAATAAAATAAGGAAAAATAATAAGGGAATTAAAAATAAGGAAGGTAAGCAAATAAGACAACAAGAAGGAATAGATGAAATAATTAAAGACTATGTATTGGAATTATTTGTTAAGAAAGAAGAAAACATAAAACAAATTTATAAAGGTGAAAAATTAAATAAGGAAAATACTGAATATTTAGAACAACAAATAACCATGAAAGAAATCAATGAAATTCTAAAGGATATTAACATGAATTCTGCAAAAGAACTGGACAGAATTGAATATGGCATGTATAAAGAAATGAAAGAGTGGCAAAAATAATTTTTTATAGAAGTTAAGAATGAATGGTTAGAAACTGGAATTAAAGAGAAAGAGATATGTACAGGAGTTATAAAACTTATATTTAAAAAAGGAAATAAAGACAAGATAAAAAATTGGAGACCTACAACACTGAATAATACAGATTATAAAATGCTTATGTAAATAATACCAAAAAAGGTTACAGGAAAAAATGGATAGAATATATGACCAAAATGTATTTGAAAGAAAAGGAAATCAAGAGTTATTATGGATAATAAGAGAAATAATTGATGATATCATAAATAAAAATGTAGAAGTGAAGGTTATGATAGGGGATATAAGCAAAGCTTATGATAATATTCAATATACATCATTATGAGGAATTTTGCAGGCATATAATGTAAGCAAAAAATAATACAAGTAATAAAATCTGTTTATGAAAAGAACTATGTGAAACTAAATGTAAATGGCTGGATTGGAGAAGAAATAAAAATAGAATGTGGAATAAAGCAGGGCTGCCAAGCTAGTAGTATATTTTTTTCATTGGTTATGAATGTAATAGTGAAAGAAATTAATAAAATGTCAAGCAGTGGTGGATACAAAATGATGAAGGAAGTACAATTGCCAATAATGTATACTTATTACAGATGATAATGCTGTTAAAAATAAAGTATGGATAGAAAAAGTAAATGAAAAAATAAATATAAACAAAAAAATGGTTTAAGTATAAATAAGGAGAAAAGTAAAGGATTTGGTTTTGAAGGTATGATAGGATGCGTTGAGATTTTTTGAAGGGAATACATGTTAATCAGTCATTTGATATCATTTTTGTAACAGTGGACATTAAAGATCTGTTTTCTGTTATCCCACACACTATTGGTTTAGACTGGCTAGAAGCAGCCCTTGTGGAAAAATCTAATATTTCTACTGACAACTTGCGCGTGGTACTACAACTAACGGAATTAGTGTTATAAAATAGTTTCATGTATTTCAGTGGCGAGCTTTTTCACCAGATTAAGGGGGTTGCCATGGGGGCCAATTGTGCCCCCCACTTATGCAAATATTGCACTATTCTGGTGGGAAAAGAACTATATTCTAAATTCCAGATTCAGTTCAAGTTGGTCACACTACAAGCAATTTTTGGATGACATTTGTATTTTTTGGTGGGGCACAGACAGCAAACTGCATGAGTTTTTAGATTACTTAGAAAGTACTACCACAGTTCTTCACTTTACCAGCACCGTTACTTATAACAAGATGGATTTTTTGGATGTAAGCATAATAAAGACATCCCAGGGTATTAAGTCTAAAGTATTTCAGAAAGAAACCTTTTCCAACTCTTATTTGCATTTTGGGAGTGCCCACCCTCACCATCAGAAAAAAAGTATATTTAAAGTGCAACTAATTAGAGCTAGCAGGATGACCTCTGTAGATGAGGATTTTGATGAGGAATATTAATTTTTGGCAGGTTTGTTTAGTGAAAGGGGCTACCCTGCTGATTTACTGAAGGGCATTAAATCTGAAATCAAGAGTTTATGTACAGAAAAATATTTCCCTCTGTTAGGTAAGGGAACCAGTGCATTGGTCTGGGTGGAGACCAATACAATAAGGCACTAATTATTGAATATAATTCAGATTCTCGGAAAGTAGAAGATATTCTGAGGAGAGAATGGAACAGATTCATGACCCTTACTGACTTGAAAGATTTGGCTAAGGAACCCATGAAAATTATTTTTAAAAAGTGGAAGAACCTAAAAGAACTTTTTGAAGATTGTGAGTCAGATATGAGAGGAATTAATGTTAATAAGAAAGTAACATATATATGTGTGGAGCATGCTCACAATGTGCCTACATTACAAACACTGACAATATACCAATTCCTAGTAGGAATAAGGTGATCTATGGAACTAGTTATTGTAATTGCAACACTAGTGGTTTGGTATGCTTAGTGACCCGTGGGTTCTGTGGAGCCTTTTATTTGGGTAAGACTAAAAGAAAATATAAAAAAAACATATTTATGAGCATTTGTACAACATTAGGACAAGGAATGACAAGAATGCCTTGTACAAACATAGTCTGAGGTGTGAACATGCAGGTTTTTCTTTCTTTGTCCTTGAGACTGTTCTTCCTGATGCTAGAGGGGGTCCATGGGAAACCAGACTTGAATACCGTGAGCAATTTTGGCAGGTGACCTTGTACGCTGCTAAAGCCCCTGGTTTAAATGAGAATATTTTTCTTGCCCCATTATTAAAACTAGAAGCTGCTAAACTATAGACTCCCTTTGTTCCTATTTTCCTATTTTTAGAGTTTCCAATAATTTCACAGTGTGCTTTTACAATAGTTTAGAATCGTTCTGGAAAGATTATCATATTTAATGTTAGCCTACACAACTTGTTCCTTAATCTTCAGAATTAAGAGTGCATTTTCTATTTTAACCACTTGAGGGAGACATTGTATTATGGCTTTAAGAAAATTAAATAAGTATATTTTTATATATTTTTGCACATATATTTATACATCTTTTATATATACATACATTCAATGCTTATGATATACTTTTTAATGTTTTTACTGACAGTTTTGTTTGTTAACATTTTTAAGTATAAGTTGTTGTGTCTTTCAGCTTTTCCCGGTTAGGGGTCACCACAACGGAACTCCGGTCCGCTAATGATTGGCAGTTGATTTTTACGTGCCGAGTTGCCAGCTCTGATGCACAACCTTCAACGAAGGTATGCCCATTCACGCATGTCTCCACACAGAAGACGCTCTAGCTGAGAATCGAACAGGATAACGTCGTAATGTGAGGCGACAATGCTACCGCAGCACCACCACCGCATATAAGTAAGTTTTTAAAAAGTGGTTCTGGTTACTGTTTCAGTGTGAGAACAAGGTTTTAAACAGCAGTACTAAGCAACAACTAGCAATTTTTGTTTTTCACTCTAAGCATTTGATTAGACTGCGGTGGTGGTGCTGCGGTAGCGTTGTCGCCTCACAGTAAGATGCTGTTCGGTTCGATTTTCAGCTACAGCGTCTTCTGTGTGGAGACATGCATGAATGGGCATTCCTTCGTTGAAGGTTGTGCATCAGAGCTGGCAACTCAGTACGTAAAAATCTTCTGCCAATCATTAGCGGACCGGAGTTCCGCTGTGGCGACCCCTAACCGGGAAAAAGCCGAAAGACACAAAGAAACTCTAAGCATTTTATTGGTGTTTTTTTAATTGCTGCTTTTATAAATTGAGGGAGGGAACACATGAAGCTTATCTGATGAAGACTTTTTACAGATGAAAACGTATGAGCCATTGTGAATGTTAATGCCTTCTGTGTGAAACTGTGGAAAATAAAAAACATTTTTATTGCCTTTTATTTCAGTGGGGTGCTTCCTATAACCTTGGACTTCATTTTTGTTTATTGGCTATTGCTTTGAAGACTAGTTATTCCTCAATTTTGAATATTTACTGGTCGTTATTTCTTTGAGGAATATGGAAAGCCCTGTTTCCAAAGTTCAAGCAGAGAGAGGGAGGAGGGATGAAATAGGCTAAACAATTTGTGGCCTTACTGATACCCACTGTCCACTCCCTTGCTGCCTTGCTTTCATCTGGGACTATACCAGGCAATCAGGAAGCGCTGAGAAACAGCGAAAAACGGATGGCGACTGCTGCTAATGGGGAAGGAGAGCAGCCTGTACATAATGGAGTGGCATTCAATTTACAGACTGGTCTGAATGTCAACAATAGTCAGGATATTGGTGTTCGTAACCTATTTTCAACCCAGTTGGCACCTGGAATTAACCTTAATGAAGGATAAGGAGTTCCTGGGACTTCTTGAGTTCCCCAGCAACAAGGCGACTGTTTTAACATTAACAACAGGGATGAGGTACTGTTAAACCCAGGCAGCCTTTTTCTGCCTTGCTGGTTGAAAAAACTAATTTTAACTTTAACACACCCAGGGAACTTTCATCTGTACCTAATGAACCTGGCACTTACAATACCTGTTGGAACAAGCTGGCTGATTTATTGGACAAATATAAAGTGCTCAATATCGACAATGTGTATTTAAAAGAATGTCTCAACAAAAGTATTTTTCCTAAAGGACTGCGGGTTTTTAAGTTTCCTAACAATGTGGTGGTGGGTTCTGACCTACATAATGAGTTATTGGAGGTCTTTAATAAATGTGGTTTGGACATTGTTATGGTGGTAATTAATCAGAACAAACTGACTACAGTTGACTTGCACAAAACTATTGAACATCTTAACTCCCAAATAACTAATGACCTTATGCACACTGTGGAAACTGAAAAATGCAAATATTTTGCTATTTTAGACAATATAGATGAAAAATGTACTGTGAATATTAATAGGAAGATCAAAAAACTAGAGAGGGATATTGTTGAATACATAGAGTAGTGATGTTACCCCACCCCAAAGGGGAATAGAAAAGACAATTTCCATGATGAATACAAACATGGGAATAGTTCTAATGTTAATTTTGGTGGTGATGATGGATCTCTTGGTGAGAATCACCCTGATCCTTTAGAGTATCCCCCCTCTGCCGTTCAGACAGGTTGCAGAACCAGAGGGTCCCTCAATATTATCAGCCCACCGGTTGGGGAACGAGACAAGGGGGTCAATGAGGGAGGGGGATATTCTAATACCCACATCTGATAGTATTGCACAGACAGGTAATAAGTACACTTACAAAAACTTTAATATTTTCAACTATAGTAGTACTGGTCTCACTGTGGAACCTTTTAATTTGTTATCCAGGGGATTTAAATGTATTCCCAATCAGAGATGTGACCTTACTAAGCAAAAGTGAATTTACCCCCCCCCCCCCCACTTCACCCCCAGATAAAAAAAAATTGAGCTTTTGGTAGAGAATGAAATTTGAAAATTAAATTTTTCACACTAAAGGTTTCAGACGAAACTTGAATCAAGGTGAAAGGAGAATCTTACAAGATCTTAGGAAAGACAGAAATGTCAGGGTCATGAAACCTGACAAAGGTGGGGGGGGGCACTTCTGATAGATAGTGTTATATATGAAGGAAAGATGACACAAATCCTGGGGGACACTGGTACATATTCCAGGGTCTCCAGGAACAAAATTAATGTGGCTTATAGAAAATTGACCTTACTATTTATGACCTCCTTTTGGAAGGCTTGATTGACCATGACACCTTTAAATATTTGTCTATAGCCAGAACCAGGATACCTACCATTTTGGTATCCCCAAGGTCCACAAGGACCAGGGTGATCCTCCCCTTAGGCCTACTGTGTTGGCTGAGGACTCCAGGACGGTACCCCAGCCAAATTTCTGGATACTAAATTAAAGAGTTTGTGGGGTACTGAGACTAAAATTTTAAAGGATTCCTGGGAGTTTTTGAAGAGAATAGATGTTAATCAGTCATTTGATAACATCATTTTTGTAACAGTGGACATTAAAGATCTGTTTTCTGTTATCCCACACTCTATTGGTTTAGACTGGCTAGAAGCAGCCCTTGTGGAAAAATCTAATATTTCTACTGACAACTTGCACGTCGTACTACAACTAATGGAATTAGTGTTAAAAAATAATTTCATGTATTTCGGTGGGGAGTTTTTTCACCAGATTAAGGGGGTGGCCATGGGGGCCAATTGTGCTCCCACTTATGCAAATATTGTACTGTCCTGGTGGGAAAAGAGCTATATTCTAAAGTCCAGATTCAGTTTAAGTTGGTCACACTACAAGCGATTTTTGGATGACATTTGTATTTTTTGGAGGGACATAAAGAGCAATCTACATTAGTTTCTAGATTATCTACCACATTTCTTCACTTTACCAGCACCGTTACTTATAACAAGATGGATTTTTTGGATGTAAGCATAATAAGAACATCCCAGGGTATTAAGTCTAAAGTGTTTCGGAAATAACCTTTTCCAACTCTTATTTGCATTTTGGGAATGCCCACCCTCATCATCACAAAAAAAGTATATTTAAAGGGCAACTAATTAGAGCTAGTAGGATGACCTCTGTGGATGAGGATTTTGATGAGGAATGTGAATTTTTGGAAGGTTCGTTTAGTGAAAGGGGCTTCCCTGCTGATTTATTGAAAGACATTAAATCCAAAATCAAGAGTTACGTGAAGAAAAGTATTTCCCTCTGTTAGGTAAGGGTACTTTAGTTACTGGGAACCAGTGCATTGGTCTGGGTGGAGACCAATACAATAAGGCACTTATTACTGAATATAATTCAGATTCTCAGAAAGTAGAAGATATTCTGAGGAGAGAATGGAACAGATTCACAACCCTTACTGACTTGAAAGGTTTGGCTAAGGAACCCATGAAAATTATTTTTAAAAAGGGTAAGAACCTAAAAGAACTTTTCGAAAGTTGTAAGTAAGATATGAGAGGACTTAATATTAATAAGAAAGGAACATATATGTGTGGAACATGCTCACAATATGCCTACATTACAAACACTGACAATATACCAATTCCTAGTAGAAATAAGGTAATCTATGGAACTAGTTATTGTAATTGCAACACTAGTGGTTTGGTATACTTAGTGACCTGTGGGCTCTACGGAGCCTTTTATGTGGGCAAGACTGAAAGAAAATTAAAAAAAACATATTTATGAGCATTTGTAAGACATTAGGACAAGGAATGACAAGAATGCCTTGTACAAACATAGTTTGAGGTGTGAACATGCAAGTTTTTCTTTCTTTGTCCTTGAGACTGTTCTTCCTGATGCCAGAAGGGGTCCATGGGAAACCAGATTTGAATACTGTGAGCTATTTTGGCAGGTGACCTTGGACGCTGCTAAAGGCCCTGGTTTAAATGAGAATATTTCTATTGCCCCATTATTAAAACTAAGGGCTGCTAAACTATAGACCCCCTTTGTTCCTATCTTCCTATTTTTAGAATTTCTAATACTTTCACGGTGTACTTTAACAACAGTTTAGAATCATTCTAGAAAGATTATCACACTTAATGTGAACCTACACATACGTCTCAACCTGCTAGGAGCCCAATGTGGAACATAGACCATAGCAATGTATGCCAAACAGTCAAAATGTGGAACACCCTATTTTCACACTGCGCAAAAAGCGTTTGAACATAGTACTAACTAGAAACCTTCCTGCTTCACATTAACATAGTCCTTTATTCCTGGCTGACAAAAGCAGTATTTAATGACTCACACAGACATAAACAGAAACAGACACACAGACACTGCTGCAACTATCCAATACAGATCAATCTCCCTGCCACTGCAACAGCATCTATAGACTACAATAAATTGTGAGACATGTGAGACACTATCCTTTGTGTTGAACCTTATGACATCATACTGGTTGCTACAAAATAGAAACATGTCTTATTTCAGTATGCACAATGTACTGCCAGAAGCCAGGAAAACAGCTGCAAATACCTCAAAAAATTATCAAAAAACTTCCTATTATAAAGAAACATGAGGAGAGAGTATAGGAATAATATACAGTAAAGTGTATGTACATTTAAGCCATCTCCTTTTCTAATGTGTCCTACATGCCATAATATATAAACAAAATGAAGTCTAAGGTGGTGTGAGATACTGAGATGTAATGGCACACTGTCAGGAATTAGTCTGTCTACACTCTGTTCACTAAAAAACAAAACAGGTTTCAGCCCCCCCATGGATTAAGCAGGCACCAGGAGAATGAATGAATTAATGTATGAATGAAATATGTGAGAATGGGCAGTAATCCCATCAGTTTCAGGAGTTTAAAGGAACTTGCAGTGCCACACACTCCGTACTATAATGCATGAGTACAGATTGTCATACACTCAGTATGCATTGCAAAGAATTGCTTTCACCACACACAGTTACAACCATGCTTGAAAATTACAGTTTGTGTTTGAATGAGTAGTTACTGCCAGTGTCCTCTGAATCTGTCTGTAGTCAGTGGTGCTAACCATTATTTCTCATAAGCCCACCAAATTCAGTAACCTAGTACCAGGGAAGGGAAATTAATGAGAAACACATGACATCTGAAACAGAACACGGATGAACACAAAAGTAAAAATTCACACTTCAGTAAAGAAAGTTGTGTACAGCCAAATGATTTATTGAACAAACAGGCATCATACACAAGACAGCCCTGCTGAAAGCATCCCTTTCGTGATTTCTGATCCAAATATTCAGTCACAATTTACGAAACAATACAAACACATTAACAGCACACCCATCTTACAGATACCGTAGCAGCACGAAAACTAGTAGTGGCATGTGATTGGTCACATTTTGTGCCTCCCGATTGGCTCCCTTTGTATCAGGAACAGGAATAGATGCTTGATTGGCTTGTATACCGCAATGTTGACTGGCTTTAATTGCAGTATACAAGCCAGTCAAAAATTGCAAAGCGGAGCCGCCACTGTTCAATGCGGAACTGCGGAACAGTGGGTTAAATCGATCCCAAATGCAAAGCATTCCGCACAATCCGGAGCACTTGGCTGTTAAGAGCCTACACAACTTTTTCCTTAATCTTCAGAATTAAGGGTGCATTTTCTATTTTAACCACTTGAGGGAGTCATTGTATTATGGTTTTAAGAAAATTAAATAAGTATATTTTTATATATTTTTGCACATATATTTAAACATCTTTTATATATATATATATATATATATATATATATATATATATATATATATATATATATATATATATATACATACATTCAATGCTTATAATGTACTTTTTAATGTTTTTACTGATAGTTTTCTTTAACATTTTTATGTATAAGTAAGTTTTTAAAAAGTAGTTTTGGTTACTGTTTCAGTGTGAGAACAAGGTTTTAAGCAGCAGTAATAAGCAACAATACAATTAACAATCTTTGTTTTTCACTCTAAGCATTTTATTGGTGGCTTTTTAATTGCTGCTTGTATAAACTGAGGAAGGGAACACAGGAAGCTTATCTGATGAAAACTTTTTACAGACGAAAACGTATGAGCCATTGTGAATGTTAATGTCTTCTGTGTGAAACTGTGGAAAATAAAGAGCGTTTTTATTGCCTTTCGTTTCAGTCAGGTGCTTCCTACAGCCTTGGACTTCATTACTGTTTATTGGTTATTGCTTTGAAGGCTGGTTATTCCTCAGTTTTGAACATTTACTGTATTAATTGTTAAAAATAAATTATGGATGGAAAAAGTAAATAAAGAATTAAGTATAAATTAACAAATATTGCTTTAAGTATAAATAAGGAGAAAAGTAAAGGATTTGGTTTTGAAGGTATGACTGGAGGTGTTGAGTTCAATGAAAAATATATAAAGATATTAGGAATAACATTTGGAAGGAATGAATACAGACAACAACAATAGGATAATGTACTCAAAGAAGTAAAGGATATGACTAATTTTTGGAAATCATATAGATTTTCATATAGAAAAAAGCAGACGTTGAACACCATGGTATTAGAAAAATTGCTCATGTTGCTAACATTTATATGATTCCTATTAAATATGAAAAGGAATTAATGATGATTATATTCTCTTTTATATGGGACTCTAGACTGAATCCAGACAAAAAAGATTATGTATATGAAAGAAGAGCAAGGAGGTTTGGGATTAATAAGCCCAACAGTACATTCAGCATCTTTAACTTTATATAAGGTATTAAAAGGAATTATGAAGAAAAATAAAAAACTTGATAGAAATGATAGTATATTATAAATACAAAGAATTATGGGAAGGAATGGAAGCTAAAAATGAAGTAAAAGCATTGTGAATGATGAAATGAAAGAGTACTAAAACAAATTTGTGTTATGGAAAATAAAAAAGAATATATGTGAGACAAATAGAAAAGAATGGCACTTAAATATTATGAAAGCATTTTATTGTATTGATCCAGGGAAAGATTTAGAAATAGATAACAAAAAAAAACCCATAATGATGAGATATAATAACTATAAAAAGATTAAAAAATGTAATGATTTTTTATGGAAATTGTCTATTAGAAAATTAGTGGTTAAGGCAAATATGCCATACAAAAAAAGCAAGATAGAATATGTAATAAATGTGGAAAGTTTGAGACTACTGAGCATGTGTTTTTGAAATGTGAAAGAGTTAATAAATTGTGGAAAGAGATATGTAAAGATAATATGGTGAAAATTTTGTTAAAATTAGAACAAATAAATATGGACATAATAGAATTTGGTTATTATGGTGCACATAAACAGGAAGAAGTGAAGAAAATGGACAGAGTAATATTGTATGCTTCATGGACTATATGGAACCAGAGATTAAATGAAATTAAATACAATGGAAAATGGACTTTGACAAAGATTTTGGAAAAATAATGTTTTGGTTGTGGATAAAAGAGTGAGGGGGATGCTTAAATTGAAGTTTATAATGTATGGAGATTTGTAAATAGATGTAAATAATGTAAATATGTAAATAATATGTAATGTATATATCAATAAAAGACCCCTACTCTTGGTAGTCGGGGGAAGGATTTGTGTGTTACACATCCTAACTTCCTGTTTCCTGTCCAGGCACGGAGGGAGCCAGGAGGAACAGGAAGAAAATATGGCTGACTCAGCTTTGTCTGAAAATGAAGTGAAGGTTGATGAAAATGTAACTGAAATGGTAGAATCGCTACCAGAAGTTTTTTTCTGATGTTGTGGGTGCAGAAAAAACAGTGATATTAGAAGAAAAGGAGATTGTAACTGTAACAGAGATGGATTCAGAGGAAAACTTTCAGAGGAGATTACTTGAAGGAGATACAGTTACCTCTAAGAAATGCACAATTAAAACCCTCCAATTGGGAGGGTTGCGGGATGATTATTTGGAAGAAATGGTAAACCAAAGTGAACCAGAAAGTGGAGCAGCAATTTCATGAAGTGACATTATGGAGAAAATAGAAGAAGAAAAGAGAGAAGAAGAGACTGTGCCAGAAAAAGTTCAAGAGACAAAAAGTTATGCACAAACTGTGGGAGAAGGAGCAAAGAAGAAATAAGAAGGTTTGAACAGGTATAAGGTTTGGGACTCTGTCATAGCACCTCTGGGTGTCAAAGCAAAAGAGGTAAGAGCATTCATTTTGTGATACATGTACCATTTTGTCAACAACCTTTTTATTGGCTGGAGGGGCAGTCAACAGGAACTCTACTCATTTTTTCAACAAATGAATAAAAGCAATAGCTTTCTTAAGTTTATGTTGAATATGTCGACACATACAGTAGATTTTTTGGATGTGACTATATGTTTGGAAAATGGTATACTATCAACTAGAGTGCACAGAAAGGATTGTTATACGCCAGCCTTTCTATATAGAGAGAGTATGCACCCACTGCATGTGTTCTCTAATATTGTTGTTGAGCAAGGAGTGAGGGTATCTCGCCTTTCCTGTGATGATATAGATTTTACACAGGAATTAGACTGTTTGAAGGATGCATTTGTAGATAGGGGTTATACTCTGGCTGAAGTTAATTGCACCTTTATGAAAGTCCGGAGAGAAAGAAATACAAGAGCAAGACCATATTATCCTAAGCAGTAAGCTGATTCTAATACTATTTATTCCAAAGGGTTAACACAACTTCCCCTGGTTGTATCTTTTACTCAAGATTTTGGTCTTGTGAGACATATAGTTTCCAGTAAGTGGCCCATGCTACTAGTAGATGGTAGAACATCTGATATAGTAGGCCCTTCACCTAGGTTTGTGCAGAAAAATAAAAAGAATTTGAAACAACTTTTGTGTTACCCCAGGGTTCAGTATCCTTCCTTGGTAACGATGGGAGGAATAGGTAGATGTGGATCATGTACATATTGTACATACATAGACGAATCCCGATTTTTTAAATATCCAGTCACAGGGAGGCTATGGCAGTTACGACCTGCAGCTAATTGTAACACCATGAAATTAGTCTATGTAGCCCATTGTGTAATGTGCTTTCATTTTTATGTTGGTAAAAAGTATAGTTTTGTACCTACCATAAATGCAGATGTTCGAGTGTATACCCTGCTGCAGTCATCACACTTGGGTTATCCTGTCGTCAGGCGGTCCCGCAGTCGGCCTGAATTCCAAAGTCCTGGTCCGGCGTCGGTTGCTATCGCTTCTTCCCTGACGTCGGTGTGCCAGGGGTATATATGAGGCATCCGACGCCATTTTCTTCAGTTTTTCTTGCCCGAGATATCAGGTGCCTCCCCAAAATGGTGGTCAGAAGATAGTACCAATCATAATTGTTTAGCACAAACAAAACATCCCTCCAGTTATAAGCAAATACACCACAAAGCTAGTATCAGATTTTAAGGCATTGAAAGGTTTTAGTTAGTTAGATCAGAGGGGATGGAGGGAGGGTTACCTGGACTGCAGCAGGGTATACACTCGAACATCTACATTTATGGTAGGTACAAAACTGTAGTATGTTAATCGTATTACCCTGCTGCAGTCATCACACTTGGGTAGAATCCCAAAGCTAAGGATGGGAGGTGGAGTCAAACAGGGTTAGAGGAAGCTAGAAGGCCCTGCAGAACTGCAGTGGCGAAGCCAGCTCTAGTCTTAGAGTAAAGTGGTACGTGATAGTGTTTGGTGAAGGTGTGTACTGAACTCCAAGTTGCAGCTTCCAAAATATCCTTGGTTGGTACCCCCCTTAGGAAGGCTGTAGATGTAGCTGCTGCCCTGGTAGAGTGGGGCCTTATGCTTGCAGGAACTGGTTTTCCATGGTGGGTGTAGCAAAAACGAATGCAATGTCCTATCCATTTGGAAATGGTCTGTTTTGATACAGCCTTTCCTTGTGAAGCTGCAGCATAGGACACAAAGAGCTGGTCAGATTTTCTGAAAACCTTAGTTTTATCCAAGTCGTAACGTAGTTGCCTGTGAATGTCCAAGGAGTGCAAGAGACTTTCTCCTTTGTTCTGTGGATTTGGAAAGAAGGTGGGTAAATGGATGGTTTGATTTAGAGCCACACTGGATACCACCTTAGGCATAAAGGAGGGGTTAGTTCATAGAGAAACTGTGTCTTGATGTAAAATGAGGAAAGGCTCTACTGCCATTAGTGCCTGAAGCTCTGAGACCCTTCTGGCTGAAGTTATTGCTAGCAGCAGGGCAGTCTTCCATGATATAAACTTTAAGTCAGCTGAGAAAGCTGGTTCAAAAGGAGGTAGCGTAAGTTTTTCTAGAACAAATTTGAGGTCCCAGGTTGGTGTAGGTGCTCTCCTGGGGGGCCTAATGTTTTTGGCCCCTCTGAGAAACTGCCTTAGAAGCGGATGTGAAAATAAGGGGGGATCCGTGTTGTTGTGGGCTGAAATAGCTGAGGCGTGGATTTTAATAGATGAAAAAGAAAGTCCTTTGTGTAACATCTCAGTTAAATACTGTAGAATCTGATAAATGTGTGGCTGAAGGGTATTTTGGCCTTTAGCTTGGTTCCAGGCGCAAAACCTTTTCCATTTGTCTGAGTAGGCCTTCCTGGTGCTGGGCCTCCTGGCTTCCAGAATTACATCCATAACAGCTTGAGGAAGAGGAGCTGGCTGGTTGTTTAGGTGATTTGCCAAGCAGCCAAATTTAAGGTTTTGAGCTGGTTGTGCAGAATCTGACTGTCTTGCTGTGTGAGTAAATGAGTAATTTGTGGCAAAATCCAAGGTGGTCCCTGGGTCATATTCCTTAGCAGTGGGTACCAGTGCTGGCGTGGCCAGTCTGGGGCCATCAGTATAATTCTGGGTCTCTCCATCCTGACTTTCAGCAGCATCTTTCTGAGCAGGGACAATGGATGGAAGGCATATACTGTCAGGTTTTTCCAACTGAATGAGAGTGCGTCCACTTTCCAAGCTTGTTGGTGAAATGTCCTTGTACAAAATTTTGTTAGCTGATAGTTTAGGGGGGCTGGCAAACAGATCTATGTCTGGGTGCCCCCACTTCTGAGTTATCATTGCAAATACTTGTGGATCCAGTTTCCACTCATGGGGATCCATGATGTTTCTGCTTAGGTCGTCTGCCAACATGTTCTTTTTTCCTGGCAGGAATTGAGCTTGTAGCTGAACTTGGTAAGCCAGTGCTGTATTCCACAAGGTCATTGCTTGCCTGCATAGAGGGTATGAGTGTGTACCCCCTTGTTTGTTTATGTACCACATTACTCTGGTGTTGTCTGTCCTTATTGCAAGCTGTCCTGGATGTAAGAGGTCCTTGAAGGCTGTCAGGGCATTCTGTACAGCTAGCATTTCTTTTTGATTGATGTGCAGGTTCCTTTGATCTGCAGTCCATATGCCTTGTCCTGCCATGTGTGCCCCCCAGGCACAGTCCGATGCATCTGTTGTCATAGTTTGCCTGGCTGGGGGCAAGGTGAAAGGCTGACCCTTGTTGAGGTGACATGCCTGTGACCACCATAGAAACTCTTGTTGAAGGCAGGGAATGAGAGATATCATTGTGTCCAAGCTGTGGTTGTGTTGAGTCCATACGCTTTTTAGGTACCACTGTAAATTTCCTTATATGGAGTTTTGCATATGGTATTAGTAGTATGCAAGATGCCATGAAGCCCAAGGCCTGCAGAATTTTTCTTGCAGGGAGTTGGGTCTTTGTTGCCATTGTTTTGAAGTATTGAGTCAGCTGTAGTTGTTTGTCTGGCATCAGATAAGCCATCTGGGCCATTGTATTCAAGCTGGCACCCAGGAATGTCATTTTTTGTGAGGGTACTAGTTTTGATTTCTTTTCGTTTACTGTGTACCCTAGGCAACTTAGAAGGTGTTTTACAAAAGCCAGATGTTGTAAGAGGATGTCCTTGCTTTCTGCTTGGATGAGGCAGTCGTCCAGATATGGGTATATTTGAATTCCTCTTTGTCTGCAGTATGCAATTACTGGTGCCAGGCATTTTGTGAAAACCCTGGGCGCAGTGGATAAGCCAAAGGGCAGTGCAGAGAATTGGTAATGGGTTGAACCTGCAATGAAACGGATGTATCTTCTGCAATTTTGTCTGATAGGGACATGCAGGTATGCCTCCTTGAGGTCCAACGTTACTAGCCATGCTTTCTTGCCAAACATGGGAAGAAGCTGCTGTAGTGTTAGCATCTTGAATTTGGGTACTTGTAAGAAGGTGTTTAGAATTGAAAGGTCCAGAATGGGTCTCCAAACACTGTCCTTTCTGGGGACTAGAAAGAGCCTTGAGTAAAATCCTTGGCCTTGCTCCCGTGTAGGTACCAATTGAATGGTTCTCATGTCCATGAGAGCTGTAATTTGTTTTTGTGCCTCTGCTCATTGATTTTGTGGCAGGTTTGGCATTCCTCTTATCATTGGCAAGGTGTGGAAATGGAATCTGTATCCTTGTGAAATAATGTCTAGGACCCATTTGTCCTTTGTGATGATGCGCCAACGGTTGTGTGTAAAAAGTGCTAATTTTCCTCCCAAGGGAGCTTGGCACTTTGAGGTTTAAGTCATTGTGTTTGCCTTCTGGTAGTTTGGGACCTGTCTTCTCCTCCCTTCTGTGTTGCAGTGCCCCATTGTCGAGGTTTGTAATGGGTTTGTGCTTGTCCTCTGCCTCTTGGGCGTCTATATTTACCCCTCTGTGGTCTGTCAGTAGCTGGAAAGGACCAATTTTTTGTTGGCCAATTTCTGCTGAAGCGTGGGGGCTGGACCTGTAAGAAATCTTTGACCGTCTGCATAGATTTTGCCTTATCCTCCATTTTCTTTAAGACTTCTTCTGCTTTAGCCCCAAATAGGACATCCTGTTGTAAGGGAGCATCTAGTAACTTTGCTTTAACATGATCAGGCAGAGTTTGTTCCTTTAACCAAGCATGCCTACGTATAACAGACCCAGTAACAGCTGCTCTACAGGAAGCTTCCAAAGAATCAAATCCACATTGTAAAGTATGTTTGCCCACCTGTTCAGCTGCATGCAACAGATCCTGCATTTACTTCAATTCAGACTGTTGAGGGCGTGTGCTCATCTTTTGTTTTATTTGAGACATTAGGAATTGCTGGTATTTAAGCATGTGAAATTGACAATTTAGTGCTCTCATAGCTAGAGTGGCTGAGGTGTAAACCTTCTTTCCCCACCTGTCTAGTGCTCTGGAGTCCCTTTCCGAGGGTACCGGATTTTTAACCAGAGAAGCCTTAGCCCCTTTGGGACCCTGGGAGATAGTCCCTGGGTCAGCAACAGGGCTTTTGTAAAGGAATTTGTGGGAGTCAGGCACTCTATAATATCTATCTGGTTTGGCTGTAGCAGGAGGCAGAGAATCTGGATTTAGACTAGATTCTAAGTAAACATCATCCACAATGTCTAAAACTGGAGGGATAGCAAGTGGTCTGTGCCGGGGGAGTAAAGGAAACTCTCTGAGTCTTTTCTTTGAGTCAGAGTAGTCCTGAACTTCCCAGTGGAAATGTTCCCTCATGGTATGTAAGGTTTCCCCAAAGGAATAGTCTTCAGGGGGAGAGGCTGAGGGAATGGAATCCTCAGCATCAGAATCTTCATAAGGGGGAAAGGAGTAATCTTGTTCCTCAGAGGAGCCTGAGGAAATGGACACTTGATCAGAGGAGGCATAATCTTCCTCTTGTCTAGGCCTTTTGTCGGGTGGGGGTTGGGAACCCCTGATTAAAGAGATCAAATCTTCAGCCATTTTAAGCATCTGTTTCTTAGGCATGGGGCCTTGAATTGGAGACTGAAGTGCAGTCTTTTTAGGTTTAAGAGTAGTCTTAAGCTTAGGATACGGTTTTATGGTAAGCGTCGTTGGTCTGAAGACACCTTCAGAAACCGAAGGTGTTTCTGCAGCACCGGTTTCTCTTTCTGCAATGTCGTTGGTAGGGTTTAAAGAAAAAGGCTGTGTCGACCTAGAACTCTCCACCAGAGAATCCAAAGCGGTCTGGGGTTCCAATTCTGTGGTAGCCAGGGCTGCGTAGGCACCTCACTGAAAACCGGTGAACCAGCGACCGGCACAGTCGAGGCCTCGGAGTCTGGCTTGGATCTAGGCTGTCTGTCCTTATCTTTGCATTTTTTGTGCACACCGGTAGTTGGTTTCTCCGACGGCATAGTATAATTAAATTTTCTACCGAAGTAGTGTCGTGCAAAATCAAAGTGTCATTTTATAGTACGCTTATTGAACCTAGCACAAAAGCGACAACCAGTGACGTCGTGGTCTGGGCCTAGGCAAGTTATACAATAAGAATGGAAATCCTTATGAGGTATTTGCTTCCCACAAGAAATACAATTGCTAAATTTTTCTGACATCGGACTGAGGCAAGAAAAGTTTCCTCAACGGGGTACTTAGCTTTATTGAAGACTTCGGATCTGAAATTCGACTTCGAAAATCTCAGGAGTCGGCCGACCAGCACTTGCGAACTGCTTCTGCTTCGGGCACCGCGTGGCAAGAAAGACTGAAGAAAATGGCGTCGAATGCCTCATATATACCGCTGGCGCACTGACGTCAGGGAAGAAGCAACAGCAACTGATGCCGGACCAGGACTTTGGAATTCAAGCCAACTGCGGGACCGCCTGATGACAGGATAACCCAAGTTTGTTGACTGCAGCAGGGTAACACGATGAACATCTAACCGATGATTAAGAGAAAGAGTTAGGGATCACTTATATTGTACCAGAAAGGGTTTAGTATATAGTGCTTTGGCTAAACATACACTTGACTTTGGGAGTCAGCACACATTTTTATTTCAAGTTCTACATGTTATGCACAATAATGGGAGATTAGGGCCAATTACTAATGCTACTGAGAATATTGAGCTACAATGGATACTAAGACTTGGTGCACATAGAGAAATTGGTGTTCATAGGTTCATACTAGGCTATCTGCCCTAGGGCACTTATAAGCCTAGCCAGAGTGTGTTTGGCTTTCGCCACCCATTTTAAATTAATTTTGTTATGCCCTTTTTCGAGGTTAGTATACTGTGCCTCTGTCTAACAGTGACACAGAAGTGATACCCGGGGTAAACCTATGATCTCCCATCCACTCATCAAGATTCCTCTTGAAGAGAGTCAATGAGGGACTCTGCCTAATCTGGACTGGGATTTTATTCCAGAGTGAAGGGAGCCTCTGGGTTATGAATCTGTCCCACCAGCATGTCCTATTTATTTCAGTGCTGAGGTTCAAGTCTCTCAAGCGCGTAGCTCGATGGGATTTGGATTTTCTGAGGTGCAGCATGTCCATTAATTCCGGGTTGGACATGGCTTTATATGTCAGGCACAGATCGCCTCTGAGCAGGTGGTATGCCACTGAGTAGAGCTGGAGTTTCTTTAACCGGGCAGCATATGGCATCTGTTTGAGCCCTTTGATCCTCTTGGTGTGGTACTTTTGGGGTCTTTCCAGTTGCTGCAGGTGTCTGGTAAGCTACATCCCAAAAGCGGCATTGTACTCAATTATGGGTCTGATGAGGGATGAGTAAAGAGGCACGATGACCTCCCCTGATCTAGATGCGAATCCCTTCATGATTAGGTGGGCTATATAAAATGTTTTTCTAACCACTTTGGCCACGTGGTTTTCAAATGAGAGATTGCTATCAACTTGGGTCCCTAGGTCCTTAATTACTTCTTCCGTACTTAATGGATTACCACCTATGTGGTAATTTGTGGGCACTTTGTTTTTGCCAAAGGGGATGACTACACTTTTTGGCATTTAGCTTGAGGCCATGGCTCTGGCACCATTTGTCTGTTTCTATGAGGCCCTTTTGTAGGATGCTTGTGTCAGCTGGAGAGTCAATTATGGCACCTAGTTTGCAGTCATCTGCGAACTTGGTCAGCCACAGTCCTTCCGTGTTGGCCTGTACCTCCGAGAAATATATACCGAACAAGAGAGGTCCCAGGACTGAGCCTTGTGGGACGCCACTTGTAACTGGTTTGGAGTCTGACATGGCTCCAGCAATTCTAACCATGTGGGTTCTGTCCTTGAGCCAGTTTGCAACCCATCTAGTGACATAGGGGTTTATATTTAAGCTGGTGAGCTTATCTATAATGCCCGAGTGGGGTATTGTATCGAAGGCTTTTTCGAGGTCCAGGTAGGCTGTGTGGACCACCTTCCCCTCGTCAATGGCCTTGGTGACTGTTTCAAAGAAATCGACCAGGTTTAAGAGGCAGGATCTGCCCTTAACAAAGCCGAACTGGGTAGGATCCAGTGTCTGTAGGTCCTCAATATCTTTATTTATGAGGTCCATGATGATCCTTTCCATAGCTTTGCAGACCAAGCTAGTCAGGCTTATGGGGCGATAGTTTCCAGGATCCGTTGAGGCACCACCTTTGTGGAGAGGGACCACTGTTGCTGTACCCACTCTTTGGGTACATATCCTGTAGTAAGGCTGAGAATGAACAGTAGTTTTATGTTTGGGTTTAGCTCTTCTTGGAGTTCATGTAGGATGCAGCCCGGGACACCGTCTGGTCCCATTGATGCTGTGTTTTTTGCTTTGGAGAGGGCGGCTCTTATCTGAGATGTCAGGGGGGCAGCATTCTGCTGGGATAGATATTTGCCCTTTTGGTGGGGGGGGGGAGTTTGCACTGAACCTGTCAGCTAGGATGTTGGCAATGTCTGTGGGTTTGGTGTATTTTTTGTCATTTTGGACTAATTCTGAGCATATGTGGGAATTCCCACCCAAGTTCCTAACATAACTAAAGAAAGCCTTGTGATTATCCTTAGTGTCCTGTGCAATTTTGTCTCGAAGCTGGCCTTAGACGATTTTATGAGTGCCCGTAGTTTTTTGCTAATACTGATCAGAGATGCCTTCCCTTTTTGGGATTTTGCTCTATCATGTAGTAGCTTCCTCCTTCTATTGTATAGTTTGTTTATAGCTGGGGTCCAGCAGACAGGACGCCTGCCTTTGCAGGATTGGGTCTTGGTTTTATTTGGGATTGCATGATCCATGCATTCCTGAAGGTGTTCATAGAATGCATTTATAAAGGATTTTGCGGTCTGGGCCGTATTTTCCACAGGCCCTAGGGCTTTGAAGGATTCCACCTCAGTTTTGAGGAGTGTGAAATTTGCTTTAGAGAAGTTTTTCACTGTGGTTTTCTGGGCAGGGAATGGGGACGGGATGTGAATATTCAGTGAGATTAGTTTATGGTCTGATCTTACCAGTGAGGGATACACTTCTGGTCTGGAGCATAGAGCCCCCATGTTGGTGATGATCATGTCCAGTATGTTTTCCCCTCTTGTGGGAGTGGTAATAAGCTGTTCCATAGCATTTGAGTTTATAAATTCTAGGAACCTTTGGGCTAGGGTGTTGGAGCTACAGTAATGCTCCCAGTCTATGTTTGGGTAGTTGAAGTCGCCCAATATAATGGTGTTTGGAGAGACCTTCATATTTTCCAGTGTTCTCAGGAAGGCCGAGTGGGGTTCCTGGGTTTGGGAGGGTGGTCTGTAGCAGGCTATAAACTGGAAGGCAGTTTTATCCACTGTTAGTTGCACATGGATAGTCTCTGATGCTTCGTGCTGTGCCACCAACCTGGAGGTGTGGGTATCTTTGACTAATATTGATACTCCCTCCTTTTGTGGTTCGGTCCAAGTTTTGGGGCGAAAAGCATGGTATGAGGTATAACCTGGTAGTGCTGGGGTGCTCTCGGAGCCTTGAACCAGGTTTCTGTTACTGCACAGATATCAATGTTCTCCATGCTAAGGAGAGTTTCGAGTGCATGCATCTTGAGGTTTAGACTTCTGGCGTTGAGTAGCATTACTCTTAGTTTCTTATCCCTTGTGATACCTATGGAGGTGGGTTTGTCTTTTGAGCCTTGCCTAAAAAGGCACTATGGGGGTGGCAAGAGCCTTTGCCAATATCCGAAAGCCCAGGGGTGACAGGTGCAAGCCATCCCTAGCGAAGCATCGTGGCTTGTCGAGCATGTCATCCCAGGCTGACAGGCATTGGATCCCCTTTGAATTACACCAATACTTAAGCCAATTGTTGAAATTGATCATCTTGTCTTCATATTGTGGCATTATTCTTGGCAAGGGTAAGATGCTACTCAAGGTCAGGGTCATACCGGCCTGGGCTACATGCTCAGAGAGCTCCTCTATGTCTCTTTTCATGTAGTCCAGGGAGGTACATCTCAGGTCATTCACACCAGCATGGACAATGACTGAGTCATATTTGTACTTGCCTTGGAGTGACCTGAGTGCTTGTGTTATGTGGCGGATCCTAGCGCCCGACAGGCAGCTCACCGTGACCTTCTCCTTGTTCAGCCTGGTGAGCGGGACGTCAGTGTGCCTGACGACAGAGTCACCTATTACAAGTGTATTAGGTGTGTTGTTTAGCCTTAAGGGCTGTGACTGTTCGGCACACTGGCTTTGTGAGCTATGTGTTGCACGTGTCTTGTTTTGGGGTAGCGGTTGCTTGGGTGTCTGCTTTGGATGTCTCTGCTGCTTAGGCAGATTTTTATTTAGAGCCTCCGAGTATATTTTTGTGTGTTTATGTGTTTGGTTTGCTGTCGTGGTAGGTCTATGTGAGACTGGAATTGTAGTGAGTGTGGTTTCCTTCTCCTCCTGACTGGTTACGCTAGTACTGAGTTGAGAGAGCTTAGCCTCCAGACTGGCTATATGGTTGCATCTCTCACATGTGTTGGAATTTGTTGGGAGGAGGAGAGGGTTGTCTGTGTACATGAGGCAGTTGTAACATTGCCTCAAGATTCCCTGATTCACCAGCTGGACCGGAGAGGAAATTGACAACTGTCCTTTCGACATGCTAGAATAGTATTGGGAATTCCTTTATAATTGAAAAAAAGGGCCAGTGGGGAACAATGTACTCAAGGGGAGTTTGTGAGGGTGTAGTGCTTTTAATTTTTTAGTGCTGACTTATATAATTGCTTTAGTGAGCAAGTGCCAGGCTTTAGAGTAGGAATAGGGTGTTTATTATGAGAACTAGATCAGTTCTAAGGGAAAAAGTGAAGAGCAGACTTTGTGGAGCCGAGAATGGTTTAAACCCAATTAAGCCGGAGCTGTTCGATGCTGCGCTATGCTAAAATCGCAAAGCAGCCAAAGCGGTTTTATACAGGGGGACTTGAAAGAGCTAGAAATTGGCCCAAAATGGCCAATAGACTACCAGATTCTTGTGCTGGGAACACTCCTCCAGGGATAGATGGGCTGCTCTAAGCTCCCCACTGCCACTGGTGAACAAAGAAGCCTCCCTTTATCCAAGAAAGGAAATAGGCAACACAGGAACTTTCCAAAAGTCCAGAATACAGCAAAGCCTGTATTTGGACTACTCTAGGTCAGGAAGGAAGTTAATGACTCTGTTCCCATTAAGCCTGTTTTAAGGCTAAAGAGGCTTAAATAGTTCGTATTTATTAGAATAATATAGAAGTTAGGAGACAGTACAGTTGTGTACACTTACCATAAATGTAGATGTTTGAGTGTATTCACTGTTGCAGTCATTACATTTGGGTAATCTGCTGGCAGGTTGCCGTCAGTCGGTCTGTATAACAAAGTCTTGGGTCCTGCGTCGGTTGCTGTCTCCTCTTCCATGACGTCAGGTCATCAGGGGTATAAAACATGCAGCCGACGCCATTTTAATCAGTTTTTCTTGCCCCAGATGTCAGTTGCCCTCCAAATGGGGAGCAAAAAAAAAAAAAAAAAAAAAATATATATATATATAGATAGATAGATAGAGAGAGAGAGAGAGCTGCATGTACTTTAGAACACAAAAAAATTACCGTCAACTAAAAGCAAATACACCACAAAGGCTTTTGAGTATAGTGAAGGAAAGAAGAGGTATAATAACAGAGAAGAAAGGGGGCTGGTGGGTGGGTAACCCGGACTACAACAATTAATACATCTACATTTATGGTAAGTGTACACAACTGTACTATGTTCTTTGCGTTTCACTGTTGCATTCATTACATTTGGGTAGAATCCCACAGCTATGAATGGGAGGATGGAATTAAACAGCATTAGGAGCAACTATAAGGCCCTGCAGTACTGCAGTGGCAAAGCCTGCCCTGGATTTAGAAAAGAGAGGTAAATGGTAATGCTTTGTGAACGTATGAACTGAGCTCCAAGTAGCAGCTTCTAGAATGTCTCTGGTAGGAACCCCTCTGAGAAAGGCTGCAGAAGCAGAAGCAGCCTTGGTGGAATGGGATCTGATCCCCTTGGGCACAGCTTTACCATGGTGCAAGTAGCAGAATTGAATACAATTGCTTATCCATTTTGAAATAGTCTGCTTTGATATAGCCTTCCCATCTGTTCCTGCAGCAAATGCCACCAGTAGTTGCTCAGACCTTCTTAGTGATTTTGTCCTGTTTAAGTAGAATCTTAGTTTGGCTGTGTACATCCAATGAATGCAGAATCTGCTCCCCCTTGTTCTGCAGATTTGGGAAAAAAGTTGGCAGGTAAATGATCTGGTTAAGAGCCACACTGGATACCACCTTAGGCATAAAAGAAGGATTGGTCCTGAGCGCCACCCTATCTGGGTAAAAGATAATGAAAGGCTCCACTGCCATGAAACCTTTCTAGGTGAAGCGACTGCCAAAAGAAAGGCTGTCTTCCAAGAAAGAAATTTTATATCCGCAATAGCAGCTGGTTCAAAAGGAGGTAGGGTGAGTTTTTCCAGCACAAAATTGAGGTCCCATGCAGGAGTTGGTGCTCTCATGGGAGGCCTTAAATTTTTGGCCCCTCTGAGGTACTGCTTTAGCAGGGGACGAGAAAAGAGAGAGGGCTCTGTGTTTTAATGAGCCGAGATGGCAGAGGCATGGATTTTTATTGAAGAAAAAGATAGGCCCTTGTGAAGCATCTCAGTTAAGTATTGCAAAATCTGAGGAATATCGGGCTTTGCTGTGTCTATTCCTTGTGCTTGGCTCCAAGTACAGAATCTCTTCCATTTATCAGCATAAGATTTTCTAGTACTAGGCCTTCTAGCCTCCAAAATGACATCCATCACAGGTTTACTAAGAGATGTGATTGGTGAAATTAGTGATTAGCCATACTGCAAGATTCAGAGTTTGGAGCTGAGTGTGCAGAATTTGATAGTTCTGCTGAGAACATAGATGAGGTGTTTGAGGCAAGTACCACGGAGGAAGGTGTGACATATTCCTTAAAAGTGGGTACCAGTATTGGCAAGGCCAGTCCAGAGCAATCAGAATCATTTTTGGTTTTTCCTGTCTGACATTTAGTAAGATCTTGGAGAGTAGAGGCAGAGGGGGAAAGGCATAGACTGATAGGTTTTTCCAGCTGAAGGATAGAGCGTCCACTTTCCATGCTTCTTTGTGATGACTTCCTGTGCAGAATTTGTCCAACTGATAGTTTTGGGGAGGGGCAAATAGATCTATGTCTGGGCTCCCCCATTTTCTTGTCAACACGCTGAAGATTTGTGGATCCAATTTCCATTCATGTGGGTCCATAAGATTTCTGCTTAGGTCGTCTGCCAGAGTATTTTGCTTTCTTGGCAGTATTGAGCTTGAAGATGTATTTGGTAAGTCAAGACTGTGTTCCACAAGGCCATGGCTAGTCTGCAAAGGGGGTAGGAGTGGGTACCCCCCTGCTTGTTTATGTACCTAACATAACTGTGGTGTTGTCCATCTTTATCAATAGTTGTCCTGGATGAAGGAAGTCCTTAAAGGCTGTCAGAGCATTCTTTACAGCTAGCATTTCTTTCTGGTTGATATGTAGATGCATTTGATTTGGGCTCCATTTGCCCTGAATACATCTCCCTGCCAGATGGGCCCCCAAGCATAGTCTGATGCATCTGTAATTAGGGTTTGGGTGGCAGGGGATAGATTGAATAACTGTCCCTTGTTTTGATGACATTCCTCTGTCCACCAAAGGAACTCCTGTTGCAGGCAGGGAATGAGAGGAATCATTGTTTCCAGGCTGACAATGTTGACTCCATAAGCTTTTTAGGTACCACTGAAGTTTCCTCATATGCAGTCTTGCATATGGAATTAGTAGAATGCATGATGCCATGAACCCCAAAGCCTGCAGAATTTGTCTTGCAGATAGCTGGGTTTTTGTTGCCACTTGTTTGAAGTATGTTGTCAATTGAATTTGTTTGTCTGGCATGAGGAAAGCCATCTGGGCAGTTGTATTCAAGCCTGTACCCAGAAATTTAATTATTTGAGAGGGTACCAGTTGTGATTTCTTTTCATTTATGGTGTACCCGAGGCATGCTAGAAGCCTTTTTACAAATGCCAGATGCTGAAGAAGGGGGTCCTTGTCCTCTACCTAAATGAGACAATCATCCAGATATGGATACATTTGAATGTTTCTTTGTCTGCAAAATGCAATTACTGGTGCCAGGAACTTTGTGAAGACCCTGGGCACAGTAGATATGCCAAAGGGCAGTGCAGAGAGCTGGTAATGCAAATAGCCTGCTTTGAAGTGGAGGTATCTTCTGCAAGATTCCCTGATTGGGATATGCAGGTATGCCTCTTTTAAGTCTAGAGTCACCAACCAGGTATTCTTGCCTAGCATAGGCAGAAGCTGTTGTAAAGTCAGCATTATGAATTTTGGAATGTCCCGGAAAGTGTTTAGAATGGATAAGTCCAGAAATGGACGCCATGATTTGTCTTTTCTGGGTACCAGGAAAAGTCTTGAATAAAACCCTTGTCCTTTTTCCTTTTCTGGTACTGGTTGAATAGCCCCCATATACATAAGGGACATGACTTGTTTCTGGGCCTCTGCCCACTGATTTGGTGGCAGATCTGGCCATCCGTTTGGAATTGGCAACATGTGGAAATGAAATCTGTACCCCTGGGATACTATATTTAAGACCCACTTGTCCTGGGTAATAAGATGCCAATTTTGAGCATGAAGTGCTAGTTTTCCGCCCAAAGGGGCTGCCAAAAGATAAGTGCTTGGAGATGGCAGGGGAAAGTCATTGAGACTGTTTACTGTAGGGTGGTGCTTTGCTACCTCCTGATTTGGAGGTGGAAGCACCCCATTGTTTTAACCTGTAAGATCCTTGTGACTAAAACTTGGAGCCTTTGGAGTGTCTGGGTTTGGCCTGATCAGCTCTGTTGGACACTGGAAAGGACCAATTCTTAGCAGGCCAGTGTCTACTGAACCTGGGTGGCTGCACTTGCAAGAAATATTTTACAGTTTGCATAGATTTAGCTTTGTCTTCCATCTTTTTTAAAACCTCTTCTGCCTTATTACCAAACAGATTGTCCTGCTGTAAAGGAGCATCCATCAATTTAGCTTTAACATGATCAGGCAGATTTTGCTCCTTGAGCCAAGCATGCCTTCTTATCACAGATACAGTTACAGCGGCCCTGTAAGAGGCCTCCAAGGAATCAAAACCACATTGCAAAGTATGCTTTCCAACCTGCTCTGCTGAATGCAATAAATCCTGTAACTCTTTATTTTCCACACAATCAGAAATCAACATCATTTTCTGTTTCAGTAACCCATAACATGCTGTTGACATTTAAGCATATGAAACTTGCAGTTTAAAGCCCTGATTGCCAAGGTTGCAGGCATATAAACCTTCTTACCCCATCTATCCAGCGCCCTGGAGTCTCTATCTGAAGGGGTAGGATTTTTGGCTGTAGAGGCCTTAACACCCTTGGGACCCTGAGAAATAGTTACAGGGTCAGCAGCAGGATTTTTGAACAGAAATTTGTGGGAGTCAGGAACCCTGTAATATCCATCTGGCTTACTAGGAGCCGGAGGCAGGCGATCAGGAGCCATGCTTGATTCTGAGAAAACATCATCAACAATGTCTAATACAGGAGGTATAGCCAAAGGCCTATGCTGAGGAAAAAGAAGAAAATCCCTAAGCCTCTTTTTGGATTCTGAGAAGTCCTGACTCTCCCAATGAAAATGTTCCCTTAAAGTATGCAAAGTCTCTCCAAAAGAGTAATCCTCAGGAGGAGAAGCAGAAGGGATGGATTCCTCTGCATCACAGTCCTCATAAGGTGGGATAGAAAATTCCTGATCAGAAGAGGAATCAGAATAAATGGAAACCTGATCTGAAGATTCATAATCAGTGCCTTGCCTAGGCCTCTTAGCAGGGGGGGGGGGTTGGGAACCCCTGATCAAGGTAATTAAATCGTCAGCCATTTTGATCATTTGTTTTTTAGGCATAGGGGCCTGAGCACGTGACTCATGCATCACCTTTTTAGACATAGAAGTAGGTTTTGGCCTTGTTTTTGATGATGATGGCATCGGTTTAATATATAAATGTTGAGGCCTGAAAACACCCTCAGAAGCCGGTGCCTGCTCAGCGTCTCTGGACCCATCCAAGGGAGAGACATCCGCGGGTTCAATACTTGCAGAATCTCGCGGCATACCGGACTCCAAATGGGTTCTCGGTAGAGGCCTGCGACTCAAAAGTAGCGGGCATCAGGGGCTGCGAAAGCGCCTCACTGAGTACCAGTGAACTGGCGACTGGCTTACCAGAAGCTTCATTGTTGGTTTTGGACCTCGATGGTCTGTCTCTGTCTTTTTCCTTGCGTTTTTTGTGAATTCTGGTAGTAGGACTGCTAACCGATGACATTTCAGGATAGTTAAATCTTGAACCAAAGTATTTAGAAGCAAAAATATACCGACGCTTAATAGTGCGTTGGTTAAATTTTGCACAAAACTGACAGCAAGGCACGTTGTGATCAGGGCCTAGGCAAGGAATACAATACAAATAAAAATCCTTATGAGGTATTTGCTTCCCACAAGTAATACAATTATTAACTTTTACTGACATCGGTAAGGAGCAAGAAAAAGTTTCCCCAACGGGGTACTTAGCTTTAGATTGAAGACTTCGGTTCTGAAACTCAAAAACGAAAATTTCAAGAGTCGGCCGACCGGCACTTGCTTTCTGCTTCGGGCACCGCGCGGCAAGAAAGACTGATTAAAATGGCGTCGGCTGCATGTTTTATACCCCTGACGACCTGACGTCATGGAAGAGGAGACAGCAACAGACGCAGGACCCAAGACTTTGTTATTCAGGCCGACTGAGGGCAACCTGCCAGCAGATTACCCAAATGTAATGACTGCAACAGTGAGACATGACGAACATCTATGTTTTTAAGAGGATATTGTTGCTTTAAATTTTATTTTCTGTTTTAATTAGTTTTTTGGAGGGAAATTTATATTGATTATTGGTTAATGAATATTTTGATTGTGGATATAAGTAGTGATTCTGTCAGTTGGTTTTATGTCTGATAAAGCGGTGATTCACACCACAAAAGTGCTTACTTTCCACAATAAAGAATTTTATTTGAGTTATACAGCAGTGTTCATCTTCTGTTCCTTTGGAATTTTTTGCATTTCTTAAATTCTAAAACATATTAACATGAATTCTGCAAAAGGACTGGACGGAATTGAATATGGTATGTATAAAGAAATGAAAGAGTGGGAAAAACTAATTTTTACAGACGCTATGAATGAATGGTTAGAAACTGCAATTAAAGAGAAAGAGATATTGTACAGGAGTTATAAAATTTATATTTAAAAAAGGAAATAAAAATGAGATAAAAAATTGGAGACCTACAACATTGAATAATACAGATTATAAAATGTTTATGAGAATAATAACAAAAAGTTTACAGAAAAAAAATGGATAGAATATATGACCAAAATGTATTTGGAAGAAAAGGAAAAGGAAGTCAAGAGTTATTATGGATAATAACAGAAATAACTGATGATATCATAAATAAAAATGTAGAAGCGAAGGTCATGATCAGGAATATAAATAAAACTTATAATAATATTCAATATAAATCATTATGGAGAATTTTGCAGGCATATAATGTAAGCAAAAATATTACAAGTAATAAAATCTGTTTATGAAAGGAACTATGTGAAACTTAATGTAAATGGCTGGATTGGGGAAGAAATAAAAATAGAATATGGAATAAAGCAGGGCTGCCCAGCTATTAGTGTAATTTTCTCATTAGTTTTGAATGTAATAGTGAAGGAAATTAATAAAATGTCAAGTAGCCGTGGATACAAAATGAAGGAAGTACAATTGCCAATAATGTATAATTATGTTGATGACATTGTATTAAGTGTTAAAAATAAAGTATGGATGGAAAATGTAAATGAAAACTTTAAGTATAAATTTGAAAGGATTTGATTTTGAAGGTATGATAGGAGGTACTGAGTTCAATGAAACATATATAGCTATATTAGGAATAACATTTGGAAGGAATGATTACAGACAACAATGGGATAATGTACTCAAAGAAGTAAAGGATATGACTAAGTTTTGGAAACCCTACAGATTTTCATATAGAAAAAAAAGCACAGTTGTTTTACACCATGGTAATAGCAAAAATTGTTTATGTTGCTAACATTTATATGATTCCTATTAAATATGAAAAGGAATTAATGATGATTATATTTTCTTTTTTATAGACTGAATCCAGTCAAAGGAGGAATTCTGTATATGAAAGAAGAGCAAGGAGGTTTGGGTTTAATAAGCCCAGTAGTACATGCAGTATATTTAATTTTAAATAAGGTATTAAAAGGAATTATGAAGGAAAATAAAAACTTGATAGAAATGCTACTATATTATAAACACAAAGAATTGTGGGAAGGAATGGAATTTAAAAAATGAAGTAAAAGCATTGTGAATGAAGAAATGAAAGAGTACCAAAACAAAATTGTGCTATGGATAATAAAGATTATATGTGAGAAAAATAGAATGGAATGGTACTTATGTATTATGAAAGTATTTTACTGTTTTGATTCATGGACTGATTTAGAAACAGATAAGAAAAAAGCCATAATGATGAGATATAATAACTATAAAAAAATTAAAGAATGTAATGATTTTTTATGGAGATTGTCTATTAGAAAATTGCTGGCTAAGGCAAATATGCCATACAAAAAAAAGCAAGGTAGAATATGCAATAAATGTGGAGAGTTTGAGACTACTGAGCATGTGTTTTTGTGAAAGAGTTAATAATTTGTGAAAAGAAATATGTAAAGATAGGGTGAAAAGTCTGTTAAAATTTGAACAAATAAATATGGACATAATAGAATTTGGTTATTATGGTGTACATAAACAGGAAGAAGTGAAGAAAATGGATAGAGTAATATTTTATGCTTCATGGACTATATGGAACGAGAAATTAAATGAAATTAAATACAATGGAAAATGGACTCTGACAAAGATTTTGGAAAAAATAATGTTTTGGTTGCAGCTAAAAGAGTCAGAGAGAAATGCTTAAACTGAAGTCTATAATGTATGGAGATTTGTAAATATATGTAAACAATGTAAATATGTAAAAAATATATAATGTATATATCAACAAAAAAAACTTATTATTTGTGTCCAGGGACTCTATTCTTTTTTGCACTTCCTGACTTCTGGTCCAGGTACAAAGGTGGCTTGGAGAAGCAGGAAGCAGATAAGCAAAAAATGGAGGAGAAAGATCATGTTTTTAAAGTAATAGGAATGACTGAGGCTGTTAACTGAACAGCAGAAATTTGGATATGGTGAATAATGAGCTAGAGGTGGAATGGTGTGGAGAACAATGGAGAGGGGAGGAAAAATGAGAAGGAAAACTAGCTAAGAGGCAAAAAGAAGCAGTCAATGATAATGTTATGGATTTGGAAGATCTGTTTCAACAAAATCTGTTTTTAACAGATTCTACAACATCTGAGTGTGTGGTTAAAATCCTCCAGTTGGGGGGGGGGGGTTGCAGGATGTTTACTTGAAAGAATTTTAATAGAACAGAGTGAATCAGAAAGTGAGAAAGCAGTGTCATGAAGAGAAGTAATGGACAAAATCCAAAAAGAAGAAGTTCAGGAGATAAGGAAGGAAGAAATAAAATTATACATGCAAACAGTGAGAGAAGGCAAAAGACGAGAAGAGAAGAGAAAAGAAGAGAAGAAAGCAGAGGTAAGGAAAAAGTATCAGTCGAGAATAAATGGCAAAATGGAAAAGGAGCTGGACAGGTATGAAACATGGGGCAGCATCATTTCACCACTGGGTATTGAACCCAGAGAGGTAAGAGCTTTATTTGTATTAACAAAGATACTTTTTGTGACTTTTTTTTTGAGGAGGCACAGTATATGGAGAAATTTTTAAAACACTAAGAAAAGAGAAGGAATGAAAACCCTTGGAACCTGTATGTTGTGCAAGCATTTAACAGAGAAGCTAAAACAGAGTATGCATTCAATTTCAAACTGAAGTTGAAAGAGACAATTTAAAAGACTATTTAAAAACTTTGTGAAGAGATGTAATGGACAATTAAAAAAGATCTATGACAATAGAGGTTTATGGACTGGGGGTTGGGAATGTGGTGTTATACTGAAAATGCAGAATGACAAAATAATGCATTTGCAAAATATAATTAATGTACAGGGGAATAAGGGATTGGTTAGATACTGGGGACAACCAAAGATGTGTTTTTTTGTGTGGTAAAGATGATCATTTAACAATTGCGATAAAAGAAAATGTTTTATTTGTGGTAACGTTGGTCATGAAGCAAAAGAAAATGTGAGTAAAAATGTATAAAGTGTAAAAAACATAGGACATTCATGGATGGGCTGTAATGCTACAGAAAATTATACACAGGAAACAAGATCAGACAAAGATAAGGAGAGTGTTCCTATGGATAATACAGAAGAAACACAAAACAAAAAAATGAATGAGAAAGATACCCGCATGGAAGTAAAAGAATGTATGAAGGAAACAAAAGGTAAAGAAGGAGAGATAGAGGAAGAAGTAAGTAATTCAAGTGATGAAGGGATGATAAATGGATAAAAGTGAAAAGTAAAAGAAGTTCTATTGAGAAAAGAGTGAAAGAAAACACAAATTTAAAAATATAGGTATAGGAGGAAACAAAAAAGGAAAAGGATAAAATGCAGCAGAAACTATTCCACAAAGCAGGAATCCTAGCCATTAACATAAATCTCATAAAGAATGTTCAACGAAGGCTAGGAGTGTTGGAATGGTGTAGAATGTTAGATATGGACATTATAGAGTTAATAGATATAAGAATAACAACAGAAGAAGAAAGAATACAAGTTATTAGGTTATGGGAAGGCAAGGTTTTATGGAACTTAGGAGATGAAAAATGCTCAGGCATAGCAATTTTATGTAAAGAATGTATAGAAATACTGGATTATACACTAGCAGTATTTGGAAGAATAGTAATAGTAGATATAAGATGGAAGAACAAAATATACAGGGTAATTACACTCTATGCATACACTTTACAAAAACAGAGATTTTTTTAAAGAAAGTACTTGATTATGTGAGTGTAAATATGCAAGTAATAGTAGAGGGAGACTTCAATTGTGATTTAAGACATAGGCGAAAAGACGGGGCTGATGTAAAAGTTATTTCAGATATGATCAAAAGCAATAAAATGTACTTATGGAAAACTAAACACTGGGCATACAAAATGTGTAATCTGAGAACTGAAACCAATTACTTTATAGTATCAGAGAGTTTACGTATGTTACATCAAGGAGTTAAAATTATGAGTTTTTCAGACCATGTAGCAATCTGGATAGAGATTCAAGAAAGAATATATTATATAAGAATAGGTAGAGTGATAAAAAGAATTAATGAATCAGAGCTAAATGAGTACATAATGGAAATAATACATCAAATATGGCTAGATCATATAAACATGAGAGGATTTTATAAAGACTGGACAAGTTGGTAGTTTAGTTTAAAACAGAAATATAGAAAAGAAGTACTAGAATGGCAAAGGACAAAAAGAATACAACGTAGCTGCAACTATAAGGAAACCGGTAACCCAGTCTTAAAAACATACTAGACAATAAGGAAAACTTGTTAGAAAAAGAGAGAACGTTATATGAAATGAATCAAGAGAAAATTTAAAAAAATGTTATTCAAACAAATTTATTTTTTACAAGGAAGAAAGGAAGAAGTAGCACCATATCTAATTAAAATGGTTAAAGAAAAAATAAGGAATGAGGAAGGATGTATAGTGAATACACAAAAAGAAATTATGCAGACAGTTGTTTTTCTTTCGGCTTTTCCCGGTTAGGGTTCACCACAGTGGATCTCCGGTCCGCTAATGATTGGCAGTCGATTTTTATGGTGCTGAGGTGCCAGCCCGATGCCCAACCTTCAACAAAGGCACGCCCATTCACGCATGTCTTTTGAACGCCACTCGACCGCGGGGAGGACATGCAGACTCCACACAGATGGCACTCCAGTCGAGAATCGAACGGGAAAACCTCTTGCTGTGAGGCAACAGTGCTACCGCTGCACCACCGTGGCTTAAAGACATATTTACACAAAAGGAAATTATGCAGACAGTAAGAAGACATATTTTGAAAACTTTTTCCATATGTGACAATATAAGAAAAAAATATATGGAACTTAAAAAAAAATAACTGAAAAAGATAAGAGAATGGAAGAAAGATTACAATGAAAGATTTTAAAAATGTGTTAAACAGTAATGGTAGAACCAGCTGCAGGTTTAGATGAACTTGAATATCTAATTTATAAAGACATGCAAGAATGGAAAAAGGAATATTTTAGAGGTACTGAATGAATGGTTTGGAAAAGGTGTGAATGATGAAAAAGTATGTATGGGTGCAATGAAATGTACATGGAAAAAGGGCTAAAGAACAGACATAAAAAAATGGAGACCATTAGTATTAAACAATGTTGATTATAAGACTTTTATGAAAATAGTAGAAAAAAAGGATAGTAAATAGGGCTAATAAGTTATTGACTGAAACTATTTTTGGAATAAAAGAAAAAGGTAGTCAAGAACTGTTAATGTTAATAAGAAAATTGGTAGATGATGTAATAAATAGGGAAACAGAATTGAAAATACTAGTAGGAGATGTAAGTAAAGCATTTGACAAGATCCAGCATGAAGCATTATGTGAATACTGAAAGAATATAATATAAATAATAAAATAATCAATGTTTTTAAATATGTATATAGCAAAAATAATGAGAGATTACTGGTTAATGGTTGCTTAAGTGAGGCAATAGAAATGAAAAGTAGTATTAAGCAAGGATTCCAGCAAGCAGTATTCTATTTTCATTAATTATGATTGTGGTAGTTACCAAGATAAATTTGGCATTGGAGGAATCTAGATGTTGTTCATCAGAGTGAATTCATTCCAGTTATGTTCTCTTATGTAGACACGCTAGTATTACTTGCTAAAAATAAAGAATGGATGGATATAGCTATTAAGACACTTGACAAAGAACTAAATGTGTTAAGTTTAAGTATTAATGAGAAAAAGAGTAAAGGACTGGGGTTCTCTGGAAAATAAGAGGTATCCAATATAATAAAGAAGAAACAGAAATTCTGGGAATAAGGTCTGGTATTGAACATCAGAGAGTGACACAATGGAAGGATATGATACTTAAAATAAGGAACACTTGTATATTCTGGAGAATATTTAAACTTACATATAGAAAAAACATGTTTAATTAAATCTGTAATATTAGGTAAGATGGCACATCTAGCAAGTGTATATATGATACCATCAGAATGTAAAAAAGCACTACTGAATGTGTTATTTACATTTACATGGGGATCGACATTGAACCTTATTAAAAGAGGAATTCTTTATGTTACCAAACAAAGAGTAGGCTTGGTTTTAGTAAATCTGAGTGCATATTATCCTCATTTAATTTATATAGAATATTTATAGGAATACAGAAAAATGGAAAATTGTTAATAAGGATCATAGAGAAAAAATATAAATCAATATGGGAAAAGCTTAAATGTTTAAAAAGAAATAAAGGAATCACTTGCACAAAAAAGAAACTCTATCAAGAGAAATTATTACTATGGAAGACTGATTTAAGAAACATAGAAAAGAATAGGAAAACATGGTATGAAAATATAATGAGATAATTTTATTATATTTACCATTGGAAGCATTTAGAAAATAAAAAAGTAAAAGTAGTAAGAGCAAGAATGAAATGATGCAAGAAATATGTAGAATCTACAGATTTTTATGGAGGTTGTCTATAAATAGGCTTCCAGTACAGGCAAATGTGCTATATAAAACAATAAAAGATAGAATCTGTATATACTTTGGGAAATTAGAGACCACTGAACATGTTTTTTCTGAAATGTAAATGAATAAATCAGTTGTGGGAAGAAATATGTGACAAAGAAGTTTAAAAGGATTGAAAAATGTTAAATGTATAAATATGGACATGATAGAATATGGATAGTTTGAAAACGTGAAACATAATGATATAGATAGATTAGATGAAAAATTGTTTTGTATAATGTGGATTATATGGAATGAAAGAATGAATAAGACAAAATATAATGGGAAGTGGGTATTGTCAGAAATTTTGAAGAAGATAAGATTTTGTTTGTGGAAAAAAGAGCAGGGAGAGTTGAAAGTCTAAACATTTTTGAAAATGTGTGAATTACTTATACATAATTGTAAACAATTGAAAATGAGCTGTGCATTTTGTATATAGAATGCATATATTATATTTTGTAAATTTTAATAAAGGACCCCTACTCTTTTCGCATAGGGAGACTTGACTGAATGCAGTACTTCCAGTTTCCAGTTCAAGCCCGAAGGTGGCTTGGAGAAACCAGGGGAAAGTATGGAGCTAAGCAAGGATGGAAAAGAGTTAGATTCATGAGATAATAGTGAATTGCTCATATTGGATGAAAGAAAGAAGATGAATGGGGTTGAGAATGGTAGTATCGAGTTAAAGGCGGGCAAGCCTTTAAAGAAGAAGTTAACAGGCAGTGATGAGGTGAAAGCAGTTGAACTTTCACAGGAGTTTCATGCAGTCATGGAAGGAAAAAGGGATGCAGCACCAGTGATGGATTTAGAAAATTTATTCCAGCAGAACCTATTTGGGGAAAAGGATTCAACACAAGTGGGAGAGTTGCAGGATGAATTACTTATGGACTTAGCAGATATGAGGGCTGGTCAGTGGGCAGAACTGGCAGTAAAGAAGTCCTACACAGAAATGGTGACGATAGGTGCACAGAAAGAAAAAGAAGAGAAGAAAGATTCTATGCGTAGAAAAAATAAATCATTTAAAATAAGAAGAGGAAAAAAAAAGAGGATGCCAAACTGAATAGATACAAGGTATGGGATGAAATAATTGCACCACCTGGAATGAAAACAAATGAGGTGAGAGCTTTTATACATATAAATAAAAACACTTACTGTTACATTATTTTTGAATCTGGACAACTGAATGAGATATTTATAGGAGAATATGAAAAAAAACTGTTGTCCTTGGAATCAATATGTCTTAAGGACATTTGTAGAGAAACAAAAAAAGGTTTACATACAATTTAGAAAAGAAGTAGAGGAAAGAGACTTTGAAAGGAAATTTATTGAAAATATGCAAAGATGTACTAGAATTTCTCAGAAGTATGTGATAAAAGAGGTTTATGGATTGGGGCATGGGACTGTCTTGTAATTCCAAATGTAGAAAATGAAAATATCATGCATATTCACAGCATTATAAATATCAAAGGAGATAAAGGTATGGTGAGATATTTAAGCCAATCAAAAACTTGTTTTCTTTGTGGTAAATCTGACTCCTTGATTAGCAATCATAAAAAGAGAAGTTGTTATATATGTGGGGAATTAGGGCATGATATAAAGATGTGTGAATTAAAATGTTATAAATGTAAGAAGACAGGGCATTTAGGCATGTGATGTATGGAAATAGAGTGAGAATACAGATAGATTGATTGGGGACAAGATGCAAAACACTTAGAGGTAGAATCGGAAACTATAGATACACAAATTGATTTAATACAGACAGGCATCTCAGAAAGTGAACAAGAGAAGCAAGACTTTGATAAAAAAAGTAGTATTACAAGAAGAAGGTTCAGATGTTACTGATATGGAAGGTATAAAATGGAATTCAGTTAAACAAAAAAGAAGTTCTATTGGTAAAAGAGTGTAGGAAAGAAAAATATATATTGAAGGTCACAGTAAAGAAAAAAAGAAAGGAAGGGATGACTTAAATAAATAAGATACTGCTACTTGTAACATTTTAGCAATAAATGTTAGCTTAAAAAGTTTGCTAAGAAGGATAAGTATTATTGAATTGTGTAAACAACAAGATATTTTCATTCTGGAATATTCTAAATTTTTAACTAAAGAAGAAAGATATCAAATTGAAATATGGTGGGGAAATAATGTGATTTGTAATTTAGGAAAATACACCTGTTCAGGGGTTGTTATACTGTATAAGGATACAGTGAAAGTTTTTAGATACTATCTTAGTTATCCTGGGGAGAGTTACCATTGTTGATATACAACAGAATAATCAGGTTTTGAGAGTTGTTGCAATTTATGCTTATGTGACAAAACAAGAGAGAGAGAGAGCGAAGAAATGTTTAGGAGTTTAATTCAATATGTTGTTATAAATATGGGGATAATTGTGGTAGGAGATTTAAATTGTAACTTAAGATGCAAAAAAAATCAGAAAAAAATTAATTATGATTCAGAAAAAAGCAGAAATTATAAAATGTGGGCAATTGAGAATTTGGGATAAAAGTACATGGACCTATAGTAGAAGAAAATGTAAAATGGAAACAAATTATTTTCTACTTTCTGCAGGATTATTAACAGCAGAAGAAAATGTTTCAACAACATTTTTTTGCGATCATCGAGCTATTTTGATTCAGTTAAAAGGAAATGGATATTTAAAAATAGGCAAAGGGATTAAAAGAATAAATTAAGTTAAATGGGATGAACTAGGAAAATATGAAATTCTGGAACTGTGGCAAGATCATGTAGAGATGAAAGTCTTTTATAAGGATTGATAAGAATGGTGGTTATATTTTAAACAGAAGTATAAGAAATGTTATATGCAACGTGAACAAGATAAAAGAATCAAAGAAAAAATTAAGTACAGAACATTAAGTAATGAGATGTTTGACAGTTTAGAAAGAAGTGATGAAGCTTTATTTGTTAAAGAACAGAAAATGTATAAGCTGAATGAGGCCAAAATAAAACTTCTATTGCAGAAACAAATATATTTTCTGCATGGAAATAAAAGAAGTTGTGCCTTATTTGAGTAAGATTATTAAGGAAAATAATGGTATAATGAGGCAAATGAAAGACATAAATGGTATAGTACATCCAAACACCATGGTTTTGGGCTACTTTAACTACCCATCCATTGACTGGATAAATTACTCATGCCCAAACTCACTTGCCCAAAGGTTCCTCGATTTCATTAACTCCAATTTCCTGGACCAGCTGGTTGACACCCCCACAAGGGGTGCCAACATCCTAGACCTGGTACTTATCAATATGGGGGACCACTGTAGCATCCCCACTGTGAGGTCTCCCGTGGTGAGATCTGATCACAAATCAGTCTCACTCGAAGTAACTATCACACCTGATCCCCCCCCCCCTACAATAACTAAACTAAAAATCTTCTCCAAAGCAGATTATAACCTCTTAAAGGATGGTATGAATAGCTTCAATGCACTGCCCCCAGATGGAACTGGCAACTATGCCGAATTCTACACCAATGCTTTATATGAACACCTGTATAACTGCATTCACTCGGCTGTACCTGATACGACAAAAACAAGCTCCTCAAGGAAGAGCAAACCTGCCTGGTGGAGAAAGGCAGGCTTTACAATAAAAGGAAGAAATTACTGTCTAAGAGTAAGAGGGAGCGATCCCTAAACTGGAAACACTTCTCCTCAGCTTAAACAAGCAAATAAGACTTCTTGTGAAGTCCTCCAAAGCAAACTATGAATCCAAATTAGCTTCCTCAACTAAGGACAACCATAAGGCATTCTTTACTTACATCCGTAACCTAAAAGGAAAGGCCCAGATTTGTGCTGAATTGGTAGTTAATGATACCACATATAGTGAACCTGTGGACATAGCTAACCTGTTGGCTTTCAGGTTCTGTGAAAAATTTACTCCACTGTCCCCACCAAACATACCCTATGACATCCCTACCACCTGTCCTCTACCTTGTATCTCTAAACAGCAGGTCATAAACACCCTTTCTAAGGCCAAAAACACAACATCTATGGACCTGATAATATCCCAGTCTGTGTCCTACATGGGCTCCAATAATAATTAGTAACACCACTGGGTACTCTCGTTAGTCATAGTCTAAGCAATGTCTTCAGTCCAGCTGAATGGACAATGGCCACAGTTATTCCTTTGTACAAAGGTGGTGCTTCTACTGACCCTGGGAAGTAAAGACCTATTAGCCTGACTAGCCTTATCTGCAAGGCCATGGAGTAAAAAACTTAGAAGATACACAGATAAATATAAAGGAAAAATACAAAATAAGCAATTTATTGATGACCCAAAAAAGTTTTATAGAGAATTGGGAAATAAGGTAAAAGGAATTGAAAGACTGCAAAAAAAGAGGAAGCAGATACATTTTGGAGAAGTATCTATGAAGATCCTGTGGAACATAAGAAAGATGCTAAATGGATAGAGGAAATAAAAGAAAGAATAAGAAGTTTAAAGGTGCAGGATATGAAATGGGATGAAGTAACGGCCAGAGAGACTGAGACAAAGTTAAGAAAAGCCTCTAATTGGAAAACCTCAGGCCCAGATGCAGTACCAAACTTTTGGTTAAAAGTATTAACATTTTTGCACGAGGATTTATACATAAATAAGAACTATTTATATACACACCCCAAACAGACACCAACCTGGCTAACAGGCAAAACAATACTCCTTATTAATAGTGAACCTGCAAGGTACCCTAAAATTATAAACCAATAACTTGCCTTCTGACGATGTATAAACTATACACGGGAACTGATGCCGACAGAGTTTACAGTAATTTAGAATAAAACTCAATTATGGCAGTAAAACAAAAGGGCAATAAAAGAAAGTCATATGGAACAAAGGATCATTTGTTGTTAAACAAAGTCATACTGGAGAACTGTAAAAAGGGGAAGAATTTAAGTATGGCATGGATTGACTATAAAAAAGCATTTGATAGCATCCCACATTCATGGACATAAGAGTGCTTAAAAATGTATAAGATACACCCTACACTGATCGACTACATTACAGTGACCATGAAACAGTGGCAGACCACTCTGCAATTAACCCATGACAAAGAACAGATTATTATCTCAGGGATAAAAATTTAAAGGGGGATATTCCAGGGTGAATCTCTGTCCCCATTGCTATTCTGCATTGCCATTAACCCATTAACATGTTTACTTAACAACTTAGGCCATGGCTACAATTTGGCTCTTAAAAAAACAACAAGGTATAAAGACTTCTCATATTCTCTTTGCTGATGATTTAAAACTGTATAGCTCATCAGATGAGGAACTGAAAGCACAGCTGCAGGTTGTCAAAACTTTTTCAGATCATAAGAATGTCATTTGGTCTTGATAAGTGTGCAAAAGAACCTTTAAAGCAGGAAAACTGCAGCCCCAGGAAAACGTCAGTTTGGGACAAGAATGTGATATAAAATAACTTCAGTAAAAGGGAGTTTATAAATATTTGGGAATTGATGAAGGATTAAGAATAAAACATGAACAAATGCGAATAAGACCTAGTAAGGAATACTTTAGAAGACTGAAAACAGTGTTGGTATCTAGGTACAAAATCCAAGCTATAAACTAATTTGTTGTTCCTGTCCTAACTTACAGTTTTGGAATGATTGACTGGCCCCAAAACGTGTTGGGTAGATTAGATTGGAAAACAAGAAGGATGCTTCATGCTCACTAAATGATTTATAAAAATCAGTATATACCAAGATTATATATTCTCCGTTCCAAAGGAGGGATGGGCCTCCTTGAAATTGATTACATGTATAGATCTGCAATTATGGGACTCCATACATATCTGCTGACCTCACAAGACCAAAATGTAGTGAAAGTTTTGAAACATAAGGAGAATAAATCTAAGATGACTTCTCTGTTTAATTTAGCAGAAGCATATCGGCGTCAAGCATGAAAGGAAATCAAACCAGAAGTAGATAAAAATCAGGCAGCAACTGAATGTGCCAAAAAACAAAAGAAAGAACAAGGTTAAGGACTAGATAAGAAGGCAAGAAATGTGGAAAAAGCATAAATGTTGGAAAAAATATAAATGTAGCTGCAAGTAAAGAAAACGTCTGGAAGAACCTCATGTTGACCAGGAACGGACGCAGGAATGGTTAAGGAGAGGCAAATTCAAACCAAGAGATGAAAGGTTAATACTGGCAGCCCAAGACAGTGGGCTATGTACACACTGCTTTGCAAAGTCCATTTAACATGTAGGAGAAACAAGACAAATGTAGGTTTTGTAAAACCGAATTGGAAACAGTCACACACCTTGTTGTTGGTTGTGACATACTAATGGCAGAAGGACTGTATACTGAAAGGCATAATAATGTGGCAAGACTGTTGCATTGGGGATTGTGCAAACATTATGTTACTGAAGCGGCTGAAAAACACTGGAAAAATGAGCCACAAAGCATCATAGAAAATGATATTGTTTATATCACATGGGATCACCCATTACCAACAGTTCAAAAGATAGATGCTAGAAAACTGGATATAGTGGTCCAAGAAAAGAAGACAAAAGTAGCATTGATCATTGAAATTGCTACACCCAGTGACTACAGTGTCTTGCATACAGACAGACACAAAGGCATAAAATATCAGGATCTGCAGACAGAAATGAGAGCAATGTGGAAGAAAGATACCCAGAAAGTTCCATTAGTAGTTGGAGCAACGGGTCTTATAAAAAATAATCTACAATCTTATTTATATATGTTACCAATCCATGTAACCCCATACGAATTGGAGAAGGAGTCATTACTGGGTATATTGTGAGTGCTGCAAAGTTTTGGCTGACATCAACGATTGAAACAATACTAATTTCATGAACTTTAATCGTACTTTGTCTTAGGAATGGGGTCCATTCCCATCATAGTATTAGAAACCCAAAAGATTTGGAGAAATTAAAAAAGGCAGAGACCTTATCAACAAAGATATAGGTAATCTCCAAACACTTGACCCTATTCAGTTTGGAGTTGTCAAAGGGAGATCATGCCTGTTAAATCTGGTGGACTTCTTTGAGACAGTCACCAAGGCCCTGGACAAGGGGAAATTTGTGCATACAGCCTACCTAGACTTAGCCAAGGCTTTTGACACTATCCACCACTCAGACATCATTGACAAACTCACCCAGCTAGGTATCAACCCTTATATCATTAGATGGGTCACTAACTGGCTCACTGACAGAACACATATAGTCAAAAGAGGGGACTCCACCTCCAACAGCAGACCTGAAACCAGTGGTGTTCCACAGGGATCAGTCCTGAGACCTCTACTGTTTGGAATCTATTTCTCTGAAGTACAAGCAAAAACTAAGGGTCTGTGGCTGACAAAGTTTTCTGATGACTGCAAACTGGGAGTAGTCATAGAATCTCCAAATGATGTCAACATCCTACAAGAGGGTCTTACACTAACAAATGCTTGATGTCAAAGTCATGGCCATAATCGCAATGCAAAAAAAATGTATTATCATCCCTTTCAGTAAGAGTGATGTTTTGCTAACTACCACATCAATAGCAACACCTTACATACCCACTCAGTGGTGGGAGACCTGGGCACACAGGTTGGCAGCAATCTTACCTTTGATCACCATTTCTCCACAGTGGTAAGAAGGGCATTCTATATTGCTCATATCATAAGTAAGGGCATTGCCGCAAGAAAAAAAGAAGTAATAACTTCCCTGTATGCTTCCCTCATCAGGCTAATAATTGAGTACAACGTCCCTTTTGGTAAGTACCTTTCCAAGCACCTGCAGCAACTAGCAGTTAGATTAGGGATTTCCATTTTAAAATAGTTATTAGACAGGCTAAAGGGTAAAATAAATTGTGTTTCATTTTTGCATAAAAGACAGTTAAGCAGAATTGAAAATAACCTTGCTGGCCAAGCATGGAAGACTGTTTATTAAAGAGAAAATGTTAAGCATAAAGTGTGCAGACAGAATGTTCTTTTCTCAAGGAAAAGATCAGCTACAGAATGTTCCTTAATGAAGCACATACAAAGCCTGAGACCAAGGTTAAAGAAAAGTAAATAAAAAAAATTACTAGACTAAAGCAATATAATATGCTGTGTTCAGAATATCAGGGCAGTTAAGGCTAGTAAGTTCGTTCGACCTGTTACTTCAAAGAAAATGACAAACACTCGAGCCTGAGTATAGAAAACAGGTCATCTAGAGACTATGTCAGTTTATGCTGTCCAGAACAATCAGAATTATGTGCAGCAATCTGAATTGTTTATCAGTACTGTTAATGAAGACAGTATTCAGATATTGTGAACATTTAATAAAACCTCATTAAATGAACTACAGTGTTTGGAGAATTCATTCTGAATGCATAAGACTTCGTCCACAAGGAAGAGACTGACACCTATTCAGCACAAGCATGGGTATTTCTCAGTTTCATTGTATACAGTGTTTCCTGCTAATTATGGTACAGTACAGTATTATCAAATCTTACAAAGGGCATTGCCTCCAGAAAAAAAAAAGTTATAACTTCCCTATATTCTTCCTTCATCAGGACAACAATTGAGTACAATGCCTCTTTTGGTATGTACCTTTCCAAGCACCTGCGGCAATTGGAGAAACCACAAAGGTTCCTCACAAGGAAAATTCAAGATCTTCAGCATCTGTCCTGTGAGGATTGTCTCAAGTCACTGTTACTTTATTCTGTTTCATATAGACTACTCAGTGGCAATCTCTGCCTTGCATATATGGCAATCTCTGATGCTTTACTGAAAATGCTGCATATCAACAAATTAAATGGTACATGTGTTACTCACTCTAAAGACCTTAACTTAGTATGTGACATTAATAAAACCTGCTGATGGGACAGACTTGTCTCCCAGAGGTTACACCACCTTTCAGACTCCCACATCATGTCAAACAGAGCACCTCACTGGCCCTCTTCAAACGCAATCCTAACAATTGGATGGGTAACCATAAATTCATCCCAGAGGTTCCATCTATGTCCTTCTTGGACACAGACATTAGGTGCTGACCATGGAAATAAGGGTAGAACTTGGCTAGGCTTGTAAGGGTCCTAGGGCCATTAGCTTAGTAACTTCCAATGATCCTATACAATACACAACATAAAATTATGAGAATAGTAGAGAATTATACAGAAGAGCTATTTAAAGGGGAAAAAATATAAAATACACAATAAATTGAAAGTAATTCCTTTTTTAGAACAAGATAGTAAGGAAATGGAAAAAAATACTACAGTGGAGGAATTGGAAAATGTATTAAAATTGGTCAACCTGGAGTCAGCAGCTAGTCCAGATGGAACAGAAGACATAATGTATATGATTAGGGTACAAAAAGGACATTTCTTAATGGTGCTAAATGAATAGTTAAGTGAGGGTTTCTGATACAAAGAACTATGTAGTGGAATAATAAAATTTATATGGAACAAAGGTTGTAAGGATGAAGTTCAGAATTGGAGACCAATAGTATTAAACAATACAGATTATAAAATATTTATGAAGATTATACAAAGAAGAATAGAAAGGAAATTAAATAAAGTTATGAATACAAATATATATAGTATAAAAGGTAAAATTGTGCAATAGTTACATGGGAAGTAGTAGATGATATATTATATAGACATAATCAAGCTGAATGATGGTAGATGATGTAAGTAAAGCATTTGATTCTATTCAGCACAATGTGTTATGGGATATATTGAAATCATATAATATAGGAACTAAGATTATAGAGGCATGTATGATGGCATATATGTTTAGTACAGTAAGGGCATTGATTAATGGTTGGTTAAGTAAGAAATTAGTGCTTCAGAAGAACATAAGACAAGGATGCCCCCTGAGTAGTATAATATTTTTTTAGTAATGAATGTGATTTACAAATTTATAAATAAAGAAATGGAAATCATGAGCTACATAACTAACGAAGACGTAATAGTGTCAATTTTGATTTCTTATGCAGATGATATTATCATTTCTGCAAAAAACAACATAGGTATGAGTGGAATATGAAAGTTTTGCAATATTATTTGAATGTCATAGGATTAAAAATAAATAAAGAAAAAAGCCAAGGATTATGCTTTGATGATATGTTGGGAGGTATTACATGTAGCTTGACAAATATAAAAGTGCTTGGGATTTGTTTCAGAAAAAGGGAGGCTACATTACAGTTATGGAAAGAAAAAAAATGAAAAACTAACTAATATGTGTAGGTTTTGGAAAACGTTCAGATTGTCTTTTAAAAAGAAAGTTTATTTGATTAATTCTATTCTTTTAGAATATCATATTTGACAAATGTCTTCAGTATGCCTGCTTTATGTGCAAAGGAAGTTTATACTATTTTTTTAATTTATTTGGGGTGCTAGACTGAATCCTGTAAAGAGATGTATATTATATGTTAATAGTGAAGAAGGAAGCTTAGGATTGATTAATCCTATAGCTTATACGACATCTTAGCATTTATTTAAAATATTACAAATATTGAAATCTGAGTATAAAGAAGAGTGGTTATATATTTGGAGTAATAAAAAAAAAGATTATGGATCAATTATGAAATAAATAATTATCAAGAGAACATTTTCTCATGGAAAATAAAACATGATGAAATAGAAGACAATAGAAGAAAATGTTATAATAAAATTATGAATAAATATGTTTGTGTATGCCCATGGAAAGAGTTATCAACAGTTAGAATTGCTGCAATTCAAGCTAGAATGTCAATCTGCAAAGAAATGGTTGAATGTCAAGATTTTATATGGACACTTAGTATACAAAAGCACCCAGTGAAAGCAAATATGCCATATAAGATGAAAAAGATAGTATTTGTTTGTATTGTAAAGACTCTCCAAAAGCAGCTCAAAAAAACAAACAACGTGAAAAAACAAAAAATCAGAATGCAGTATCTTCCGGTAACCAGTACTTTATTCCAGGCTAAAAAACCTCTAGTTAGCGCTTTCATCTCACAAATTACTCATACAAAGACGTCTTCAATCTGAGGTTCAATATCCACTTTCCCCTTTTTTAAACTAAAATCAGTCACATGTTAGACAAACTCAATCATATGATTAAACCACACATAATTAAGTATAAAATACTTACATAATAAACAATCCTAATATATCTACAACCATTGCAATCCATTCAATGTTTCAACCCTTTTCTTTTTAAATACATAATAAATTTCTCTCTATTATTAACACCTGGTGGAAAACATGCATTGAGAATGTAAAGTTGGTACGTTAAAATACTTCAATTGTAATATGTGCAACTTTTTATATACAGAAGGTAATGAAATAATGGTGGGAAACAGCAAAGTCAAAATACCAGGGATATTTACTTGCAAATCTAAGAATTTAGTATATCTAATAATATGTTTAGAATGTAGTTCCTTCTATGCTGGGAGAACTACTCGTGAACTATATAAAAGGATATATGAACATAAATATGCCATCCAAACAGGAGATGAGAGGAATGCTATAAGTAAGTATTATAAGCAGAAAAAAATGTAAAATTAACTATAAGTTTCTAGTGTTAGAAACATTATCTCATACAGTTACTGTAGTTAATATAGAAGAACTGGGGTGGCTTGAATATTGCTGGCAAGTGAAACTCAATGCATGTCTTCCACCAGGTCTTAATAATAGAGATGAATTTATTATGTATTTAAAAAGACAAGGGTTGAAACATTGAATGGATTGCAATGGTTGTAGATATTTTAGGATTTTTTTTATGTAAGTATTTTATAATTAATTATGTGTGGTTTAATCATGTGATTGAGTTAGTCTAACATGTGACTGATTTTGGTTTAACAAAGGGGAAAGTGGGTATTGAACCTCAGTCTGAAGAAGTTTCTGTATGAGTAATTTGTAACTAGAGTTTTTTTTAGCCTGGAATAAAGTACTGGTTACCGGAAGATACTGTATTCTGATTTTTTGTTTGTATTGTAAAGAATCTAAAACCTGTGAGCATGTTTTTCTCAGATGCAGACATACTAAAACTTTATGGACAATGTTAGTCGATCTAAAATATTTAGAAGGAATGAAAAATGTAAGTGACTTAAATATGGATATGATCAAGTATGGTTATTATAAAGGAAAAGTAAAAATTGATAAAAAATGTTTTGTATGATTTGGTTAATTTGGAACCAAAGAGTTAATAAAATTTTGTTCAGTGAAAAATGTGATTTGGCAACAATGTTGAAGAAAATACAATTCTGGTTGTGGAAAATTGAATGGGGATCTCATATGTAAATATAATTTTCTTTTATTATTTTAAAAAAGCTGTACATGCAAATAATGTATATATATATATATATATATATATATATATATATATATATATATTGTAAATATGTTGGTTTATTGTAAAATTTTGTGTTTCTTTTTAAATAAAGGAACCTTACTCTTTTTACGTAAGGGGATGCTGTTTGGGTGGAACTTCCTGTTTCCAGTCTGAGCTCAGAGGTGGCCCGGAGAAGTAGGAAGAAAACAGAAAAAAAAATGGAGGCAGTCGTGCATTGTGAGTTACAGATAGAACAATAATGTGGTTGACAGCATGGTTCATGATATGAATGAGGAGATTGCTGTGGTGGAGGTGGTTAATGTAGTAGAAAAGGCAAGTGAGCCTTGTATACAGTGAGATGGTGCTGGTACTGAGTTAAAAAAGGCAGTCAAGCCTTTTCAAGGCGAGTGTGTGAATTTGAAAGAAAAGGCAATTACGCCTTTGACTGATTCTGAGGATATTTTCCAATGAAACCTGTTAGAGGAAGAGGTATTAATACAAGAATGTGTTGCAACAACCTTCCAGTAGGGAGAGCTGCGGGGTGAGTTACTCGTGGATATAGTAGATTTCAGTGAACCGGAGAGTGGTAAAGATGTGTCCAGGAGAATATTCAACAAGTAGAAGAGATGGCGATGAAGGTTAGAACCAAAAAGGGAAGAAGAAAAAGTAACAGGCATGAAGAAAAACAGACTGTTTACAGTACAAATTGAAAAGAAGGAAGATACAGAATTGGACAGATAAAAGGTGTGGGATGAAGTAATTACAGTATTAGGAGTTAAAGCAAGTGAGGCAAGACTTTTATATATATAAAAAGAAACACGTTGTGCCATTATTTTAAGACTGATCAAATAATGGAAAAGTTTCTAGAAGAATATGAAGAAAAAACTGTATGCTGTGGAATTCATATGTATTTAAAACTTTTTATAGAGATGCAAATAAAAATATTAATATACAATTTAGGACTGAAGTAGAAAAAGGGACTTTAAAAGGACATTTATTAAAGTTATGCAAATATGTATTGGATATGTCAAAAGTATATAATAAAAGAGGTTTGTAGACTGGAGTGTGGGATTGCAATGTGATTTTGAAAATTGAAAATGAGAATATTCATATTCCAAGCATTACAAATGATGAAGGTGACAAAGGCACCATACATGAATATTGGGAGTAGCCTAAAACATGTTTTCTACATGAAAAAAATGAATACTTGATTAACAGTTATGTTAAAAGATGATTTTTTATGTGAAAAGATATGAAATGACATAAGAAACTATGAGCTAAGATGTTATAAATGTAATAAAAAGGGACATTGGGTAGGAATGTGAAGAAAAAAGTAAGTGAGATAGCCAGACATAGTAGAGACTTTAATAGAACAAAGTCAAAAGAGTAAACATGTAGAGAAAGAATTAGAAATGGTGCCTATGCAAATAGAACAAGAAAAAACAAGTACATTAGACAGAGAGCAAGAAGTACAAAAAATAATGAAGAATTTAATACAGATGACTTCCAAGATGGGTGCACATTGAATAATAGCTTATTTCAAGCTCTCTTAGTATGGAAACATAAAGTCAGCAGAGAAGGCCAGTAGACTTGTGTTTATGGGTAAATTTTAGCAACAGGCTAGTAAGTGCACTGTCTGGATGCCAGGAATAAAGACATATAGAAGATCTGGAAAAATCAGCTGCAAAAAGTGAAGAAGAAACACTGGCCGGGGAGAGTTCTGCAGCTGTTCAGCAAAAAGCAATGCAACTTTCAGACATGACTTCAAGTAACATACAGGATGATATAAGACAACTGCATATAGACCTGGTTAAAATAAACAAAACACTGATGAAGTATATCAACACAAACAACAAAAGGCTGGAAAAAAATGGAAGAATCATTTAACAGATATTCAGATGAGATGATAAAGCTGCAAAAATCAGAGGTTGAAATAAAGAAAAAGTTGGCTGAATATGACACTGCTCAGGAAGAGATGTTTAAAAATAATAAAATTAGAGGACAGAGCACTTACAGAAAACATGAGATTTTCAGCTATACCAGAGAAGCTGGAAGGAGCAAACTGCATTAATTTTAAGAAAGCACAAATAAGCAACTGGACAGGTATTCCACAGTAGGAGTTGTTAGTTGAAATGGCACATCATGTGTATGCTCCACATCTGGCTATAAGAAAGCAACCTATACCTTTAATAGTAAAGATGCAATCCTACCAACAGGAGTTGATTCTGACAGAATTGTGGCAGAAGGACAAAGTACTAAAAGTGGGAGACACCACTGTGTTTGTGGAGAATGATTACTCATTGTACACCAGACAGAAGAAGAGCAAATTTATTCCACTATTTAGGGAATGTCGAGATGTTGGTGTAAGATTCAAACTGCTCTACCCAGATGTCTTCAAGTTATTCTTTCCTGGAGGGACAAAATCATTTTTTGGTAAAGTACATGCCAAGGAGGAAATACAAAAGTTTGTACAACAAAAAGTAAGCTGTGAAACAGAAGGAGATTCTGCTCCTTGTTCTTCTGGTAATAAAGACCACAAAGGGACTGCACCTATGAAACCTTTTCAAAATTTTCAAAGGAAAATGTTGGAGAGAAGAAGGGCTGGCTAGAAGAATCAACAATACATTGGAAATGAAGCAGAGACAGGATTTCAGAGGTGAACATTAATAAAACCAGTAACTTAATATGGGATTACAATGCAATAATTACATCTGTGAAATATGACAGAACAAGAAAATATTGGACTTTTTCAGAGTTTGTTGGATTTCTGGGGGACTCTAAAGCATATGCCCTACTTTGTGTTATTAATGTTCGGAAAAGTGCTTTAGGGAGGGCAACAGGAGGGAGAAAGTTAATTGTAAGTAAAGATTTGTTTTCTTAAATAGTACCAATGTTGGGGCATTTGGTTTTCTTTAAATGCTATAAAATATTTTTTTCAGTTATTTTTAAGTGTAATGGGGATTGTAAACAGGTGCTGCTGTTCTTTGTTTTTTTCTTTCTCCCTTCTCTCTCTCTCTCTCTTCTTTTTCAGTTTTAAGAAATGTAGGCACTGCAATGTATAAAAAAGCCTGGTTAAAAAGCATGACAAAAGAAAAATGAATGTGCTTTTTCTCATTCTTGCATGGGGAAATGACTGGCTTAAAGATCTTAGACTGATTTATTAACCAGTTTTAATAGAGAGCAAGTAAATGAAAAAAACATTGAAAAAAAAAAACATTGAATATCTTGAGGCTTTTTTCTAGGAATATAAATATAAATATAAATATAAAGAGCCTGGTTCTCATGTCTCCATGGAGACAATCTGATAAAGAGAAACTGGCTACAATCTGGTGAAGAGTGATTGGCTGAGGAAAAAAAAAAGAAAAGAGAAATTGGCTAAGAAATAATGTTCTCTGAAATCATTCAGGCATTTTCCCAAAGTAGATAATGTTCTCTGAAAGCATTCAGGGGCTTTCCCAAGGTAGTTAATGTTCTCTGAAAATTTCAGGGGTTTTCCCAGCTGGGAGAGCTATAAAGATAAGAGAAAACCAATCAGCACATAGTAGACGCACAGGCTGCACCATGTGTCATAGCATGGATGACCTTTCTTTTAGGTTATCAAATAAAGGAGCACTCGGAAAGCCAATATCCCATGTACTATACAAAGTTTATTACGTCCTCAAACAAATTAAGGCCACAAACAAGAAAAAAACTTTATAAAGCCATGAACACTTTAAAATACAGTGCATTTTCATCCGTAAACAAGCAGACTTCATCAGATGAACTACACCATTATCAAGTGTTCCTTATATACCCTAACTTACCAAGCTGTAATTAACATATTATTTTAAATGTAACTGTCTAATTAAAGTTGTTACCAATAAACTCAGGGAGAACACAGTCAACATAAGGACAATATCTATAAACATATAAAAAAAATAAAGCATGAACATCTTATAATATATAAAACTTTTAAAACTCAACACCCATCATAGGTGAACTGTCCCCCTCTAGTTTCAGCAATTGTATACTCAAGGTAAAAAAATCATAAAATCCACTACTTGTGCATAAAATATAAAAAATAAATATAAAAATATAAAGGATATTATAAATATATACAAAAGCATATACATATAAAAATATGCATCTATTAAAAAAAATGTTTTATTCTAACAAATCTAAATCAAAGACCCTTACCACTTAGGTGATTTCAGTTTTAAAACAGGGTATAAGGAGACTATATAATTTAAACCTGGCTATTTATTGGCTTCTAAAAATGATTTGGCAGTACAATTCTCTATATTCTAACTTTGTTTACCAAGGCCCTCCCCTAATGTCAACAGGGACGTCTTCTAATTCAAAAACAAAAACTTTGTAGCCTGGCATAGAAGCGTGTGTTTAAAAGTGCATTCCTTTGGTTTTATTTTTTTATATCATGAACATGTTCATAGATTCTCTTCCTAAGTTTTCTTTCAGTTTTGTATATGTAAAATGCCCCACATTTCTCACAAATTGCAATGTAATCTATCCCTTTAGTATCACAAGTGTAGTAGGACCTACTTGTAATATATTTATCCCCACTGCTAATATACATGTCTACAGTATTGTAAACAAAGGGGCATTGTGGACAAAATCCACATTTAAAAGTCCCCACCTTTTTTTTATTACAAGTTAAATTAGTCTGATGGTTCTTGAGAATATTTTTAATACTACGCCCTTTTCTAGAAGTGCATTTTAATGGCTTATCAAAAATAAACCTCAAATCTGATGGGCTAGCATATTTTGCCCATTCCTTTATAAAAATATTTTTTATCATACGGGCATCTCCATTATAGTCTATAACAAAAGGCCCTTCATAGTTTTTCCAATCATCTTTAGTTACTTCCTCAGTCCCTTCCTGTATATTATTAGATGGCTGACCCTCATGACCTAAAATAGGTGCAAATCTATCCTTTCTACCCAATAACACCTCCTTCTGTACCCCTTCAATTAAAGTCTTTGGATAACCCCTCTCTATAAACATATTTTTCAAAAATTCACTTTCAATAAAAAAATGTATCATCCAAGGTCATCCTACTACCTCTAACAAATTGTCCTTTTACTTTACCTCTCTTTTGGGAATATGGGCGTGTGCTCATAAAATACAAATAGGAGTTTAAGTATGTTTCTTTTCTATATAATTTGGAAGTGAAATTACATTCTTTGTTCTGAATATTAATATCTAAGTAATTTACACTATTGTAGCTAATAGTGTATGCAAATCTAAAAAAAAATTTGTTGAACTAGAAATATGTTCAAAAAATTCCAAAAACTTCTCCTCAGTATCTACCCACAACAGACAAATGTCATCCAAAACGTGCTTGCACAATACACAATTTTGAAATCCAGAATTAAAAATAATTTTTTCTTTCCAACATGAAAGGACAATGTTGGCACAAGTGGGTGCACACCTTGCCCCCATTGCTATACCTTTTGTTTGACGGAAAAAGTCCCCCTCAAAATGTATGAAATTATTTTTCAAAACAATGTCCATTAACTCTAAACAAACATGAGAATCTTTCTGGGAAAGCTTTCCTTCCATTCTTAATACTTCTTCGAATAACTCTAAACCTTGCTCGTGGGCTATAGAGGTAAATAAGTCTATTACATCAATAGTAATAAACATTATTTTGTCATTAAATAATTCTTTTTTGATACATCTCAAGAAGTCCCATGAATCTTTTAAAACTTCCCTCCCTTCCAGTGATATTTTCTTTAACTTAAAAGCTAAGAATTTAGTCAGAGGAGCTGTAATATAACCCTTGCCAGCCACTATAGGCCTTAATGGTGGGTCTACTATATTTTTGTGGACCTTAGGGATGCCAAATATTGAGGGCACATGTGGTTCTTTATTGTTTAAGAAATTAAACATCTCCACATCAATAAAACCTTCAAGTAATAAATCATTAGGGTCTATATTATAACACCAAAAGTGCAAATGTCCAACTACATAAAAGTCGACACATAGTGCACGAAACCTGAAAATAACAAACTGCCAAGTAATCGAATTTTTCCCTAGGAAAAAAATGGGTTTCATATCACATAATCGAACTTCCCAAATATCGAACACCATAAGCTTGAACTTGGAAGTTCGAAAAGTGATAACATCGAGTGCTCAGAACAGCGAATTTTTTCCCAGGGAAAAAAAATTGCTGTTCCAAGAAACACACACACACAACACAAGCACTCCAAAAATTAAATAATCCACACACATACACTTTACAAAACCCTACACTAAACCACACATACAGTACTACCCATCCACTTACCTTAACCCACTCCCTAACCCTAAGGTCCGTAACTGTCGCACACTTACCCTAAGGAGCTATACCTAAACAAACTAAATAATACACACACATACACTTTACAAAACCCTACATGTAACCCTACACTAAACCATACATACAGTACTTCCTATCCACTTACCTTAACCAGCTCCCTAACCCTAAGGTCTGTAACTATCGCACCACACTGGAGGAAATAGCGAAGCCGTGGAATGGCCCACCAAAATCTTGCCCTAGGCAAGATTTCGATCTTCCACTGCTTCACTATTTTCCGCTTTCAATGTAGTGGTTTTGATATTGTAGCATTTGAAGTTTTGAGACTTAGATGTTACAATATAAACCCGAAAAAACTTATGCAGCCGTTCGCTAAAAAAAAAATTTAACACCATAAACAGGTGGGGGGCTTAGCCCCCCACACCCTCTAACTAAATATACCAACTCCGAGGTCGCACTTTAGGGAAAGAAAGGGCAAATCTGTGAAGTTGGCCAACTATCTCCTTGCTCTATGACATATTTATCGCATCTCTTAAATGAGTTTCTCTGAATATGTGTTGCTGTTTCCATACTCACTCAGAAGCCTTTTTGTGCTTCTGATATAGACCCAATCATTAATAGGTTCATAGGTTAGTACTGGGCTATCAGCCCTAGGGCCTATACAAGCCTAGTCATAATAATTCCCTGGATATTTATTCTCACAATATTTACTTCCCTGGACCCCTGTCTAGCAGGGTGACTGATGTGATCCCTGGGGTGACTTTCCTATCTCCCATCCAGTCGTCAAGGTTCCTTTTGAAGAGGGCCAAGGAGGCGTTGTGCTTGACATGTATGGGCAGTCTATTCCAGAGTATGGGGAGTCTCTGGGTCAGGAACCTATCTCTCCAGCATGTTTTGTTCATTGTGATGACAAGGTCTAGATCCCTGGAGCATGTGGCTCTGAGGGATTGGGATTTCTTTAAGTGGAGCATGCCCAACAGCTCAGTGTGTGACATGACCTTGTATGTTAAGCAGATATCGCCTCTGAGTAGATAATATGCCACAGAGTATAGCTGGTGTTTTTTTCGACGGTCAGTATACGGCATTTGCTTTAGGCCTGTAATTCTTTTAGTGAGGTATTTCTGTGGCCTTTCCAGCTGTTGCAGATGTCTTGTGAGGTACATACCAAATGGAGTGTTGTACTCTATAATGGGTCTAATGAGGGATGAGTACAGTGGGACAATGACCTCCTTTTTTCTGGATGAAAAGCCCTTAGTGATGAGGTGTGCCACATAGAAGGATTTCCTGACTGTTGTGGTGATGTGGTTACCGAAGGTGAGACCACTGTCCACCTATGTCCCTAACTCTCTCATCACACTTTTGGTGTTTAGTATACTGCCACCTATGTGGTAATTCATGGGTACATGTTTTTTCCCAAAGGGGATAACTATTCATTTCTTGGCATTAGGCTTGAGCCCATGGCTCTGGCACCAAGCATCTGTTTCTGTAAGGTCCTTTTGTAGAATATCCACATCATTTGGGGATTCAATAATGGCTCCCAGTTTGCAGTTATCTGCGAACTTTGTTAGCCAGAGTCCCTTAGTATTGGCCTGTACTTCAGAGAAGTAGATGCCAAACAAGAGTGGTCCCAGGACTGAACCCTGAGGTACTCCACTTGTCACTTGTCTGGAGATGGATTTGGAGTTGGCTACTTTTACAGTCTGAGTTCTGTCAGTAAGCCAGTTGGCAACCCATCGAGTGATGTAGGGATTTATGCCCAGCTTAGAAAACTTATCTATGATTCCAGAGTGGGAGATGGTGTTGAAGGCATTGGTGAGGTCCAGATAGGCTTACCCTCATCCACAGCTCTGGAAATTGATTCAAAGAAGTCAGTCAGGTTCAGGAGACAAGATCAGCCCTTCACAAACCCAAACTGGGTGGGGTTCAGTGTTTGAAGGTTGCCAATGTCTTTGTTTATAAGTTCCATGATAATATATTCCATGCCCTTGCAGATCAGGCTCGTCAGACTGATGGGACGGTAGTTCCCAGGATCCAAGGTGGATACCCCCTTGTGGATTGGGATAACTGTAGCTGTGCAACACTCAGTGGGCATGAAGCCTGAGGTGAGGCTATGATTAAACATGACACTTGGGTGAGGTGCCAGTTCATTTTGTAGTTCATGTAGTACACAGCCCGGGATGTCATCTGGTCCCATGGATGCTGTATTCTTAGCTTTGGAGAGTGCGGTTTCTACCTGTGTGGCCGTGATTACTGGACTTTGGCAATCTTTTGGTATTGAGATGGGCCATTTAGGGGATGAGAGGGGGGTGAAGTTGGCACTAAATCAATCTGCCAGGATATTGGCAAAATTCTTGGAATCAGTATATTTAATGTCATTCTGTTGTAGCTCAGAGCATATCTGAGCATTGCCATTTAGATTCTTGACATAAGTATAGAATGCCTTGTGGTTCTCTTTGGAATCTTTGGCAATTTTATTTTTATAACTAGCTTTGGAGGATTTTATGAGGGATCTCAGCTTCTTACTGAGGCTGGTAAGGGAGTTTTTTGCATCCTGGGATTTTCCTCTTTTCTGCAACAGTTTCTTTCTTCTGCTGTATAGTTTTTTAAGGCAGGGGACCACCAGATTGACTTCCTTTTTTTGGAGGAGAGCGTCTTGGTTCTATTTGGGATGGCACAATTCATGCACGAGTGGATGTGCTTGTACAGTGTCTTAGTGTAGGATTCAGCAGTTGAACTTTCAGCTCCCGTCTGCATGGGAGTCATGGGTGGGAGAGAGAGATATTGACAGATGGACATGTTAATATTTCTGGGCTTAATGCTATTGTAAGAGAAGGATATAAGTTCAGTTACAAAGGTCATAATATTTTTAATTATAGTGATTTAGACATTACAGAAACCCATTCTGGGCTGTTTTCAAAATGTTATAAGTTTATACCAAGGAAGAAATGTGATGTAAGTAAGGTCATTGTTGACCTTAAAATGTTGGTATGTAAGAAAAGGAAGTGAAATTTAAAAAAAGAAAAGTATTTGGAATTCTCCCTTACACCCCCAATTAAAAAAAATTTAATTAATAATGGAAAGAGAACTTAAAGAAGGAATCTTAAAAAATACGTTTTTTTTTTTCTAATCTTACAGGGGATGAAAGGGCTTTAATAGAAGAGATTAGGACTAATCAATTTATTAGAGTGATGAAGCCCGATAAAGGGGGAGGAACAGTGATCATGGATTTTATTATCTATGAAGATAAAATGATGGATATACTACAAGATGAAAATAAATACATGAGTGTCAAAAAATGAGATAAATATTGCCTATAAGAAAATCCAGTAAGCTTTAAATGATTTATTACTTGAAGGTTTTATTGATGTGGAGATGTTCACCTATGATGGTGTTGAGTTTTAAATGTTTTATATATTATAAGATGTTCATGCTTTAGGGGGTTTTATGTTTATAGATATTGTCCTTATGTTGTCTATGTTCTCCCTGAGTTTATTGGTAACTTTAATTAGACAATTAACAAAGTTAAATAATATGTTAATTATGGATTGGTAAGTTAAGGTATATAAGGAACACTTGGTAATGGTGTAGTTCATCTGATGAAGTCTGCCTGTTTACGAACAAAAAAACATGGCATTTTAAAGTGTTCATGGTTTTATAAAGTTTTTTTCTTGTTCATGGCCTTTTATTAATTTGTTCGAGGACTTAATAAACTTTGTATAGTATGTGGGATATTGTCCTTCTGAGTGCTCCTTTATTGGAAATACTGGTTTTATTTGAGCACTTTATCCTATCCGTTCTTGTTTAAAGTCATTATTTTAAATTAACTCAAGTCTGTGAGTGTAGCTATAGGTTTGGGACTTTTGATCCTATTAGAAGGGTAAAACTTCAATATTTGAAGGAAGTCTACATATTTTTGTGTGTTAGTATTAAGTTAATAGGTTTTAGGGTGTATTAGGGGTGTGTTTTTTTTTGTTTGAGGGCTTTTAATAAAAAAAAAAAGTTTTATAAGACATGACATAGGCTCAAATGGATATGACAAGAAACAACTGTATAAAAACTTCAACCAGCCAAGCAGTGCATGTATGTAACATAAATGCTGGAACTAGACATTTAACAAAAAAGGTGTTATACATAAAAGGTGAGAATAATAACTTTTTAATACAGTGATGCTTTCTTTAATGTCTTTAAATGTAAATGGCCTCACAGATAAATACAAACAAGAAAGAGTAGTAAACTATATTAAAAAATGTAGAGTGCAAATACCTATGTTACAGGAGACACACTTAGAAAGAACTGAACATGTGAGTTTGATAAAGAAAGTTTTATTGGATGGTTATTCAGCAGAATACCTGGGGCAAAGGAAAAGAGGAGTACTTATATTAATTGCAAAAGGAGCTCCAATAGTGATAGAAAAAGATAAAAAATATAATAATGACAGAGTTTTAGTGCTAAGGAGCTACTAGCAAGGGAAGAGGATTACACTGGCATGTATTTACATTTCACCTACCACTGCTGTAATGGAGCTTAAGAAAATTCTGGGAGAAATAATTAGTTTTCAGCAAGGAATATTGCTTATAGGTGGGGACTGGAATTTGATTTGCAGCAGTAAAGATGTGTCTGGGGACCTAGAAGGGAAAATATAACATGGGAGGGTAGATTTTTGAAGAAATTTATGAAGATATTTGACATGGAAGATGTGAATTCAGTAATATGAGTTTGGACTGTATTTACATATTATTCCCCAAGATATAAAAATGGGCTAGGCTAGTCAGAATTTACATTTCACAGGAACATGTGCATTTAATTGAAGGTCTTGATACCCACCCAATAACTATTTCAGATCATGCACCAACAATAGCTAAAATAAAAACACAGGGTAATGAAATAAAAATGAGACATTGGCACTTTCCCAGCTATCTGTTGAAAAGAGAATAATTTAAGGAATGGGTAGTGGAGAGTATTCAGGAGTTATTAGAGAGGATAGGAATTTCTTCTGAAAATATAGCTAGGGAGGGGGATAAAATTAAGGTGGAGTTTAGAAATAGGGTGGAAATAAAGGAAAGAGAGTTATGGTTATGAACTAATAAACATTATTTAAAGGGACTGACAAATGTGAAAGTATTGCATATAGGGGGAACCTCACACAACAAGAGGAGGATCAATTGTAGAATGCTAGGGAGAAAATAAGGCATTACCTTGATAATATGCACAAGCTTAGAAAGATTGTGGTTAAGCAACTGTTTTTCTGATGCTAACACTACACCACCAAAAGTTTTAACACAACGACTCAGGCACTAGAAAGTAGAGGTAACAAGAAATCCTGTAAAGGTGTTACAAATATTTCAGAAATTCTAAGAGAGTCTCTATAAAGCAGAAAAATATGAAAACCAAGAAAAGATACAAATGGAAATGTTTATGGAAGAATGAAATATGCCAAGGTTAGAGGTAGATGAGGCTAAATTATTAACAGTTAGGATAGTAGGAGACAAGATAAAAATTGTGATGTATGACCAAGTCCCTAGGAATAGATGGTATTCCTATGGGAGTTTAGAAGCTAGGAGGAAGAAACTGATAAAGATCTGGAAGGTTTTGTTTCACAATATCTCAAGACAAGGAGAAGTACCAACATCCTGGAAGAAAGCAGAGATAGCTGTAATACCTAAAGAGGGTAAGGTTCCATCAGATCCAGCTTCATACAGTATTTCCGTACTAAACCATGATTATAAAGTGTTCATGCCTATAATGACTAAAAATTGCCAAAACTGATAGATATGCATCAATGTGATTTTGTGGAGAGGAGGCAAACATTTGATAATATTAACAGAATGTTAATGATCCACAGGGAAGTGGAATTTAAGAAAATACCATTGTTGATGGGTCTTGATGCAGAGAAAACATTTGACAGAGTAAGCTGGGACTTTATGAGCAGGGCAATGGAAGTATTTGCATTTGATGAAAAAGTTATGATGCTGATTAGGAGAATATATGAGTTATCGGAGGCAAAAATTAAAGTGGGTGAGGTCCTCTCTGATAATTACTGCTTGAGCAGAGGAACCAGGCAGGAATATCCTCTTTCCCCTTTATTATTTGCATTATATTTAGAACCACTGGCAAAAAAAATAAGGGACTCAGAAATTCAAGGATATAATTGGTATGGTAGTCAAGAAAATCTGTCTTTATTTGCAGATGATATTATTTTGTACCTGACAAAAAGACATTACAGTGTTGTGGAACATTTTGAGACAGTTTCAGATCTTTTCAAGATAGAAAATTAATGAAGCTAAAACAAAGGCAATAGTGGTAAATTATGTACCCACACATGAACTGGTTCAGGAGTACCCATACTTATGGAACATGATGAAATATTTAGAAGTATGGATTAGAAATGATTCTAGTGTGACATCTAAGGATATGTGGGAAGAGACTAAAGAAAAGATAATACAAAAACTGAGAAAATGGAAGCTTTGTTATACGGGTATGGATAGTAAGATACAAGCAGTTAAAATGTTTTAGTCCCTTTAGTCTTATCAGAGGTCAGGCATATTTTTATCAACCAGAGGAGACGTTTTTGGTAGGAATTAATAAAGAGTTGAAGGACTTTACCTGGGAGGGGAAGAAATCAAGAGTCAAGTGGGATAAACTGATTCTTCCAGCAGAACAGGGTGGATTGGGATTGGGTCTATATTATATGAACGAAGTTTTATAACTTCAAATACCATATGATCGACACCATATGGTCGAAGTTATAAAACTTCGAATACTTAAAAAAAAAAAAAAGAAAAAAGAAAAGTAACCTAACAGGTTAAAGCAGGAGGCCAAGCCCCCCTGCACCCCCCAAACCCCCCGCTCTTTAAATATTCCAACTCTGAGATGGCACTACAGTGCAGTAAAGGGAAGTCTTTAGCCCTGAGTTTAGGGTTTATTCTTTTTATTTTATTTTTTTTCACTATTCAAAGTTTTATAACTTTGACCATATGGTGTTGATCATATGGTATTCAAAGTTATAAAACTTCGTACATATAATATAGACCCACTGGGATTACTCAAGTCATAGTGGTATTTCAGAACTACACAGTTAAGATCCCTATACATAGCACAAGCACAGAACTATAATTCAAAGTGGAAAGGGATGATGATGAAACATGAGGGACATTCAAGAAACAAGGAGAGACTGGGATTTTTGATGCAGACCTTTAAGGAGAATAACAATAATCATGCAAAATATTATATATAAAGTAGCAGAAAGTATTCTAAGAACTAAACCAACACAGGAATGGAGAAAGGAGATTCTGCCAATAGGGATGACTGCAATTAGGAATAAGGACAACAGGCAAGGAAATAATTAATACAACATATAAAATATTGCATGATAACTAAAAGAATCAATCAGAGGAGGTTAAAAAGGATTGGGAAGAGAGACTGAATAAGCAATTCACAAAGAAACAATGGGAGGATATATGTATGGCTCTCAAATATCCAACAAAATCTAGAAGATTTAGGATTTTTGCCTGAAAATGTTTACAGAGATATTTTATACCCCAAGTAGACTCCAGAGAATTTTTCCTCAGGTAGACAGTAAATGGAGGTGTGAAGGGGAAGAAAGAGATAATTGGGAACATATTTTCTGGGAGTGCGGTGAGTTGGCAGACTTTAAGGATTACCTGCAGGATACACTGTCATAGATACAAGGTGGGCTGATTGGCCTGATGAGGGAGACTTTTCTGAGGTATGATACAGAATTGGAATTGCCTAGTTATGGTAAGGCCTTGCTGTATCTAATAATGGTGGCTGCCAAAAAAAGCAATTACTAGAAAATGGAAATCAAAATCTAAACCAACTATACTGGAAGTAGTGAGTACAGTAACAGAGATAAAACAATTGGAACTGAGATCATTAGAAAAGGGTAGGAGCAAACTACATAGGAAAAAATGGGAATTGTGGGAAAAATAAATACAAGTTAGGAATGAGGCCTAAAAGGTAGCATGACTTAAATGATCTATGCAATGTCTGAGTGAGAAAGAATGGGTAGATTATAAGTAATGTATAATGTTTGCCACAGTGTGTGTCAGTATGGTTTGTGATGTAAAATGCTTGCGACTAGGACTGTGTTGGTGTGGTTTGTTTTCATTTATATAAATGTATGATTACCTGTGTAATAAGTGAT